>NC_057386.1:0-300000 GCF_019320065.1 Cervus canadensis | reverse complement strand
AGAAAACATGGGTCTCCAGTAACACTAATCCAACCAACGATTTGATTTTTGCCTAACTGGCTCATGAGTACAGACGCAGATGAACAAATGGGTTAAGAGTTAAGGATGGGTACAGCAGGCGTGATGAGAGAGGGCTTGAGAATGTGAAGTCTTCCTTCTTCACTGTAACAGCTCTTCCCAATCTGAGATAATGTTGAATGACACAACTATAGCTGTGTCTTCACTTACTACTTTATCATAAGAAGTCTCTAAATTTAAGTCTATCACTGAATAACATAATTTGAGAAAGTACTCTGAAAAATAAAATAATGTAGCAAAGAAACAGCAGAGGGAGAGAGTGCAATGTGCCCACTAGATCCTCATCAAACAACAAAACGTAAAAGGGGAGATAATTTTCTATAAAACACCAGGATTCTAAGATGATCAATTAAACTAAATCCATGAGAACAATGCATTCACTAAAGGTAAATAACCTACCTGCTTTGCTTCTGTAGGTTTTTTCTCTGGTGTTCGAATCTTATTAATTTCAGGTCCAGGATTATTCGTATCACTTTTACCTAAGGAAATATTTTAAAGTTATCATACACTGTCTCCAGTAGATGTCACAAATTCCAATGACTATTCAATATTAGACAAAAAGTAGGATATTTTAAACATTTTTTCACCCATTATTGATTA
The DNA here is from genome assembly GCF_019320065.1 of Cervus canadensis. Lineage (NCBI taxonomy): Eukaryota > Metazoa > Chordata > Mammalia > Artiodactyla > Cervidae > Cervus > Cervus canadensis. Next base: position 299,322 of record NC_057386.1, on the reverse strand, counting down.
TTACTACTTTGGTTTTGTTCTTAAAATTTTGTAGTTGCAATTTCTCTGCAAGAAAGAAAATTGATAAATGAAGCAAATTTCTTTGACAAGACAAAAACTCAGTAAGGGATAACCTTAAAACAGCAAATAATTTGAAAGATAACTGCCCATTCCCCAGGAGTTTACAGTCTCATTTTTGTAGACTAGACAAAAAAAAAAGGCCTTGGTGTTCCTGGCTATGTATGGCTTAATATTTTGGCCACTTACAAATGCAATTAAGGAAAAATCCAAATAATCTGTCAATTTTATTTAGTAAAGGAATCTAAGATCCCCTGGAGGAAGGCATGCCAACCCACTCCAGTATTCTTGCCTGGAGAATCCCATGCAGAGAGGAGCCTGGCAGGGTACAGTCCATGCGGTCGCAAAGAGTTGGAAATGACTGAAACAACTCAGCACACACGCACACAAAGGAATCTAAACTAAATAAAGATATTCTGAAAAGAATGCAGTTATATTTTCAAAAGTACTAGATATCAAACTAAATATAAGTGGATGATAAATAATAAAGGAAGCAGTATTAAGGTTAAAAAATCACAATTATAACAGACAAATAATGCCAGTTCATGCATGTGAAAGGCTTTTAATCTATAAGAACTAACTACTGGATGTTCTAAATCTCTTCAAAGAATCCTTAATTTGAGTTCTTCCTTGAAAACAATCTTTTAAGAATGCCACTGGGACTCTGTGCCAAAACAGCCTTACCACCAAACCTCAGAAACGAAAACTACAACGCCCAAGATGAAAAATACAGTTAGCAGAGTAGACACTGCAGAAGAAAAACAGTGAACCTGAAGGCATTAGCAGCAGAAACAATGCTTGATGAAACACAAAAAGAAAAAAAGAATTTTTTTTAAAAATGAAAAGGGCATGCACGAACTGTGGGAAAATTTTAGTTCAGTTCAGTCACTCAGTCATGTCCGACTCTTTGCAACCCCATGAACCTCAGCACACCAGGCCTCCCTGTCCATCACCAACTCCCGGAGTTTACCCAAACTCACGTCCATCAGTCAGTGATGCCATCCAACCATCTCATCCTCTGTCGTCCCCTTCTCCTCCTGCCCTCAATCTTTCCCAGCATCAGGGTCTTTTCAAATGAGTCAGCTCTTTGCATCAGGTGGCCAAAGTATTGGAGTTTCAGCTTCAACATCAGTTCTTCAAGAAGCCTAATAAATCTATGCCCCGACCAGTAATGCTGAAGAAGCTGAGGTTGAATGGTTCTATGAAGACCTATAAGACCTTCTAGAACTAAAACCCCAAAAAAAAGATGTCCTTTTCATTATAGGTGACTGGAATGCAAAAGTAGGAAGTCAAGAAATACCTGGAGTAACAGGCAAATTGGCCTTGGAGTACAGAATGAAGCAGGGCAAAGATTAACAGAGTTTTGCTAAGAGAACACAACGGTCATAGCAAATACACTCTTCCAACAAACACAAGAGAAGACTCCACACATGGACATCACCAGATGGTCAATACCGAAATCAGATTGATTGTATTCTTTGCAGCCAAAGATGGAGAAGCTTTATACAGTCAGAAAAAGCAAGACCGGGAGCTGACTGTGGCTCAGATCATGAACTCCTTACTGCCAAATTCAGGCTTAAATTGAAGAAAGTAGGGAAAACCACTAGACCATTCCAAATCAAATCCCTTATGATTAGTACAGCAGAAGTGACGAACAGATTCAAAGGATTAGATCTGACAGAGTGCTTGAAGAACTATGGATGGAAGTTCATGATATTGTACAGGGGGCAGGGATCAAGACCATCCCCAGGAAAAAGAAATGCAAGAAGGCAAAATGGTTGTCTGAGGAGGCCTTAGAAATAGCTATGAAAAGAAGATATGTGAAAGGCAAAGGAGAAAAGGAAAGACATACCCATTTGAATGCAGAGTTTCAAAGAATAGCAAGGAGAGATAAAAAAGCCTTCCTCAGCGATCAATGCAAAGAAATAGAGGAAAACAATAGAATGGGAAAGACTAGAGATCTCTTCATGAAAATCAGGGATACCAAGGGAACATTCACGCAAAGATGGGCTCAATAAAGGACAGAAATGGTATGGACCTAACAGAAGATATTAAGATGAGGTGGCAAGAATACACAGAAGAACTATACAAAAAACCCAGATAATCACAATGGTGTGATCACTCACCTAGAGCCAGACATCCTGGAATGCGAAGTCAAGTGGGCCTTAGGAAGCATCACTAAGAACAAAGCTAATGCAGGTGATGGAATTCCAGTTGAGCTATTTCAAATCCTGAAAGATGATGCTGTGAAAGTCCTGCACTCAATATGCCAGCAAATTTGGAAAACTCAGCAGTGGTCACTAGACTGGAAAAGGTCAGTTTTCATTCCAATCCCAAAGAAAGGAATTGCCAAAGAATGCTCAAACTACCTCACAATTGCACTCATCTCACACACTAGCAAAGTAATGCTCAAAATTCTCCAAGCCAGGTTTTAACAGTACATGAACCATGAACTTCCAGATGTTCAAGCTGGTTTTAGAAAAGGCAGAGGAACCAGAGATCAAACTGCCAACATCCGTTGGATCATCAAAAAACCAAGAGAGTTCCAGAAAAACATCTACTTCTGCTTTACTGACTATGCCAAAGTCTTTAACTGTGTGGATCACAACAAACTGTAGAAAATTATTTAAGAGATGCGAATACCAGACCACCTGACCTGCCTCCTGAGAAGTGTGTATGCAGGACAAGAAGCAACAGTTAGAACTGGACATGGAACAACACACTGGTTCCAAATCGGGAAAGGAGTACGTCAAGGCTGTATATTGTCACCCTGCTTATTTAACTTATATGCGGAGTACATCATGAGAAATGCTGGGCTGGAGGAAGCACAAGCTGGAATCAAGATTGCCGGGAGAAATATCAATAACCTCAGATATGCAGATGACACCACCCTTATGGCAGAAAGCAAAGAAGAACTAAAGAGCCTCTTGATGAAAGTGAAAGAGGAGAGTGAAAAAGTTGGCTTCAAGCTCAACATTCAGAAAACTAAGACCATGGCATCCGGTCCCATCACTTCATGGCAAATAGATGTGGAAACAGTGGAAACAGTAACAGACTTCATTTTGGGGGGCTCCAAAATCACTGCAGATGGTGACTGCAGGCATGAAATAAAAAGCCACTTACTCCTTGGAAGAAAAGTTATGACCAACCCAGACAGCACATTACTTTGCCAACAAAGGTCCGACTAAGTCAAGGCTGTGGTTTTTCCAGTAGTCATGTATGGATGTGAGAATTGGACTATAAAGAAAGCTGAGCGTCAAAGAATTGATGCTTTTGAACTGTGGTGTTGGAGAAGACTCTTGAGAGTCCCCTGGACTGCAAGGATCTCCAACCAGTCCATCCTAAAGGAGATCAGTCCTGGGTGTTCATTGGAAGGACTGATGTTGAAGCTGAGACTCCAATACTTTGGCCACCTGATGCGAAGAGCTGACTTATTTGAAAAGACCCTGATACTGGGATTGATTGAAGAAGGGGATGACAGATGATGACATGGTTGGATGGCATCACTGACTCAATGGACATGAGTTGGAGTAAACTCCAGGAGTTGGTGATGGACAGGGAGGCCTGGCGTGCTGCAGTCTATGGGGTCGCAGAGAGTCGGACATGACTGATTGACTGAACTGAACTGAAATGGGTAGCTGAAACTCCAGAAGAGAAAAAGAGGTGAGGCAGAAACAAATTCTAACAAAATAGAAGTCAAAGGTTTCCTTATTTGATGAAAACTGTAAACCCACATATCCAAGAAGCTCAACAAACCCCAAACCCAAGAAGCATGAATAAAACTACTCCAAGGAATATTATCATAATCAAACTACTAAAACTAGTATAAAAAGAAACTCTTAAAAGTAGCTAGAGAAAAAAAGACATGTTATATACAGAAAAACAAAGATAAAGATGACATCAGATTTCTCACTGGAAACAATGTAAGCAAGAAAACTAAAAGATAAAGACTATCAACCAAGATTCTATACCCTGTAAAAAATCTTTCAAAATTGCTAGTGAAATAAAAAATTTTCAGACATATAAATGCTGAAAGAATTCATCACCAACAGGCTCGTAGTACAAGGTGTGTTAAAAGAAGTCCTTCAGGCAGAAGAAAACTTATTCAAATAGAAACATGAATATCAAGACTATCAGAAATACTAACTACATGGAGATACAAAAGGTTATTTGTCTTATTATTTAAAACACTTTAAAAAGATACTTGGCTATTTCAATGAAAATAATAACAATGTTTGGGGCTTATAACATAGGTAACAGTAAAATGCATGATAACAACACTTAAAGGCCAGAAGAGGAAAAACTGAAATATTGTAATGTTCTTTTGCTATACCTGATACCTGAAGTGATAAAACATAAAATGGAAAGTAAACTGTGGTAAATTAAGGATGAATGCTATTAACCTTAAAGCAAATACTAAAATAATAAAAAGAGCTACAGCTAATAATCCAGCAAAGGAGATAAAATGGAAGCATAAAAAATATGCATCTAATTCAAAAGAAGGCAGAATCAAAGGAAAAAGGGAACGAAACCAGACTGGACAAATTTGAAACAGATAGGAAGATGATAAAATAACTCTATCAATAATCACATCAAGTATAAATGTTCTAGACCTCCCAACTAAATGGCAGAGATTGTCACATTAGATTTTTTGTAAACTAAAAGAAATACAGTTTAAGTATAAAGACAAAACAGATTAAAAATAGAAGTTAAAACAAATACTGTGCTATCACTTGCCAAAAGAAAGGTGAAGTGTCTGCACTGAAGTTCAACAAAGTAGAGCACAGAGCAAAGAATATCATCAGAGATAAAGAAGTTCATTCCATAATGAAAAATGAGCTACTTAATCAAGAGTTGTTGTTGTTCAGTCACTAAGTCGTGTCTGACTCTTTGCGACCCCATGAACTGTGGCACGCCAGGCTTTCCTGTCCTTCACTATCTCCCTGAGTTTGCTTAAACTTATGTCCAAGAGTTATAATCCTAAATGTTTATGTACCTAACATCAGAAACTTCAAAAATCATCAAGCAAAAGTCAAAGGAAAAATAGATAAACACCAATGATATTTGGAGAATTCAATATTCCTTTCTCAATATTCATTTTTTAAAAGGTAGACAGAAAATCAGCAAAGACAAAGCAGACTTGAACAGTCCTATCAAGCAACCCGACCTGCAGCCACTGGAGTGCTCCACTCTTATTCAATGTGCATGGAGCATGAGAAAGACAGACCACATCCTGAGCCGTAAAACAAATCTCAATAAGTTCAAAGGATTCAAGTCATGCAAAGTGTGTTCCCTTATCACAACTGAATTAAAACTAGAAAGCAGTAAGAGAAAAATACTTAGAAAATCTCTAATAACTCACCTAAATTCACCTTTGTAAATAATCCATGGGTCTAATTTTAAGAGAAATCAGAAAGTGTACTGGACTGAATGAAATAAAAATATAATACTGGGATTCTGTGGGATGCACTACTGGGGAGATACCTATATCAACCTAGGCCTTCAACCTTAACAAAATACGTGCAAGACCTGTAGTTTGAAAAAAAAATTTTTAAGGCAGAAAGTGAAGACCTTAAAGAAGGGACACTCTGTTCATATATCAGAAAATTAAATATTAAGATGTCAGTTCTCCCCCAAAACTGACCCACAGATTCAGCACAATTCTAATCAAAATCCCAGCAGGCTTTTTTGTAGAAACTGACAAGCTGATTCTAAAATGTAGGTGAAAATGCAAAGGACCTGGAATAGAATCTTCTGAAAAAGAAGAATAAAGTTGGAGGACTCATACTACCTGATTTCACAATTTTCATAAAGCTACTGTGCTCAAGACAGCATGCTAGGCAAAAATAAGCACACGCACCAGCAGAAAACAACACGGCCTTCACACACGTGGCAAACGATGTTCACAGAGGCACCAGGTGATTTTAACAGAGGAAAGGAGGCTGTTTTCAAAAAATGGTGTTAGCCTTTTACAACAGCCAGGACATGGAAGCAACCTAGATGTCCATCAGCAGATGAATGGATAAGAAAGCTGTGGTACATATACACAATCGAATATTACTCAGTTATTAAAAATAATGCATTTGAATCAGTTCTAATGAGGTGGATGAAGCTGGAGCCTATCATACAGAGTGAAGTAAGTCAGAAAGAAAAACACCAATACAGTATATTAAGGCATATATATGGAATTTAGAAAGATGGTAACAATGACCCTATATACAAGACAGCAAAAGAGACACAGATGTAAAGAACAGACTTTTGGACTCTGTGGGAGAAGGCGAGGGTGGGATGATTTGAGAGAATAGCACTGAAACATGTATATTATCATTTGTGAAACAGATCGCCAGTCCAAGTTCGATGCATGAGACAGGGTGCTCAGGGCTGGTGCACTGGGATGACCCAGAGGGATGGGATGGGGAGGGAGGTGGGAGGGGGGTTCAGGATGGGGAACACATGTACACCCATGGTGGATTCATGTGAATGTATGGCAGAAACCACTACAATATTGTAAAGTGATTAGCCCCCACTTAAAATAAATTAATTAAAAATAAATAAATAACAAAAATGGTATTAGAACAACTGAGCATACATATATGCAAAAACAAAACAAAATGATCATAAAGAAAATTTTCAATTCTTACCTCATACCATATATAAAAATTAACTCAAAGGAGACCCTAATATAAAAGCTGAAACTATTAAACTTCTAGAAAAAAAACACAGAAGGCAAAAAAACTTAAGATATTATGCCAAAAGCATGACACATAGAAGAAAAATAAATAAACTGGACTTCATCAAAAATGAAAACTTCTATTCTTTGAAAGATACTGTTAAGAAAATTAAAAGGCAAGAGACAACCTAGAAGAAAATATTTTCAAAATGCACATCTAATTAAAGATTTTTATCCAGAATGTATAAAGAATTCATAACTTAGTAAGACAAGCCATAAAAAAGTGGACAAAAGATACGAATAGACACTGCATCAAAGATGTATACATAACAAACAAACCCAACGAAAAGGTACTCAGCATCATTGGTCACCAGGAACATGCAAAACAATACAGTAAGTGGATATTATCAGATATCCATGAGCAAGGGGGAAACTTAAAAGGCTGATGGCACCAAGAACTAATGAAAGCTACGGAGCAACTAAAAATCTCACACAGTAGAAATTAAAAACGGTTTTGGTCACTTTGGAGAACAGTATGGCAGTTTCTTACAAAGCTAACAAAAGTGCCAACATAACAGCTCAGTCCTGGGTATTTACCCAAGAGAAACGAAAATATGTTTGACACATGTTCATAGCAGCTTTACCCATGACAGCCAAAAATCAGAAATAATTAAGGACAGATAAAAACAATTAATGGATAAAGACAGTGTAGTACATCCATGCAAGGGACTACTAATCAACAGCAGAAAGGAACAAACAACTGATACAGACAACACAAATTAATCTCGAAAGTTTAAAATAAGCTAAGTGAACGAGCCCAGACACTATGACTTCATCTACGTGACAGACTAAAGATAAAAGTACACGGACGTAAGCCAGAGGAGCAGGCGCCAGAGGAGCTGGAGGAGGAGACTGACTGCAAGGGAATATGAGGGTGTCTCTAGGGTAATGTAAAAACTCTGAAGCTCGATACTGGTGGTGGTGAACACCTCTCTGTATGCGTCAAGACACATCAAACTACATTTTAAAAGGCTGAACTTCACCATGTATAAATTATACCCCAATAAACTAGACTGTAAAAAATATAGAGGGTAATTTTTCCTTATTTATAAATTCTAGTAGACAAGAGACTAGGATTTGCACAAGAAATAACTACTTTAAATCAATTATTGCCAGAGTAGCATTCATGTTTAGTATGCTACACAAATATTTTGCATCAACAAAAATGTTTAACGGGAGAGGGCTTGCTGTCTCAGTTTTAAATGATTCTCATTTAAAATAATCTAAATACTAACATTTTTTCAGGAAATGGATAGTATCAATCATAAGTGACAGGCTGCATGCAAATTATGTATATCTGTGCACTTATCTGTGTCTTCTGGAGAGAGGACCCAGGGTTTTTACATCGGATTCTTTCTCAAAGAGGTCTTCTATGAACGAGTTAACAATCATCCAGCTGGAGGAACTTTACATGGTGATACCACTTGGCATGTCATCCACTTACGAGCGTGAGAACAGCAAAGCAGCTCACCGTTTCGACTCTGCTCGTGCGGCTCCTTCTCCGGGTGCTGACTCTGCGGCTGCCCCAGGCTGGCGGGGGCGTGGTGCCCGAGGCCGTAAGGGACGGGGGACCCGCGTCCGTGCGTCTGCAGGAGGTTCATGTTGTAGGCCACGGCGGCCTGGTGCGTGATGATGCGAGGATCGACCGCAAACCGGCCCTGGTATCCTGTCCACGGCACCTAGGTTATTACAAGAAACAGAATAATTGCTTTAAGGACACTGTGGCAGTCAAACTGCTACAGTGCTATCAATTAGGAAAGAGCAAACACACAGAGATGTTAATTCTACTAAACTGAATAACTACAAAATGAATGCTGGTAGTAACAATTGGTAGAATGATGGTTATATCTTAATTGGCTCTTTGAATCTTTAGTGTGGAAGGGAAAATTGATCATTTCCTGTACACACTAGGTTAGGAAGAAATCAACAACTTAAAATAGGTATTAACAATTATTTTTTGAGGCATCAAATCATTTTATAGACTTGAATCATCTTCCTTCAATATGAATGTACATATGTAACAGGTTACCATGAAAATTGCCTTTTAAAGTCATAACTGTATATATATATGGTTTAATAAACTTGAATAAAAGAACAGGGAAAAACTTTAAGAAAGAATTCAGTCTAAAGAGTCTCAACTCAAAAAAATATGTATTACTACTCTTTTATATGAATAATCAAATCATTTAAGGTTCATTTACTGTCAGCAAAATTCAAACAGGTCACTAATTTAACTAATGCTTCTGATTAATTAAACTACAGAAACAGAAAATTTCTTTCAAATTTTCGAATATCGAGGGACTTCCCTGGTGGCTCAGATGGTAAAGCGTCTGTCTGCAATGCAGAAGACCCGGGTTCGATCCCTGGGTTGGGAAGATCCCCTGGAGAAGGAAATGGCAGCCCACTCCAGTATTCTTGCCTAATGCTTCTGATTAATTAAACTAAAGAAACAGAAAATTTCTTTAGGTGTGTCTAAATATATAATTGCTGCATATTAATGTATAAGGAATAAATACAATTACATCTGAGCTACCATCTCTATTATTTTAATATAACTGTTAAATGCAGACTCTTAGAAATCTTATATAATAAAAGCCTCTGTGACCTAGTGAAATGAAATCTAGATCCTAAGCGACTTACTATTTAAAGCAGATGATGTATAATGTTGCCAGGCTGTCTGGGAAGAAACAACTCAGCTAAAATTGAAAGTCTATGGGGAGTTGACATAAATGAGATACTTCTTATTGACAGTTATCCTCACTGGCTGCCGTGATTGTGAACTATCATGACCAATATGGCTGAAAAAATGTCAGCAGATATGCATTTTTGCATTTTGGGCATGTGGACAGGGGTGTCCAAGATACTTGACAATGATCATCTCTATCTGAAATTGTAGTACTTGTCTTAAATGAAAGAAATATTTTCCAGGCTAAAAACTCCTGATTTGGAAATATTTGTATAACAGTAAATTTTTCACTTACCAAAATATTCAAAAATCTTAAAGAAAATAAAAATGAGTTTTACATAAGATGGAAGCCCTCTAAAAATCTAGGCAGTCTTAGAAATGATTTAATAATGTTTTTAAGTAGAGGCAGGATTTCAGAAGGAAGGCGTGGAATTCCTCAGATATGTTTAGATCCAAGGGAGCTAGGCTACTCTACGCCTTTCTGTCTCCTTCTTAGGAAGCGTTAGTAAATTATATAAGAATGAAAAAGCAAAAGATAAAATAAAAACATCACTTTACAAAACAAGAGTCCAATTTACTAGCTCTTGTTAACTTTTAGCCCAACTTTTCCCAGTAAAAATATTTAAAACAATACAAAGGCTTCTCAAAACATCCAATCTACAGATTTCTTGACAGCCACTGACAATCCAATAACAATCTGTATGCAACAATTCACATTTTTGGGGTCATAAGGGCTGTTTTTAAAGAAGTTTACAGGCATTGAAGAGCCGAAAAAAAAGACTGGTAGGACACTATTTGGGTAGTAATTTAGTGAAGCCTATTTTATCTCATTCGACAGAGAGTATCTTAAACAGCTACTTACAGGTAAAGGCACGGACATAACGACATTCCCTCCATAGACAGCAGGTACATAAAGAATACTCGTCCCAGTGTGAGGATCGATTCTTTGAACAGGGCTTGGAGATTTCCCCAAATTTGGGTGAGGTCCAAGAGGAGGTGGAGGAGTATATGCTCTGATAGGATTGCCAATAAGCACAGAGGGATTGGGCTGAACTGAAAAACAAATAGAAAAAGGACATAATAGCTCTACATATTCACATAGACAAAAATAATTAAAGTCATCCCACAGCAAAATACATTTCCCAGGTTTGCCATAAGGTATCTTATAATCAAAGAGTTATCAGTGTGGAAGAGTAAAGCATATTAAAAAAAATAATCATTTTACCACATTCACTGAAATTATTTGACTTGAGAGGTACAATGTATCCCTTTTATAAACTTCCCCACAAGGGAAGCCCAAGAACACTGGAGTGGATAGCCTAACCCTTCTCCAGCGGATCTTCCAGACCCAGGAATCCAACCGGGGTCTCCTGCATTGCAGGTGGATTCTTTACCAACTGATCTATCAGGGAAGCCCTTTTATAAACTAGCATAATTTTAAATGTCTTGCAGGGAGCTGGAGATGTGGCTTTCAAGAGGGACAACCATACATACAACACATAAACATGCATATACAGTAAACATTCTTCTAAGAGTAGAACACATACACAATTCTTCAGAATAAAGTTCTGACCTGCAACTGTTACACAGTCACATACAAAATGGTTAAGCAATATTGTTTTAAAAGCATAATTCTGCAATATTTTGAATCAAATAAACTTTATCTTAAAATGTATAAACAAACACTTGTAAGATATCAATGATATATCAATATTATATCCAAAACCTTATACTGCACAGGAGGCTTAAATGTTCATCCTCACAATTTCTATATTATGTACACTGGTGCCCATAAAACCACCCCTTGACAGAAACGACACATCAGAGCATTCACAAGAACAGTTGTGTTGAATAAAGCTGGCTGAGTTCCAAAGTGTCTGTGTGTGTGTCCCTCTCCCCATGAAATCTGGGATAAATGTCTTGCATCACAAAAACAAGTTTTCATAGGACTAATTCTTCCACTTACCAATTCCATCATTCTGGAAATGATCATTCTGGGTATGATGGAGGCTTTTCCCCTTTATAGAAAAACACAAATAATAATTTAAACATACCTAATATGAAAGAACAATAACCATTTTCCTAGTCCCATGCAAATGAAATGTATATAACAACAATTAGAATTTAAATATTGTGAGTCTGTAATTAATAACCATTAGATGCCTCTGAGCTGAGTTTCTGTTTTAAACACTAAGTCATGGTGCTAGGCCTCAAGTTTCCTCAATTCAAATTAATACTTAAGTATTAATTAATTAATTAAATACTCAATTTAATACTTAAAATTCCTTTTTCTTTTTAAATGAATTTTTATGTTAAAAGAAATATTCACCAACATGACTGATACTTAAATTCTATTCCTTTGCAGCTTCTCTATCAATTCTCTATGAATTAGATGATGATGTAAAAGCTCTTTTCAAGGGAAACATATCAGTCTTCAACTCTTGAAGATAAGAACCTTTAAAATAATGACATGGACGTAAACATGCTTTGGGTGTACGATATTTTGAGTATGATTCATGTGGTCTTACACTGTAAAATTTACTGAGTGAACAGGAAAATACACAGTTATAATCTGCTTAAGATAATGTACAAATTTTCTAGAATGCAATGTGGCAGTGAACGTCAAAAGCACCAGAAATGTACATACACTTTAACACAGTAATCACACTTGTAGGGATCTAAATGTCCACCAATAGAAAATTTATTAAAATAAGCAATGGCAGATTCATACAGTGGCATTAAAAATGACTCTGGGGCAGAAGTAACATTTGAAGAAACAATGGCTGTGCATGTCTAGACTTTAAAACATTTTTTTTTCTCTTTTCATGGGCTGAACTGAAGACACTAAGCCACCGTATAGCACAAGTGAGCACACTACACAACTCACCCTTCAGCCACACGAATTTTTTGTTTCGTGCATTACACCTGAAAACTCAAGTAGGGGTAATGTCTGCAGCAAGAAGAAAAGTTCATTCTTGACCAGAGCAAAGGTCAGTGATGCCTCATTTATCTCCCTATCAGTCAGCATTTTAAATACCCGGATCATCCAGCTGGTTAGAGATGGGTATGCAAGGGCAGCTCAGCTCTAACTCTTAAAAAGTTAAAAGAAAACAGTCCAGGAAGAATCATAGTTGGTTCATTAACCAGAGAAGGTTCACAGTGACTGTCATTAGCTATTAAAAAAAAAAAGGAGCTTCTGAGGAAGAGAGAAGTGAAAAGAAAAGCAGGCAGAAGAAAGGAGAGAAAGTAAGAAGGAGCGCTCGGCAGAGACAGCAGTACAGCAGGAAGATGAGAAGCACAAGCAGTTAGAATTGATAACAGGAGCAGCCGCAGGCAGACGCTCAGCAGAAGAAAGGACAGCCAGTGGCACAGAGATAACGTCAGTCCAAGAGGTTAACAAACTGTTCAGATTTCTTAGCCGGTAAACCCATCAACCAGGGGCAACTGTGTAGCACGTGGAGAAAACACAGCAGTGTAGTCAGTGTCGGAGGCAGAACAGCCCCCCCCCCCAGAGACATGTCCACCCCAATCCCTGGCCACATGTTATGGGGCAAAGGGGACTCTGCAGATCTAACTAAAGACAATACAGGAAGATTATCCTGGATTATCTGGGTGGATCCAATCTAATCACATGAGCCCTAAAACCAGAGCAATCTCTCCAGCTGGAGTCAGAGATACAGTAGAAAAGGCAGCAAGGGATGTGGCAGAAGGGGAAGCCAGAGACGCCAAGATACAGAAGGTTGCATGCACCGCTGACAGCTCTGAGACGTGGGGCCACAGGGGGAACTGGAGAGAAGTCAGCAGAGGCTAAAAACGGCTCCCAGGTGACAGCCAGCAAGGAGACTGGAACCCCAGTCCTTACAGCCACAAAGACTGGGTTCTGCCAACAGCCTGCATGACCCGAGATAAGAGCCCAGCTGACCAACACCTTGATCCTGGCCTCCTGAGACGCAGAGCCAAGAGACCAACCAAAACAGCCTGGACATCTGACTCAAAGAAACATGAGATAGTAGATGTGTACTGTTTGAAGTCACTTAGTGTGTGCTAACTTGTTACAGCAGCAATAGGAAACCAATACAGAGAGTAATCACAGTCTACAGGAGACAATATACCTCAGCACTGTGGGTGCTACGTTCATCACCCGAGTGAAAAAGAAACTTGGAAAGATAACATCCACATCTCAGTGCTGTTGTGATGACTCTGTTGATGGAGACGACGCATGTCAAGTATGAAAGGACCTAACGATCTGGGGCTTCATCTGTTTATGTCCTAATGGTTCCCTGAACCTACAACATCTCCTGGCCCAATGAATATTGCTGAATAAATGAGGGAAAAAAGCAACCTGGGGACTCTCACATTAAAAGACAGTATACTATCTTCAAGCGCAACCAGCACCGGTATGGTTCATTGCGGTTCAATGTGGTTCAGTGCAGGAAAACTCATCCAGTGTATTTAGACCTAGTGTGCAATGGCAGGGCAGTAAGTGTGCGTGGTCTATGCAAAATACACACTGTTTGGTAACATGCGAACAAAACAATGATGCAGCAGTAAGCTGGGACTAACTGTAAAAGTCATTCCATGATGATAATTCCAAACTTTTGCCAATAAATCTCAGAAAGTACGCATACCTTTGGTAGAAAGCTCATAAGTAAATGCAGTCCACATCATCTATTTTTTGAGGATTTTTTTTAACTCAACCATTTATTCCTTCAATCAATTATTTTTTATTCACTCGTTCTTTCATCACTTTCTGTTTATTCATTCAACAAATGTCTGTGAGGGCCCACGACATGTTCACCCTGGCTAGGCTGAGGCTAATGTAAGACTAAGACACACCACCAGTGGAAACAGTGAGGAATGACCCACAGACTACAATCCAGAAAACAATGCTACAGTCTTCTCAAAAGATCCATTTCTGAATACTATCTATCCTCTGAATACCTTTCAGAGGGGTACAAATGAACCCTTTCCATTTTAGCAGCTTCTCAACACTGCTCCAGCATGGAGCCTAGGAGTAAGCAGACAGAATACAGGCAAATCACGTCCTCCATACGCACTCTGCAGGCACCTATGAAACAGATGCTTTCCAATAAATACATGATGCCGGGAGACAGTGAGCCAACGAAAGCTTAGCTAGGACTGCCCGCTGCTCCTCGTGTCTGTAATATTTTGCACCTTCACTAAACCACAGGACCGACATCTCAGTGAGGAGAAGAAAGCTGCTTGATTGATAAACAGCTAGAGGCATGCTTTGCTGCCAAACATGGTCCTGAGGAAGCAGGTCCCAGAGCATGTTCAAGCATCACCCAGCCCTGGATGACTTTATCTACATTACATCTTGCTGTGACTTTAAGTCTTAGCCCAACATTAACAACACTAAACTTTAACATTTCTTATGCACAGAATTGTATTAAAGGTTAAACATTAAGGAAACTTAGGGGGGAAATAACATGGCTTAATGTCATGTTTTCAGAAATAGCATTTTTATTGCAATGAAGTAAATTCCCCTTCATCAAAAGATTCTAGCATATGAAATAAATTATCCAAAATTTGTTTCAAAATTCTCCAATGTGTATATGCGGTGGTAGTAGAGTGAGAGAACTGGGCTGTAGGTGAAACAAAATTAAAGATAAATTGATAGTTAAATGAAGCCAAATGATCGGGACTTCCTTATACTATTCTACTTATGTATACATTTGAAATTTTCTACAATAGAAAGCTATATTTAAAAAAATGATTCCAGTACAAATTCAATCCTCAAAACAATTTAACAGAAATAAAATAAAGTACTGGGGAGTGCAGGGAGAGATGGTGACAAAAATAACCTTTGGCTCACTGCACCTTAGTTATCTAAAGTCACCATGGTTACACGTGAGCAAATAATGACGTTAAACAGCCAGGTGTGCAAGCAACTTAGTGAACCGCTCTGTTAGTGACAGCAAAATAACAGATGGCATCCACTGGGTCAATGAAGAACATTTCCCAAAAAGTTAAAAAGAAAAAACTCGGAAAACAGCTACTGTGGCCTTTAATTACACAATCTTCCTGTTGAAAGTAGAAAGCCACATGGCACTCTCCTGGACGCATCACAATCTTTATTTACTTATCAGATCCTTACTGAGCACCCACTCTGTGCAGAGAAGGGCGAGGCGCTAGGGGCCATAAGGAGTACACAGACCAGGATTTTTGGCTTCAGGGAGCTTATAGTTTTAGAAAAGCAAGTGGATTCAATACATATTTTCTTCACCTTTAAGATAAAAACAAAAGCAAACTTCAGGATCTTGCTTAGGGTCAGTACACATCTAGTATCATGGCTTAAATATAGCTACATCTATCATACATCGATTAATGCTAACACTGGTCAATTAAAAGAGTTTATTGTAGTTATGGTATTTTAAGAATGTGCAAAAGGTATAATGTCTTTGTAACATTTTAAATAAAAAACAATAAAGTCTAAGAGTTTGTAACTGGGTTCCCACTCTTCACACACTTTAAGCTACTTGCGGCTCCCTGAGAGTGCGCTCTCTCTCATGACTCTTGCTTTTTGCCTAAGCTCCTTACTGGGCATCACTCACTCATCTTCTAAGCACCTATGATAAGCCAGACGCTGTTCTGGGCACAGAGGCTGGAGCAGGAACTAATACAGGCAAAAACTTCTGCCCCAAGGGAGCTTCTACTCTAAGCTTCTGACACACCTCCTCACTCTTACCCTCACTCCATTCACTTGGGGCTCTCCTAAGCAGTATCTCCATAGTGGAAACCACCTTAAACTTCCACAGTTGCGGACTGTACTTCCGCTGACCAGCATCCCTCCAACATCTACCGCAACAAGACTGGAGCTAATTTGCTTCTCTAGCACACACTGTAATGGCTGTCACATAGAAGAAACTTAGCTATTTGATAAATAAGTTGATTATTAATTTGTTCATAGTTTAAACTTTAGAAATCTAGAGGATTCAGTTATGCAAAATGCTTAATCTCCTAGTAATCCCAAATCACTGAAGCATTACTGCACATCAGGTCCATTTCTATTAAACTCAGACAACAGTATATTAACACAGGAAAATCCGTTCTCATCTCAGTTTAATACCTACTCAGCTAAAAGATTCAAGATATTAAACCAGTAATTACTTCTTACACCTTATGTTTCACGTTTTTAAAATGAAGCCAAAAACTGGCATACTCTCTCAATTCATGTCAGTAAGTTTAATATCATGCTGATGACTATAAATACACCCCAACAACCAGAGTAAATACTAAACAGGCCACTCTCATAGCTTTCTTTTCTAGATGGTAAATGCAAGCATTTCTTTTTTTTCAGGCAATCTAGCAAATAAACAGCTGTTTCTGCCCAAAATAACTATAGTTCAAAAGTAGAAATGGCCTTGATTCCCCCACATCCAATCCCAGTGCCTGGACTATTTCTTACAACAAATACTTAACAACAAACAACTCAAGTTATCTTCAGGAAGTTGGCCAATTTCCTCACTGTGTCAAATATCACTTGAAACTAGCTGGTCATCAACAAGAGATGAGAACTATTTCCTTTATACAAATATTGTTATAATAATATTATTTCTTGTAAAAATAATAGGCTGTGAAAGCATGGTTTTAATGCGTGTGACGGTCTTTTAAGCTGCTTTGTTTTATTCATGTCTTGCTAAAGTACGTCCATCAGTAGAGAGGACTGGGAGATTACATTAAACAAAGGACCCAGTCAGGTCCTTGAAAACGTTTTGAGGATGATAATGCCATCAAGTAGCATGGCTGAACAACACACCGTATTTTCACTTACATGCCCACACTGGACAAGCTCCTTGCAGAAACTGCGGGTCGTCAACCCCAATACTTAAAGCAGCTTGAGGCTCAGAACAGCTCTGACGCCTCAGCGCGCTCTCGCTTTGACCTCTTCAGTTTCACTAAAGGGCTTTACCTTGGGGGGCGACTGCTGCGGTTTGTTGGTGTTTGCTGTGTGCTGTACTCTCAGAGCCCGGGGTATAAATTCAGGTGCCAGTGGATTCAACACGTACGTCTTCTTTAGTTCTAAAGCCTCTAGCTGAGCTTTGATCTGTTCAAAAGTGATTCCATGCAGGCTATTATTTTCATGACACAGGGCAATAAACCGCTCCCAAAATTTCCTACAGAAAAGATTTAGAAGATCAGTTTGCAGTTAAAGTGGACAAGATCACAGAAATGACTGAAAGCAACTAAAGATAATCCCCTCTCCCACTCCAACCCCGAACCCTTAGGTCCAATATTCATCTATGATTCAGGTATAATCTTCCCACCAGATCACAGGACTTTGGAAGTGTGGTTCTGAAGCTCAGTCACGTCTAGTACTGTGGGACACACAAATTCTCAATTCATCCTCATTGACCACACAGTCAGTGCTCGACTATGCATACAAAAAGGTTTGTTATCCACACAATAAGCAAGGATTTCAGAACTGATAAGAAGTAACTAGTTACTACCATACTTTTCTTTTAATTAACTGATGCCTGTCACAGCACAGCTTATAACATTAATTGACTAAGACAGGTAAATTATGAAAAAATACAGGAAGTTGGAATGCTAATTTTAATGATTATGTCCTAATCAAATTAAAAAATACTAATGGAAACAAATACATTCAAAATTGTTCCAGTCGTACACTGTTGTTCCTAAAGTTTTGAAAACTGATCTCCAAATAGTAAACATATTACACATCTATTATAAAAGACAACATATAAAAAGTTTAAAGATTTTAAATGATTATTATAAATATGCATCAGTTCAATTCAGTTCAGTCACTCAGTTGTGTCTGACTCTTTGTGACCCCATGGACTGCAGCACGCCAGGCCTCCCTGTCCATCACTAACTCCGGGGATTTACTCAAACTCATGCCCATTGAGTCGGTGATGCCATCCAACCATTTCATCCTCTGTTGTCCCCTTCTCCTCCTGCCTTCAATCTTTCCCAGCATCAGGGTCCTTTCAAGTGAGTCAGCTCTTCGCATCAGGTGGCCAAAGTACTAGAGTTTCAGCTTCAACATCAGTCCTTCCAATGAACATTCAGGACTGATTTCCTTTAGGATGGACTGGTTGGATCTCCTTGCAGTCCAAGGGACTCTCAAGAGTCTTCTCCAACATCACAGTTCAAAAGCATCAATGCTTTGGTGCTCAGCTTTCTTTAAATATGCATACCTATCTTTAACATGAGGTTCAAATAATGTTTTATTATGTTATAAAAGCTATGTGATATGATTTCTTCCCAAGTTGGTATCCATGTGTCCAGGTGGACAGCAAGTAATCAAAATGGCTTCAAGAAGCATAAATACAAAGCTGTATGTTACAAAAGTCAGTATACGAATAGGAATGGAGTTAAAGTATTTATAAAACTGCAGATATTAATTTCAAACTATGTTTCTCTTACGTATGCTTTCTACCATCTTTTCTAGTTTTTTAAAGATGAGTTTAAGAAATAAGTACAGAAAAAAATTCAGGCCTCCATGTCAACAGGAAAAGTAAAAATGCTACAAGATAATAAATACGTTGAAGAAAACTCTTGAGAACCCTTGGACTGCAAGATCAAACCAGTTGATCCTAAAGGAAATCAGTCCTGAATAGTCATTGGAAGGACTGATGATGAAGCTCCAATACTTTGGCCACCTGATGCGAAGAACTTACTCATTAGAAAAGACCCTGATGCTGGGAAAGATTGAGGGCGGGAGGAGACGGGAACGACAGAAGATGAGATGGTTGGATGGCATCACCATCCGACCACTGACGGACATGAGCTTCAGCAAACTCCGGGATTTGGTGACAGACAGGAAAGCCTGGTATGCTGCTGTCCACAGGGTCACAAAGAGTTGAACACAACTGAGCAACTGAACTGAACTGAGTAAATGTGCATTTCTGACAATAAGACACAAAGGCTAACAAGTGTGTGTCACTAAGAAATGCTCTTTTATTCTTAAGAACCTTTCCACAGGAATCAATTTTTAATCTTCATAGTCTGATAGCTAAGGAAAGACAGTTGTCAACACAGCACTCAGGATCTAAAAATCCATAAACTCTCTACCCTTTTGATAAAACCCCATAATGTTCAACTGCATTAACATTTATCAACATATTCTACTACATGTTGTATTAAAAAGGAAGTTCTTTTGGTCTAATTGATAAAGTAACAATTTCATAGAGTGACATTTCATATTCATGTGAACCTAAAGACACAGCAAAACAAGGAGAGAGTGGACTGACTTTACTATAGCCCAGGTTTTAATATTAAATTCTTGTAGTGTATTTCATTCCCAGCTTACATAGCCAAAATGCTAGAACTTGCTCTATTTCAAGCTCCTTTATAAACTCCATAGCCTGCCCCTATACCCCTCTCACCGACCTCAATGCACTGAGTAATGTCAAGTGGAGCAGAACTGTGAACCAGCCTCACGCGTCACAGGAAGCTGGTAGCTTGCCGACAAGGCTCCGTCTGTAACAGAGGTTCCCAACCTTTTGGGCACCAAGGGCCAGTTTCATGGAAGACAAATTTTCCACTGACAGAGACGGGGGAAGGGGATGGTTGAGGGATGATTCAAGCCCAGGGCTGAGCTCCTTTGAGAATCCAAAGCTGCTGCTGATCTGACAGCATGCAGCGCTCAGAGGGTAACGTGAGCACAGGGAAGGCTGTCCCCAGGCACGAAGCTTGCCCGCCTTGCTCTCCTCCTGGGGTGCCGCCTGCTCTGTGGCCCGGGGGCTGAGAAACCCTGGTCTATACGACCCCAGGGATCTCAAGGAACAGACTTCAAGTTAAAGGACACCATTTCAGAAGTAACAGTGACCACTGGCTATAAGCTCATCAAGCTAAAACAACTCCAAAAGTAGCCTGGAATCTCCCTCTTAAGTACAAGGACTCCAGATCTAGGCTGCCCGGGCCTCAGTCAAGGCTCAGTCAGCCGGGCAAGTTATTTAACCTCTCCTCCTACCTCAGTCCCATCAGGTGGGAAACAGGGCACCAACAGTATTATTATTATACTTTATCACTTAACAAAAATGCTTTATTCCTCCACTTTTAAACCTTGAGAGAAATGTAATTTTTCCTTCAAAAGTTCTTACAGCCAGAAAGATTCCTCTCTCTCTGTGAAGGCTCTTTCAGACTATTTCACGCTGTTCTTGAACTCAGAACTTTAATGAAATACTACACATGGTATCATGAGGCATTTCAGAACACTTAATTGGAAGACCACTTGAGAATTTCAACACTCAGACTGAAAAATTTACCACTAAGGTTATTTAAATGCTTCACCAATTCTCAGCTGCTCCCTAAACTGTTAACATGTTATGTAATGCTGGTTAGAGAACACAAGTGTGTCTCTATGTGGTAATGGAAGTATTACTTTGAGAAAACAAAACGTTACTTTCACCCAGTACATGAACAGAAAGTCTGGTTTTATTTTCATGCCAACCTTGCTTCTAGGATCACGGATAAAACACTGAAAATTCATTTGGTGTCCTTATTTCACACAGAGAGAGGGTATGTGTGCACATACACATATACACACATCTCCGCATCTGTGAAATATGTTTATACCTTATAGAGGAGATAGAATTCACTAATAAATTCACTTCAAAAGAAGATCTTTTCCAAACATGCTTGTTTGGAGAAAATGTATGATTCCCCCCATCCCACCCCTGCCCACTCCCTCCCCACAACTGCCTCCTCCGCCTCTCCCTCTTCAGGGCTTATTTATTCACACATGCACCACTCCCTGGGAGAGGCAAGGTAACTCAGCAAGAAGAGTGTGGGTTTTGAAGTCAATGTGACATCTGTTTGAATGAGTCTCTTAATAGCTAGGTGGCCCTGGGTAGAAATTGAAGCTCTACTTCAGGCTGCCCATTTAAAATGCAAATAAAACCCCCACATCGCAGGGTTATTGGTCTGACTGAACAGGCTGAGTGTGCAAAGCACCTGACCCAGCACTGAACAGCAGTTACGACATCAATACTCACTGGTTTGGTGAGGAGGAGAAGGGAAAGTTCCCCATGTTCATTTAGAGTTAACAGGAAAATTCTCTTTAAAAGTACTTTACAACAAAAAAAGATTATATAACTGGCTGCCTTCCAAACGGATATACCATACACAGTAATTATTCCTAAAAGCGTGGTCAGCATTTGGAGGATCACATTAGTTTTGTATAAATATCGCATGAGGGACGAGTGACACAGCCTGACCACCTCAGACCACAGAGAGCCCACACCCTCATCACGGCAGCACCCGGAACCACGCTCGGTCCTTCAGGGTCGTCTGGATTCCGAGATTAACCTAATTCCTACTGAAGCTGGTAAGAGTGAAGCGTAAGTATCCATACGCCTCAACCATCAGCACTCGGGTTACACAGCTCATTAAACGCTCAAATAACACAGACAACCAGCACTCCCGTTCAGCTACAGGGCGTGTCATTTTCTCTCCCTACACAGTGTACTGACTTCTTTGAAAATATTTCAGCCAGCTTATAAATTAATGCGAGGTCCTTGACACACTGCAACTGAGTAGTAAGAAATAAAACAACCAGTAGACCTGGCTCCAAGTTAAAAATGAGCCTGACAGCATGGCCTCAGAAAGAATTCCTCCACCTCTCTGCTCAGAGAAGGGGTGAACAATGCTAATCCCACATAATTCACAGTATAGTGTGACTCTATGGGAAGGGTAATGGTTTTAAAAAAATATGCATGTTGGTAAATGTCTGGGGTTATTTATAAAGAACATCCAAAGGTAATGTCACTCAAGACCACTGTTATACCTATTTATTCCCACAAAAGTTTTCAGTTGATTTTTAATGTATGTCAACTGGTTTTTTTTTTGTTTGTTTTAATCTATTAAATTCTAATCCAATTGTATGTGTTCTCTCATTTATCAAATGATAAATATAAACAAAAATGGAAAACTATCACAGCAATATTCTAACCAAATATATTTTCAATGAACAGTAAAATAACCAAAGTAAACATCTCAGAGGGAAGCCAAATTAATACACTTAACTTTATTCAGTTGTATCTTATAATTAACATATTCCCTTCCCCACTTTTTGTCATTAGTGGCTAAAAATTAATGGAAATTATTTTTTAAATGTGAAATTTAACATATTTTACAACAGAACTGTTTAGCTATATAAAACAATCCGTGGACCATTCAAATTTTATTTCGTTAAAAATAAAAGGTCATTGTTCACAATGTAACCATAAATTAAACTCTACCTGACTCCACTGTTAATGGCTTTCCCCTATAAAGTATGTTAACTTCTTTTGGAGTCTAATATACACAGCTTACTCTTAAATTAAAGGTCCCAACTGTCTCCCTTCCCAAAGAATACTTTTTTCCTGCTGAGACAGGAAAGCAGATAATAAACTGCTGCTCCATCTGTCCTCCAACAGAAGACTTGGTCTAAAAGAGCCACTTGCTAACAGCTTTGTCTACTCCAACATATTAAGAAGTAACTACCCAAGGTGCATTTGAGGTCATTCTACTTTTCTGAACTCACTTTGACAGGTATTAGAATACTTTAAAAATTCTAAGTAATCTCTAGTACATTTTGTTCTTTTTCATCAAGAGTCGTCTAAATTTCTGTTCAATTTTTTTTTTTTTTTTTGCTAACACAGTCTTTCAACACTGCATAGGCAAAGTCTCACATTACTGGCTTCATAGAGTTAAAATTCCTATTACCTAGTATAAAACATAAGTGTACAAAGAGAAAGTTTTTATCAGTTCAGTTCAGTCGCTCAGTCATGTCCAACTCTTTGCGACCCCAGGGACTGCAGCACGCCAGGCCTCCCTGTCCATCACCAACTCCCGGAATTCACCCAAACTCATGTCCATTGAGTCGGTGATGCCATCCAACCATCTCATCCTCTGTCGTGCCCTTCTCCTCTCACCTTCAATCTTTCCCAGCATCAGGGTCTTTTCAAATAAGTCAGCTCTTCACATCAGGTGGCCAAAGTATTGGAGTCTCAGCTTCAACATCAGTCCTTCCAATGAACATTCAGGACTGATCTCCTTTAGGATGGACTGGTTGGATCTCCGTGCAGTCCAAGGGACTCTCAAAAGTCTTCTCCAACACCACAGTTCAAAAGCATCAATTCTTTGACGCTCAGCTTTCTTTATAGTCCAACTCTCACATCCATACATGACTACTGGAAAAACCACAGCCTTGACTTAGTCGGACCTTTGTTGGCAAAGTAATGTGCTGTCTGGGTTGGTCATAACTTTTCTTCCAAGGAGTAAGTGGCTTTTTATTTCATGCCTGCAGTCACCATCTGCAGTGATTTTGGAGCCCCCCAAAATGAAGTCTGTTACTGTTTCCACTGTTTCCACATCTATTTGCCATGAAGTGATGGGACCGGATGCCATGATCTTAGTTTTCTGAATGTTGAGCTCGAAGCCAACTTTTTCACTCTCCTCTTTCACTTTCATCAAGAGGCTCTTTAGTTCCTCTTCACTTTCTGCCATAAGGGTGGTGTCATCTGCATATCTGAGGTTATTGATATTTCTCCCAGCAATCTTGATTCCAGCTTGTGCTTCCTCCAGCCCAGCATTTCTCATGATGTACTCCGCATATAAGTTAAATAAGCAGGGTGACAATATACAGCCTTGACGTACTCCTTTTCCTATTTGGAGACAGTCTGTTTTTCCACGTCCAGTTCTAACTGTTGTTTCCTGACCTTCAAACAGATTTCTCAAGAGGCAGGTCAGGTGGTCTGGTATTCCCATCTCTCTCAGAATTTTCCACAGTTTATTGTGATCCACACAGTCAAAGGCTTTGGCATAGTCAATAAAGCAGAAATAAATGTTTTTCTGGAACTCTCTTGCTTTTCTGAGGATCCAGCAGATGTTAGCAATTTGATCTCTGGTTCCTCTGCCTTTTCTAAAACCAGCTTGAACATCTGGAAGTTCATGGTTCACGTACTGTTGAAGTCTGGCTTAGAGAATTTTGAGCATTACTTTGCTAGCATGTGAGATGAGTGCAATTGTGCAGTAGTTTGAGCATTCTTTGGGATTGCCTTTCTTAGGGATTGGAATGAAAACTGACCTTTTCCAGTCCTGTGGCCACTGCTGAGTTTTCCAAATTTTCTGGCATATTGAATCACAGCATCATCTTGTAGGATCTGACATAATTCAACAGTAATTCCATCACCTCCACTAGCTTTGTTCGTAGTGATGCTTCCTAAGGCCCACTCGACTTCACATTCCAGGATATGTCTGGCTCTAGGTGAGTGATCACACCATCGTGATTATCTGGGTTGTGAACATCTTTTCTGTACAGTTCTTCTGTGTATTCTTGCCACCTCTTCTTAACATCTTCTGCTTCTGTTAGGTCCATACCATTTCTGTTCTTTATTGACCCCATCTTTGTATATATGCTGATATTTTAACATTCCTTATGACTACAATCTAAGGAATATTATCAGTTTTTCCTAAAGCCAAGTAAAAACTCTTCTTAACCCCCTAATTTTAAGGTTCTCTGAATTAACCAGACACAAAGAATTATTTACACTGTGAAGCCTTGAGAAAAAATGAGAAGGAAATTCATCAAAAACAAGCTAAAGCAATACTGAAGGAGAACAAAGGGAACTAAGTGTACAAAATTCAGTCTCCATCAAAGATAATGCGTGTCCACAAAGCCACCTTCAGGACCCCACTGGGTGCCCACTTGTTCCACAGCACGTTCACCCCAGACACCTGCAAAGCACACACCCCACCTCCAAGGTGAACTTCTCCAAGAGGCGACTCCAACCGCACAGAACAATCACAGGCTGGTCCACCTACCCTAGCCCTTTTAATCCCTTCACGTTCTATTTCTCTTCCACTGAACTTATCACAGAAAATGTTACAAAGTGTTTTTACTTTCTTTATTGTTGGTATTCCTTTCCTCCCCAATAAAATGTTAAGCCCCCAAAAGGCAGAGATTTTTGTCTGTTTGTTCACTGATACATCCTCAGTGGCTAGAAGAGTGCTTGGAACATAGCAAGCACTCAGAAAATATCGAATGAATGACGATGAACAATGAGTACACAAGTGTATATATACAATGAACACACTCAAAGCAATATATTTTTGTGTTCCCACTGGATATCAGGTAAGACTAAAGTTTAATTAGCGAAGAGGTCATGTAAATAAACATGTACACAGGGATACAGATCACTACATTTCTCCATTCAGTGTCTCCAACACTAACACATAATTACCTGCATCTTCCAATGGAGCACAGAGCAATGGGATCGCCCACCACGGCAACCAGGGATTGTGCTCTTGTGA
Source organism: Cervus canadensis (assembly GCF_019320065.1). Classification (NCBI taxonomy): domain Eukaryota; kingdom Metazoa; phylum Chordata; class Mammalia; order Artiodactyla; family Cervidae; genus Cervus; species Cervus canadensis. Next base: position 273,565 of record NC_057386.1, on the reverse strand, counting down.
TGGCAGTGTTGAGAAGCTTGTAGTTAGACAAAAAACCATAATCCAAGTCCTCTGTGGAATCTTCTAGCAGCTGCTCTTTCTTTTTAATTGGTGTCTGTTTATGTTTACAAGTATGCCTTGTACGTACTGTGCTAAGAAACAAAACTCTGAACTGCTTTCCTACAACAAAATAAAAGAGGATTGTTATTCAAACCAGTGATCTAATAAGAGAATTTCATTTTTAAAATGTTACTGCTAAATAACAGGTGTCATTAAGGATGTGGAGAAATTGGAACTCTTGTTCACCGTAGGTAGAAATGTAAAATGGAATGTAAAGAGGTGCAGAGAACAGTACGGCAGTTTCTGAAAATTAAACCTAGAATTAACACGTGATGCAGAAATTCTGCTTCTGGAAATAATTTCCAAAATAACGGAAAGAACTGACATCAGGAGGAAGCCTTGAGAGCCCAGTTTATACACTTTACCCCAGATTCTTTCTTACATTAACATATCTATCCCTCATTCTGTGACAAGCCTCCACATATCTGAGTACAGTTTTAGTGTCAATTCTTAGTCCTCTCTTCTCCAGGCCAAGCAGTCATTGTTCTTTCAAGCATTTCTGCTTGAACCACATGCAGGCTCCAGACCACTAACTGTGCTAGGTCTTCCCTGGATGCTTCCTGGTTTACTAGCAGTAGTCTTCCTAAAACGCACACCCGAATTCTGCATGATCTGAATGCACAGTACAGTGGAGCTATTCCCCCCATCCCCACCATAATTTAGAAATTATTATTGGATATTCCCATGGAACCTCACACTGTACTTGGCTTCTCTGGCCCTCACACTATAGTGCTGCTTTACTTACTTAAATGCACAAATTTTGTAGCAACTAATCACATGAAAATTTTTAAAAGTTGCTTTATTCACTTAGGAATTTAGATAAAGAACAAACTATGCCTTTAATAAGCTATGCCTATTCCTGGCTTGACAGGTGCAAGTTAAAAATCTTTATGAAGAGATAAAATCTTTAGTTCTTGGATACATTATAATGACAATAAGTGTTGGATGCCACTGTGACCGTAACTACAGCACACACATTCACACAGTTATAGTCATAGAAGAAGTCAATTTGTTCATACTTCTTTTATTCGGATACAAAAAATTAATAAGCATGTAAATGAGCTCAACATTTAATTGCCAATGTCGGCGTTAAAGAACTTGATGTGAAACGAATACACAAATGCTTGTTCAGAAATCTTGAATTCTAAATATCAGAAGTGCACATACTTTGAAATTTAAGCATTTGAATAACCAATTCATTTCAATTCATAGTTACCTTGAACATTGAGCACCCTTTCTACGTTAACATCAGATAACCTCTTTTTCCGAAGTTCGGCACGTATCCTGAACACCTGGTCTGCGTAAGGAGTCACCACACCAATACTGCCGTCATCCAGTTTGCCCCACGCTACCGGCCACTTCCTTCTCAGCTCCTCCACACGCTCCACCACTTCAAATACCTTTAAATAAGCACACACGTAGACATATTAAAGGCATCAGAAAAATTTATGGTAACTGAAATAGATGTACAAATGATCCCATATTAGCAAATGTCAGTTTAAAACAACCTCTAGATAGGAGTACTGCTTTGCTGATATGAACACAGAGAGAATAAAAAATTTTTATTTACATTTCAAGCAGTAAATTTCTACAGTAGTGCACCCAGTGAAAACATGGGAATCAGAGAAAATGTAACTGGCAGTTGGCCCCCACCCTCTGCCTCACCTCCATTCCTACATGAGGACAGGTTTGAGTTCCTACCTGGAGAAAAGGGCATGAAGCTGGCAACCCCACTGGGGAAACAGGGAAGCAGGTTCCCACATCACCAGCATTTCTCAGTCCATCTCCGCAGAGCAAGCCAATGAAACCACGAGACTCCCAGAGTCAGGGCCTCCCATCAGGTCTCGGCAGTACAAGGGCTAACGCCACCTCCATCCCCACTGACAGCTCAACAGAGCAGCCGAGAGCCGGGGCTGCCAAACCGCAGCTGGGACGAGCGCACACCTGGGCTCCACGGAGGGGCTGGCGTGCGGCGGTCAGTGCCTTCCAGCAGCTCAACTCCACCCAGGCCACTGCAGGACCCGCACAACCAAGCCACACCACATTTCACCCAGCTGAACTCTTCGGACCCCACTTACTAAATCATAACATGGTTTTTAGTGTAGTTCAATCTACTTTAACTCAATGAATTGATCAGTTTCAATGCTTGGCACAGTAGGTGATAAAATGGTTAATAAAACAGGTTCCTTGTCTGCTAAAAGATTACTGTATATTTAGAAAATAGTGTCCTAATTTAAAATGGATATATAAGACAAGCTCAATGGAGGGTCAGGCAAGAGCCTAAGGGCAGAGAGAGGAAGGAGACAATTTTTAATATATTTAAAATACATTATTTATTCACTATTTGTCAGTAATATCTATTCAAATTTATAACAGTGACTATACAAAAATTTATAGTTTTATTCCTTTTAAGAACTTGAGGATTACTGGCCAGGATGCAGCTCCCACTTGCAGATATAAATTCAAATGAATGACAAAGGAATAGACTCCAGTTGTCCTATTGTTATAATAAAATAGCAGCAAGTGAAACAAAGACTGTCTAAGGACTCTGGTGAGCCCACTGGATTGGAAACAGTGTACTCTCAACATAAGCATGAGAAAGGCAGGTCTGAGTCTCCACAACAAGGAACAGGGCAAGCTCTCTCGCCCACTGCATTAGATGTGGTGGTGTGTGAACAGCAGGGCCACATCTCTGCTGCCCACCTCTACACACTGTCCTTCCACTAAGCCACACAACCACTTCCCCACTTCGTCTCTCCCCTGCCCTTTACATCGTAAGCAGCAGAAAACTAGTCAAAATACACAGACTTGGAATGCTCTGAGGAGTTCGGGGAGCCTCTCTCCTAGACAAACTCTACCGAGCTCGTCAAGCTTAACAGATAATCATCCAAAGTCTCTGGAGATTAATCAAAGCGTTTGCGAGAAACTGAGAAGCACTGCTTCAACAAAACCTACACAAGTCAGAGCACAAAGTGGAAGGCTGGGCACTCAGGCCCGGGACTGCACCCACTCTCCACAGCAGAGTCTCAAGGACCACATCAGTGGCTGAGGGGCAGCCCCCATCTACTCGCGCTCCCTGGGGTGCAAAAGCTACTCCAGGTGGTTTTGGCAGCAGCTGAACATCAGAGATCTCCTTTTCCCAGCAACATGCGGCAGAAGGCCCGTGAGCAGTCGGCAGCACTTGGGCAGCACCTCCCCTTCCCGAGTCCTGGTCTGCAGCGAGGACCTGAGTGGACGCTGGGCGAGGCTGGCGGCCTTCTCTGCTCAGACAGGGTGTGCCACAGGAGAGCCGATCAGGTGAGCCCGGCAGCCAGGTGGCAGCTGCCACCTCCCACAGCTTCCGAGGACAGAAGACCCACTCTGTAGATTCAGCAGCCAGTGGACAATAGCAGACCTCGCCTCCCAGCTCTGGGCTGCAGAGGGTCCACTCTCTGGGGTACAGCAGCTTCTGGACAGCAGCACAGATTCTACACACTTGACATTCAAGGCTCCTTCTGCAGGACAGTGCAGTGAGACAGCCGGTGAAGAGCAAGTCCACACCCTTCTGCAGCAACTGTGCCCTGAGTTCTGCCCTGGAGATCAGAGCAAACTTCACAAGGCGGCACCCCTCTGTTCCTGCCAAGGGCCCAACTTCAGCTGGACTGCACCGTGGAGTGATTGATGCCGCGGGGAAATGAAAAGTGAACTAGTGGAGATGAAAAGTTCACCAGAGGGCCCCAACAACAGATCTGAGCTGGTAGAAAAACAAACTAGCAAACAAAAATATTCAGATAGAGATCACGTGATTTGAAGACGGAGCGGGGATGGAAAAAAAGACAAAATCCTCAGAGAAACATGGAACACCATTAAGCCCACCAACATACTGGGAGACCCAGAAGAGATAGAAAAGAGCAGAAAAAAAATTCAAATAAATAATCGCTAAAATTTTTCCAAATTTGATGAAAAACTATAATCAACACATCAAGTTCAGTGAACTTCAAGTAAGATAAATGCAAAGAGATCCACACCCAGACATACCATCGTCAACATGGTGGAAGTCACAGACAAAAACAAGTCCTTGAAAACAGCAACAAAAAAACAACTCATCATCTACAAAGAACACCAACAAGATTAACAGAAGACTTCTCATCAGAAACAATGCTGGCAATAAAGCAGTAGGAAAGCATATTTCAGTGTGCTGAAAGAACTCAAACTATAATCTAATATCCAACAAAACTACTTTCCAAAGTGAAGTGAAGTCGCTCAGTCGTGTCTGACTCTTTGCGACCCCATGGACTGTAGCCCACTAGGCTCCTCGGTCCATGGAATTCTCCAGACAAGAATACTGGAGTGGGTTGCCATTTCCTTCTCCAGGGGATCTTCCCGACACAGGGATTGAACCTGGGTCTCCTGCATTGTAGGCAGACGCTTTACTATCTGACCTACCAGGGAAGCCCACTTTCCAAAAATGAAGGCAAAATAAAGACATTCCCAGAAAAACAAAAACTGAAAGATTTCCTTACTAGCAGACGTGCCCTAAAAGAAATACTAAAATTTCTTCAGGCTGAAAGCAAGTGACTCTAGACAGTAATTCGAATCAACACAAACAAAGCATACTGCTAAACACAATTACATGGTTAATTATAAAAGATGGTAAAACAGCATATTTATTCTCCTTTCTCATCTTAACTGACTTTCCAGCCAGCATTTTCCAACCTGAGTGCAAAAGTAATAAAGGAAACCCTTAGAGTTATCTGTCAATATTTCAAATGTAAAGAAAAGTTTACCTTTTCCTAAAATTAACTGGCACAGACAAATTAAAATGCCAAGTTGCTTTGCTTCTGGCTAGGATTTTACCAAATGGGTACCGTCAATTTTCTTGTACTGACTTCTAACTCCAGGCCTCTGATCAATTTTAAAAGGGGAAGATGAATTATTGTTACATAATAAAAGCCATTTCTTTGTAAATAAAATGAGTAAAGCATGGGACTCAAGGGAGGAGAGGGAGACAGATACCACAGATCAAGAATCATTCCCCTAATGACCAACCAGGCACACCGCCTCCCCTGGGCTTCCTGAAGTCCAGAACTCCACTCCCACGTGACAGCCAGAAACAAACCTCAGGGTCTCTGGTCTGAGACCCTGAAGACACAGAGGTTTTTGTCTGCTGCCTGATCTGACCCCTCACACTATCCACATTTTCTCTAAACTTAAAAAGTCAGAAACTGTAAGAGAACCATACAAGTTGTAGCACATAATGGACTAGCAACGTCGTCATCCATGTGACCTCTTGGAGGACAGGACTCTTGTCAAGTCTTACACGTTTAAAGCTGACACCTGATTCAAGCATGCACTATAAAATGTGATCATAGTCCTTTTAAGATGGCTAACAATAATAACCTATATGAAAACACCGACTTTTAAATTAAGCTCTGTACTTTGGCATAAGACAGAATGTAAACCAAAATTTTTGTTTCCCACGGGAGATTTATCTTAACAAATCAATGTTACACAAAAAAGAATAAACCTTCATACCATTTTTATGTAAATCAAGTCAACACATGACAAAATATCAACCCAAATTTTAAATAAAAGCTTAATAAGACCAGACTTTCTGACTGCAAAAATGTTGACAATTTGCAAGAAGAACTAAGGTACCTCTGCATTATTATAAAAAGCGGTGCTGTTTTTCTCCTGCACATCCTCCCCTCGTGCTGTAAAGAAGGTCAGTGGGTAGAACTCCTTGTGTGCTGGCTGCTTTCCACTGGCCATCAGCTTGCCCTCATAGAAGAGCTCAGAGGTGTAACTGCAGAAAAAGACCAAAATACATAAATAAATAAGTAAAAAGTAACTGAGCTCCAAAATTAATTTTACCCATGAGAAACAAAAATTACCCGTCAAATCTAAAGTTGCTGTATGCCCATGATTAATTTTAATCCAAACATCTAATATCCATGCTGCCAAGATCTCCTCCAAAATTAACCACAGCAATACAAACACTGCAGGGCCCTGGCACACCTCTGCTACATGAACTGACCCGGGGAAGGTGTGGAGCCGGAACACAGAAAGCAAAGGGAGAAACAGTGATGCTCAATTCTAAATGAGAATCCTGCTCTATAAGGAAATTTGCTAGCTGTTATGGTTCTCTACACTAAAATTATTTTAAATGTGTATTTTGATTTACATAGATCATATACTTTTGCAAACAAAGATCTATAGACATTGAAACAACACACATAACTGAGGGTCATTCCAGTCTTCAACTGTAAAATGATTACTCTTCACTAAGGAAGATACTACCTAGTACTCCATTCATCACTGACTGCAGAAAATGACTGGCAACAATAAAAGGAACCACATGTTGAGATAATGATAAAAGCCATAGTTAAATCTAAATTTACTTTTCTCTCTCCTGTTGCTTTCACAGAAACCTAAAAATGATTTTCCCACAACTGCCATAATCAATATTATTAAATTACACTAAATTTGAAAAAGTCTTAAGTTTTGGTGGTGATAGTGACTGAACGCAGCACACAGGGCTCCCCGGGGTTGGTCTGGATGAGGCTGAAGGGTACTCTGGCCTGTGGCTCTTCAGTGAGCTACTGCTCAAGATACTTTCAATGATGCGCACTCTATTTAATAGAAACCTTTTAAAACTTTTATTACTAAATTTCATGGTTTTCCTTCCTTCCTTCCTCCCATCCTTCCTTTCTTCAAAACAGATTCCTTGTGTAACACAACCAGACACATATTCATAAACCGTTATGCAATTTGTCAATATATTTGCTTATTTTATATATATATGTCAATATATTTGCTTATTATATATATATATATATCACGTAGTTTTACAGACACATTATGTATTCGGTCACAGAAAAAGGTGTTATAGCTAGTAGAAACTGAAGATTTGTCTGCAGAACGGCCCTGCTATAGAAAATTACAGCTAATTCTTGCTGCTGCTGCTGCTAAGTTGATTCAGTCGTGTCCGACTCTGTGCGACCTCACAGACGGCAGCCCACCAGTCTCCGCCATCCCTGGGATTCTCCAGGCAAGAACACTGGAGTGGGTTGCCATCCCTTCTCCAATGCATGAAAGTGAAAAGTGAAAGTGAAGTCGCTCAGTCGTGTCCGACTCTTCGAGACCCCATGGGCTGCGGCCTACCAGGCTCCTCCGACCATGGGATTTTCCAGGCAAGAGTACTGGAGTGGGTTGCCATTGCCTTCTCCGCACTAACTCTTGAGGTGTAACTTTTACAGACATAAAATTTAATATAATTTGCGACACTAGGGACACCGTGTAACTCTGCGGGGAATAATCTGTCCCTAGGATCAGTGGTGTGCTCAGTCCCCTCCCCCAGACCACAGATGACAGCGTGGCAGAGCGGGCAGCTCACACCTACTTGATGATAGCTTCGTGGGAGCGGTAGTTCTCGCACAGGAGGATCCTACAGGGAAACTCGGCAGGGTAGTGCTCATAGAGCCGGTCAAGTAACGACACGTGGAGGTTCCTCTCCCTGGCAAACTCGCTGTAAACAAAAGGACTGAGCTGTAACAGACAAACACACAGGGGAAAATTTAACTAAATATACAAATAGTATTCTTATTAACATACTTATAAAAAAAAATCCACCATGCTGGAACTTCTGATATACTAAATCTCAGCATGCTGAATGTTGCAATAAGCAGAGTCAAACATATATTCTAGGAAAAACTTCACTACTATAAAGCTTTTTACTACTATAAAGTTTTAGCTAAGTTTTCCAACTTTTCCTTTCAGTATGTCAACACTAACCTAGAGTGTCTGTATCCAGGTTAATAAAGGACTTCTCTGACTTAATAATAAATAGCTACTACCTTAGTAATTTTAGGAATGTGACCCACTGTATCACTGGTGGAGTCAATCTACTGTTTCACTAAAATTAATCAACTATTTCAAATGGTAAGCTGGCAACATATACAACCTATGACTAAAAAACTTCTTTTTAATAATTAGCACAAAGCCATATTTATCTCGTAAAGTGTAACAAACCATTCTTGACTATAACTTAGACACTAAGAACAAAAACTAAACTACTTCTGGCAAAGCAATAAAAATAGAATTTGTTCCTCTACATTCAACTCTTTCCTAAAGGTCTGGACAACTACAATACTCTATACGTTCAATCAGTCAACGGTGACAAAAGAGAAAGAACCTTAATTTGCAGCTCTGTAAAACTGATATTTTATTAGAAAAACTGTAATTCTCTTTCATACATAGGTATTAATAAGATCAGACAAGTTCCTTGAGATTTTGACTCATTTTTTATTTTAACTTCCCACGATGGTGAAAAATTTAATGCTTCAGGAAAACAAATGTTGGGGACAGGAACTGAGGAATCATAGGGAGGATAATTTAAATTTATTCAATAAAGAAAAGAATCAAATATTCCTACTGTAGAGAACTGAACTTCAAATTAACAAACATGAAAATGGTAACACTGATAACTTTATTCATTCTGCTCTCTATCCAAAGGAAATAAAGTGGTAGGGTAGCAATTTTCCTTCAGAAATACCAACATTTTTCACTATTAGTACAGAAACATTTAAAGTACTTGAACTGAAATGCATGGCACAATTTCACAGGGCGCTTTAGGAAACAAACCGACACTAAACATCAAAACATAACACAAGCTCCTTTCGACAGGCTGACTCGAGGGCACCTACCTGCATGTGGTCACCGGCTAGGACAACCCGCGTGTGTTTAGTTGCTAGCGCCAGAGGCATGATGGTTTCACACTCCATGGCCTGGGCAGCCTCGTCTAACAAAATGTGAGTGAAAAACCCTACAAGGCACGGGGCAAACACAGGACAGTACATTACAGCAGTGATAAAGGGAGGAAGTCCTCTCTTCTCTGTTAAGGAAAGAATTCAGAGGCCTAACTTAAAGACTTCTGAGTGCTTTAATACCAATCCTCAATTTAGAAAACCGCATGTACATTTCAGTCATTATTTAGAAAACAGAAGTTGAAATGAATAACTATTTTACTCAATAATAGACAATAAATGGCACCTGGACCTCCCAGTCCCCAGACTAACAAGTTCCATCCGTGCATGCGAAAGAGACTTTAAAGTTCAAGATAGCAGCTCTCACCACAAAGAAAAGCTGGCAATGAAACAGTGATAGGCCCAAAGTCCTTTCACTGTTTATTTGCTAAAACACCAAAAACAAAACAATGGTAGTTCATGAGTAACTTTAGCTTAAACATACATATTAGACATTAAGATAAAGAATATCATACCCAAAATCTAATATAAAAGAGAAAGTTATAATCCATCTTTGACCAAAAACAAAGGTTATCTATTAGCAAATTCACTAATTTGATTATTTAGGTTTATTTTGTGTGTGTGTGTGTGTGCGCGCGCGCGCATGTGAGTGTGTGTATAGACAGATTATATATAATTTTTTACTCTAAGAACCTATCCTGGTTGAAAAAAAAAATCACCAGTCTGAAAAAAAAAGATACAACAAGCATCAAAAATGTACATTATCAAATATTCCTCAGATGCAAACATCCCATGTCTGGCTCACTGCTGTTGCTCACACTGAGCACAGAAATCTGTGGACAGGATGAAGAGCCCGCGCCCTTTCCTGAGGGGGAACAGAGCGGGAATCTCCCTGCTGTCTCGACACGCAGGAGTAAATGCTGCCCCCACCACCAGCTCCCTGAGTGGGGGGTGGGGGGGCCTGCTTTCACGCCACAGCAGAGAACACAGTTTCTTAACAGAACGGCTAGCTATAAACCCTCTAGGTTATTCAGCCTCCTGTGAGTTGACCCAAGAACCTAACCTCTATTTCTCTGAATGGCAACGAGTTCCAAATAGTCTGTTTATACAGCTTTCTAATGCAACCTGTTTCTAGGTTGGAGACTTTCTAAATCTTACTGACTGACAGGAATAACCACCACCACTACCTTCATCATGGTCCATTCAAATAAACGGCTGTGCTGACAGTACAAGTATCAGTAACCGTTGTCTGTTTGATGACAGTGGCCCAAGCATGATGTGGACACGTGCAATTTTCTCCCTGTTTAGGAGAACTTGTGCTTTTTATTCTACAAGAATAATTAAAAGATGACTATATAATTACAGGGTCGAATTGGAAAAACTGAAACTAGTGGAAAAAAAATGTACTGTTTCTGTTAGATAACATTTTAATTAAATACAGTTAGGTTTAAATCAGGAATTGAATAAATCCTGAAATTGTTAGACTACAGCTTAAGCTAGTAAAAGAAACCTAAATTAGTCAAACTGATTTAGCCTGAGCCTTGGTTGTCTAGCCTGTAAAATAACCCTCCATGAGATGACATGAGAATTAAAGTATAAACAATGCCAAAAATGAAGCAGGTAGCTGACTTCCATAAGTCATTTCAGTCTTATAAATGTACTACTCTCTTGCTCTTCAAAGCCATTCTTTGCTCTTCCTCACAAAACTATACTGTTTAGGAGGTTTGGGTATTTAATTTACGTGGCAAATATGCAGAGTATAATCATAAAGTAATGAGACTGATTGTTAAATAAACATACCAAAATTTACATTGCAAATAAGTGCTGTTCCATCAAAGAAGTCAGTTGAGAGGAAATATAACTCATTCCAAAGGATGCAGCCACTGTTCAAAACATTTTTGAAACTCTGCTTTTGTAACTGCCCTCACCAGCCAGCTATGAGCTGCGTGCACAAGAAAAATAAGTCTCATTACATGAGAGGCACGTCTCTCTTTTTTTTCAATGCCCCTAATGGTATCACTCAGTTTGATAACCTACCTTATTTACCAGACATGTCTCCGAAAGATTTTGAAGCTTTTCTAAAATTAAATCTACCTTCAAAAAAGAAAGTTTGGCCATTGTTCATTTTTTAAGATAAACAGAGGTTTATCAAGGGCCTCCAGGTGTCTATGCCCTGGGCCAGGTGCCAGGAATACAAGGTGAAGGGAACTGTCTCTACCTTTCAGAAATGGGAAAGAACTTGGTACTGGCTCTGAAAGCAATTCCAAAAGGAGAGAGCAAAAATGCGTTGAGCAATGTCAACAATTGTAATATAAGAACAATAAATGAATGTCCTTCCAAAGCAACTACCTTAAAGTGACACCACATTTTGATGGTTAAGCTTTGCCATATTTATCAGAACTTTTTGTTACCTTATATCTGTACTTTCTATATTTGATTTTACATAGTTCCTATAATTAAATATAATAATAGTATGTCAAAAAAACTATAATTGTTGTCTCTACACTGTATTAATGCACAAGTATTTTAAAATTATATACTTGAGAAAACTGTAAAAAAAAAAAACAACAAAACTGTCCAATTTGAATTTCTCACATGATCAATATTAAGTAAACACCATCTGATCAATCAGAGAACAAGACAGAGTAACAGTCACTAAAATGTCTAAACTAGGGATAGATAATTTTTTCTGTGTGAAGGGCCAAACAGTGACATTCTAGGTTTTTTTCTAGCCACGCAATCTGTTGAAACTACTCAACTCAGCTGCTGTAGCACAAAAGCATCCATAGAGAATATAGGGAGTAAACGGGCATGACTGTGTTCCATCCAATAAAACTTTATTTACAAAGACAGTTGGCCGGATATGGCCCACAGGCCAACGCCTGGTCTAAACTGAACGTAGAAGCCCTGTGCATTCACTTTTTCTGTGTCTTGAGTCAGCATACCAGGTTCAAGGTCCAACTGACAGAGGTACTGGGAAGTGTTCAATGTAACAACCACCACTCTGTGTTTAAGAATATCTTCTTTCTGTGGCATCTGAAAGGTGGAATGTGCGCTTGAGATCAAACAGTACTGATGCACAACTGGGTGGACAGTCTTCACCCAGCGGTTTCTGAAATATACCCTATAAAAGAAGACAACATGTCCTGTTTATACTTATTAACATCTTATTGTATCTGATTATCAAAACACTGACAGTATAATTTTAAGACTACAATACCTGGAATTTAACAAATAAATTTGATAACTGTTAACAGTCTACTGGATTAGAATATAACATACAATGTTGACTTCCCCCAGAATCAAGCAGAAAGTACATACACTATGATAAGAAAAATATCAAATTATTTTAAGTGTTCAGATTAATTTTACAACAGAATGACACAAAGGGTTTTATGAGCATTGGTTTTCTTTTTAATTGAAAACATTTCCAATTACTTTTTTCCCTGGAATATCTTACAAAAATAACATTTTAATTATCTATGCTAATAAAAAACAATGAATTGCATACTTACAAGAGATTTCAAAAGTTACTTGCATTTTCACTTTAGAATACAGTCTTACACCTATATTTAAGCAGATCTTTATCTAAAGTTCTGGAGATTTAAAAATAAATTTAAATTCTGGACAACCAGAAAATCTTAAACGCATCTCTTCTATTAATTGCAAAAGAAAAATATAAATAGGACTCATGCAACAGATTACTAAGATGGTATACAAACATGTCATCCACCTTCCTCCCATCTCCAACTCACCCCATCACAAAGATCCACTGGGTACCTATCCACTACAGCCCAGTACAGAGGCAAATCACAGGGCTTGCAGGCTGTCATAAAGACTTTGGGTTTACTGTGATTTTAACAGAGAGCCATCGGAGAGTTGTAACAAGGCACATGTCATGTGACATGACTTATGTTGTTAAAGGGCCAGTCTGTTTCTGTAGACAGAATACATAGTTCCGGAGGCAGGGGAGACGGCTGGACACTGGGGTACTGGTAAATGCTGAACAATCAGCTTTCAGGAGCAGAGGGCATGGCCTGATCTGTAGTATGTGCTGGTCTTTGTGCTATAAAACTTGCTATCATGGCCCATTTCAAGCTACCAACATGATGTTACTAAACATGAACCTGGGAGGACATGCACATGATTGGCTCTCACAAACCAGTACAAGCTGCTCCATCACACCACAGACTATGAGAGGCAGGGGCAGGGACAACAGCAGGGAGACCAGTTAGGAGGCTACTGTAAGGATCTGGATAAGAGAAACCAAATGTGTGGACTAGGTGGTAACAGCAGAGATGTGAAAGTGGTCAGATACACTATACACTTTGAGAGGAACACTAACAGGATTTACTGATATACTAGATGTGGAATTTAAGAGAAAGGATGATTCCATGGCTTTGAAACTAGATGAATGGCAGTGGTGGTGATATGGAAGAACAAGTTTGGGGTGGGAATTGAGAATTCAGTCTTGAATATATTTAGTAGCAGACACCCACATAGAGATATCCAGTAAGCAAAGGCATTTGTAAACGTGGAGAATGCCCAAGATGAGAAAATACAATAGAGATAAACCTGAAGGCTAGTAGAGTTCACCTGGAGAACAGAGTAGTTAGCAAACTAGCTGGAAGAATGGTCAAGGGATCACCTCAACACGCACAGACTGGGAAACAGAGAGGCTCAGGAGAGAGACTGGGAAACGGAGAGGTGCGGGGGGGACACCGGGAAATGGAGAGACGCAGGGGGGACACCGGGAAACGGAGAGACGCAGGAGAGAGACTGGGAAACAGAGAGGTGCAGGGGGGACACCGGGAAACGGAGAGGCGCAGGGGGGACACCGGGAAACGCGGAGTAATGTGTGCGTCAAGGAAAGAGAGAGCTGGGAAAGACGCGGAGAGGCCGCCGGGGGGGGGAGGGGGGGGTGGGACACCGGCGAAATGGAGAAGGGCGCGGAAGGGGGACACCGGGAACGGAGAGGCAGCTGTGGGGGGGACACCGTGAATGCTGGAGAGGCTGCGGTGGGGGACACCCTGGGGGCCAAAGTCGGAGAGGCTCAGGGAGAGACTGGGGGAAGCGGGGGAGGGCGCGGGGGGTGACACCGGGAAACGGAAGAGGCGCAGGGGGGACACCCGGGAAACGGAGCAGGCTCAAGGAGAGGAGACCTGGGAACGGAGAGGCGCGGGGGGGAACAACCGGGGAAACGGAGCAGGCGCAGGGGGGACACCGGGAAGACGGAGAGGCTCAGGAAGAGACTGGGAAAACGGAGAGGCGCGGGGGGGGGTCCGGAGGGGGGGACACCGGGAAATGGGAGAGGCCCGGGGGGGACAACCGGGGGAAAACGGGAGGAGACGCAGGAGAGGAGGCGGCTGAGGAACAGGCAGAGGCGGCAAGCGAGGGACGACTGGGAACGGAGAGCTGCAGGGGGGACAAGCGGTAAACGGAGAGGCGCAGGGGGGACACCGGGAAAAGGGAAGGCTCAGGGGAGGAGAGAACTGGGAAACGGAGAAGGCGCGGGGGGGAACAGCGGGAAACGGAGAAGGCGGAAGTCGCCTATTGTTGGTAGGGGGGGCACACCAGTGGGAAACGGAGAGGCTCAGGAGAAGACTGGGAAAATCGGGAAGAGGCGTCGGGGGTGGGGTGTGGGGGGAACACCTGGGAAAATTTGGGAGGCGCCGGGGGGGACACGCGCGGAAACGGAGGCCGCGGATGGGGGACACGGGAGAACGGAGAGGCTCAAGGAGAGGACTGGGAGAAACGGAGAGGTGCCGCGGTTGGGGGGGGGGGGACACCGGGAAATGGAGAGGCGCGGGGGGGACACCGGGAAACGGAGAGGCGCGGGGGGGACACCGGGAAACGGAGAGGCTCAGGAGACAGACTGGGAAACGGAGAGGCGCGGGGGGGACACCGGGAAACGGAGAGGCGCAGGGGGGACACCGGGAAACGGAGAGGCGCAGGGGGGACACCGGGAAACGGAGAGGCTCAGGAGACAGACTGGGAAACGGAGAGGCGCGGGGGGGACACCGGGAAACGGAGAGGCGCGGGGGGGACACTGGGAAACAGCAGTCAATGAAGCAGGAGGGAACTCAGGAGATGTTGGGGCCCGGTTAGGGGACGTAAACTGCCATGGCAGTAAATCGTGCAGGCATTTTCCGGGCCGTCAAGTCACTTGCAGCAGCACCTCACTCTCTGGCTGTGTCCTTCCTGAAACGCCCTCTTCTCCGGGCTGCCAGGACTCAGCCTCCCCCGCTCTCCTTCCTCCTGCTCCTTGCCAGGCGGGGGTTTCTCAAGGCTGAGTCTTTAGCGCTCTCCCCTCTCATCCCAGGCCCAAGCCTTCAATTACTACCAGTGACCACCCTGATGACCCCTCTGTTCAGCCAAGACCTCACCTCAGCCCCAGGATGCATATCCAACTAATTGACAACTGTCTCTTCTAGAATGCTTCAAAGGCAGTTCAAATGTAATATGCACAAACACTAATCTCATGATCTTCTAAAATGTGTTCTAACCCTCCTTGAAACAATTAAAACTGGTTGTCCTTTTTTTTAAGCAAAGAAAGCATTTAATAAATGCCCCTAATTTATAATTATAATAGAGGAAAGTAATGTATTTTAAAAACATTACTATGATAGGAAGGGCTGTGAAAGTAACCAATACTATTCCTAAAAGATGTAAAAATCTTAAACATGTTTTAGGCTTTAATACAAAATATTTAAGCAGACCAGCAAATCAGAATTTACTTTTAAATATACGAAAAACCTAATTTTACAAATTATCTGGAAAAAAAAACAATTACAAATTATGATTCCATTAATATTAACTTCAGTGTGTGTATTTAAGTATATAAATTACCAGAAATTAAACTCGAAAATATTAGTATTTATCTCTGACTGCTAAGATTACAGATAATCTTTACTTTCTTCTTTATGTTTTTCTATATCCTCTTAAATGAACATTTCATTATAAAATTAAAAAAGTAGTTTTCAAATTATTCATCCAATGTAACTCCAGGCACAGCTTCTTTCCCAAAGACAGAACAAAAATAGAAGCTCTGAGCCTCAACAATGACTTTCTGTAGATACCCCAGAAAGCTTCCTCAAGTTGAAGCTAGTGAGAATACAAAGTTTGATCATTAGGCCTCTTTCCTGAAAAATACAAGTTAGTCTAGGGCTAACTTCAAAAAGACTTAAATCTTTTCTCAGTACTTTCATTTTGTGAAACATCTAAGGTAGACACCATCTATAAGATCAGGTAGGTAGACACCATCTAGAAGATCATTTAAAACACATCCAATAACATTTTTCAAAACTGGAGAACTGACACTTTCAAGTTCATAGTATAAAATGTAAAAGTGACACCAACTAAGTAATTTACATATTTCTAGAAACAAACTGTCTGTATAACCCACAAGAATTACAATGAAATTTAAAACAAAAGACTGGTAATATATCATTTCAATTCACTGAAATTTATGTATTGAATTCATATGTAATGAATACCCCAAAAATATTATTACTTAAGATACCATAGAATCAGAAAGATCTATTTATTTAAAAATCTTTATAAAATAATATTTTATATCTGTCCAGGAAACACTACACTTTCTCCACAGATAGCCTTTATCTAATAGGTAAGAACTTGGCCAGAATCAGATACTGACCCTCAGAACCATACACAGAAAGAAGCTATGTTTTCCTCTCTATTCCATTTTAAAATCTTCTAACAAAGTAGTAGGTAAAAACTGAAACTTAATGTTATTAAAGTGGATTGTAAAACCTCCATTCCTAAATAATTTAAATTTAAGGTCGTGCTGCTGCTGCTGCTAAGTCGCTTCAGTCGTGTCCGACTCTGTGCGACCCCATAGAAGGCAGCCCGCCAGGCTCCCACGTCCCTGGGATTCTCCAGGCAAGAACACTGGAGTGGGCTGCCATCTCCTTCTCCAATGCCTGAAAGTGAAAAGTGAAAGTGAAGTCGCTCAGTCGTGTCTGACTCTTCGTGACCCCATGGACTGCAGCCTACCAGGCTCCTCCGTCCATGGGATTTTCCAGGCAAGAGTACTGGAGTGGGGTGCCATTGCCTTCTCCAATTTAAGGTCATGAGTGCGTACTAAGTCATTTCAGTTGTGTCTGACACTGTGACATCATAAACTGTGGCCTGCCAAGCTCCTCCGTCCATGGGATTCTCCAGGCAAGAATACTGGGGCAGGTTGCCTTGCCCTCCTCTAGGGCATTTTCGTGACCCAGGGAGCGAACCCGTATGGCTCCTGCATTGGCAGGCGGGTTTTTTACCACTAGCGCCACCTGGGAAGCCCAATTTAAGCTCAACTCCTGATAACTATAGAATTTTATATGTTTTAACTCTAAGTGTGCGTATTTAAACATATTTACTGTTTTAACTGTTTCTTCTTTATGGCTATTCTCCTCTTTTATCACATTTGCTAGGGCCCACTCTAAACCACAGGGTGAGAAGGTAGTCATTGTCACTTTTACTCCACAGACAACAAATCTTCAAGGTCATATGTGAACAATTAGTGCCCCCTGGTGTCCTCTCCCCTGAATCCTGGGACAACTCAGATAAAGCTGATCTCCCCAGAGTGTTCAGCCATTCTAATTCTCTCTATTCCAGCTCCCACACCTCTCATATTTGTTGTCCATTAGGAATATCATTAATTAATCTCAGTTAATATAATTATTGGGCTTCCCAGGTGGCTCAGACAGTAAAGAATCTGCCTGCAATACAGGAGACCCAGGTTCAATCCCTGGATCGAGAAGATCCCCTGGAGGAGGAAATGGCAACCAACTCCAATATTCTTGCCTGGAGAATTCCATGGCGGGAACTGAGAATTTCTGGTGGGCTACAGTCCATGGAGTCGCAAAGAGTTGGACGTGACTGAACAACTAAAACTCAATACAGTAGATGGTACTAATAAACTCTAACATTTCAATGCACTAGCTTTTCTAGGAAATACATTCACAAGTCAACACCTTTCCTCAACAGAAAACTGGTGAAAATACAGGGCCACATAAAGAAAATAAATGGGGAAGCCAAGCCTTTTCTTATTTTATTCCAGTTACTAAATGAAATAACATGAAATTTTTATTTAAATAAATTTAAGCATCTTTTGCCAGAGGGCAAGTTTCTGTACTTGGGCCACCCTACTGGAATATGTTGGATTATAACTCCCCAAACACAATTTTACACAGGAAAAGCCAAACACAATGCTAGTCAATTAATGGATTTCAGTGTTTATCAACAACAGCTCTCATGCCTCAATGTCAAATGACCTATGGTGGGTCAGCCAAGAGTTGAGGGACCTTCACCCCACTGTTTCCAAGCCAAGCACAATAATAAATGAGACTGTCACATTTCCTACATAACACACATACACAAAC
This sequence comes from Cervus canadensis, assembly GCF_019320065.1. NCBI lineage: Eukaryota > Metazoa > Chordata > Mammalia > Artiodactyla > Cervidae > Cervus > Cervus canadensis. The sequence goes on along the minus strand of NC_057386.1, from coordinate 255,333 downwards.
ACACAAACATAAGCACACACACAAGCTCTACCAACAATAAAACATCTTATCTCCACCGAAGTAAGAACACACACAGCAAAAATGCTATTGCTAACTCAATTTCACTTATGAGCTAAAAAAGGTAAGAATATGAAGCAAACTAGTTACTGATGAATTTATCCACTAGTAAATACCACATTTTCATTTATAGTGACTGCATTGTTCTTATCAAATAAAACTGGATTCTACTTAAAAATAATTATCTCTTCTCTCGTCTGTCTTCAGAGTAGAAACAGCACAGCAGAAACACCTGTGCTAACAGCCATGCCACTTTCTTCTCTTTTGTTTGTTTTCATGGAATTGCTACATCATTCAAATGGCTTTGCTTATGGTTATTAAAGAATTAAATAGTGTAACCTCATTTTTCCATGCCTAGGCTCAGCTAGAAATAAAAAGTTAGTGAATTATGATTCAAAAGTGTGGTTAGAAATTAATTTTTAAACAATAATTGTATTTGAACAACATAGGGCATGACATATTAGTTTGTAAAATGGCAAAACTAAATATTAATTCATATAACAATGAAAGCAAATGGTATAGTAAATAACCATTTAATGACTCTTTATTGTTTTCTGAAGAAAAGGATTTTATTCCCCCACAATCCTGTATTTAAGAACATTTCATATCCATATACACTTAGAGGACCTACATTAACCTAGAATTTTCTTTGACACTTTATCTCTTAAATGATAGCAGAGAGTTGTAAATACCAATTACATTTTGTTGCAGAAATCACTTCAATTTCACGCTTCTCTAATGTACAGTGCCTATTAAATTACCAGCATGATCACAGTCAAAATTTTATTTCCACATTGAACTATCACTGCATGACTACTCTGCCATGCAAAATATACCACAAATTTAATTAAAATTGGTATAATCATAAATTTATTATTTTGTCATATTAGTTTTTAGAGGAACACATCAAAACTGGCTTAGATTGTAACAACATTTTTTTACATACAAAACTTAAAAAAGGATGTCTTTCTCTTAATGTTTAAGAAATGAATGGTCAAAGATTTTTAAATTTTGCCTTAAATAGTTTCTTCAAAAGGCATAACCTCCAAATGCCAAAGCACAGTTAAAGATCTTGGTTTTCTCAATGTTACTGAAATCTTGATAGACACCTTTTCTTAAGAATAATAAAGTATGATACAGATACATAATAAGCCTTAAAAAAATACCTGAGAGGTCTTGCCTGGGGATTGCCTGCTTCTACATATGGATGTAAATAATCCTTTATGTAGAGATCAGCAGCACTATTAGAATGGGTGCAAATGAGAATCCTGCTGAAATAAATGGTGCAAATAAAAAGAATGATACAACACAAAACTGTTCAAGCAGTATAACACCAAAAAAAAAGCAGTGGCCATTTTAACATAACACATTTCCCTCAACCTACTCAGTAACATCTAACACATTCAATTATGCTTTTAGGCAATTATTCTTAAAGCTTAATTACTCTCTAAGCTGTAAAGGAGACAACTTCCCCCAAATTATTTTTTAAATCATATAAAATTATTTTTAAAAAACCCCACCCTTTTGACTCTAATATTTATCACAACTCTTAGCAGACTCAGCGTTTTGATGACATATTTAAAAGCTACCATTCTGTATGTTACCAATTTTTAAAAATAGTATGTTTTCAGAAAATTCAAATGTTAGTGCTTTGGGGTCTGAGTGTGACTCTTTTTAAATTTTATGTTTAAAATCTTTACAAGCAAGATGAAAATTGTCTTGCTAGCCCTTGCTCTGTTTCCACAAGGACACAAGCTGGGCCCTACTGATGAGATCAGAGCACACGCACCACCACCTTACCTGGTCTCCTGTTGCTGGAGAATGTGCTTGACGGCCTGAGCTAGAGTGAATGTTTTGCCTGTCCCATACGGGCCAATGATGAGGACAGGGGGCAACTGTATTGAAAGTGGGGTTGTAATGGCCAGAACAGCCTCTTTCTGTTTTGCATTTAGCCGAGGATCCAACTGCTCGTCCCACTGCCTAAAGAAAATTAAAATGTAAGTTATTTTAAACATAACCTGACATACAGGTATCCTGAATTTCAACGAACCATTAAAAATGCTGAAATAACAGAGCACCTATAACAACAAATGCTCATTCTAAAACTACATGTTAAAAATTCCCAAAACAGAGTCAGTGTAGGGTGTTTTACTATGATGATCAGAATTCACTGTGATCATCTTGTCCTTTCCAAGTGCACAAGACTCTGGTAACTAAGCTAAAGACATCACAACACACTTCTAGTCGAGCTGCTGCCATGTCTATAAACAGTAACAGCAATGTCTCCAAAATGTAATTTCCCTCTTACATAAAAGCACCAGAAAACTTTTTTCTGGTGATAATGTATTAGCAGTTTCTTTGCATAGCAAATTAAATGCCAAAGGGAAACTAACTAATTTTCAAACACTAAACCACTGAAAGATTTTTCAGTAAAATCTCAAACAAACAAAAAATAAAAACCTCTGTGTGTCACTGATTAAGAGATATCAAACTTTTATAAAGATCTTAATTTAGAAAATAAGGTTTTGTTCACGGTGCTTTTCAGGTCTACCATATCCTTTAACTTTTCTATTCATTCTATTAATTTTTGAGAGTTTGATACTGAAACTCCAACTAAAAATCTTAATTCATCTACCCCAAAAATAATTTAATATATAGTAGAACTTTATGTAACTTTGTTCTGTATTCTCCAAGTTTCCTATAAATGTACTATCATACTTTCATAATTTAAAAAAGAAAATAGTTTAAGGCCAAACAAGATGAAATGTTTTCTAATATTTCCACACAAGTAAGACAGGTGTGTCACAGTCTTCAGGGCAGAGACACCTGTCACGGCAGCACAAACGGCTCTGTAAGGAGGTCTATCTTATTAGTGTCACTTCTCCGACTTGGCTAATTTTGAAGATTTAAATGGACAGCAGAGGCTGAAAGGGATCAAACTAAGTGGAGAATCAACAGCATTCCTTCTCACAACTACAATTATAGTACTAAAGATTGCAACAACTATGGTAAAAATGATAGAGATGTGAACCAAAATAGGAAGGGTGTGTGTAATTGGAAATTTTGCAAAATGCCTACAAAACAATCCTGAAATAGGAGAACATGGTTTAGACAGAACAATTTCCACTCTATGAGGCTACACTGTACTTAAAACAGAAGCTAGTTATTTATGGAAAATCTTAACTCTTTCAGTTTTAAAAAAGTATAACAAATGCTATGTATTATGATAGAAAATTTCAAACAATTCTACTAATGTAAAACCTTATAAAACAAATTTTAACCATATAAGCATGTCATTACTTATTTTTCTGATATTTACATTTTTTTAAAGCAAAAACCAAAAGGACTCTGACCAGTGACACTAGATTTCCTAGAAGCAATTCACTAAAAATTCAAGGACTCCCTCATCCAATTTACTTACTCACAATTCTGCCAGTACCCAGCAACGCTCCATCTTCTGGAAGTAAGGAAATTGCTTTAGCTGAGTACTGAGTCCAGATCTAATCTATGTGGCAGACACTGTGGAGTGGGTCCCCCTCAAACCATCCCCAGCACCCTTCTCTGCCTCCTCGATCAGTGAACAGCCAGCAGTAATACTCCCTTCTCCGGTCTCTGGAGACCCGACTTTGTTCTAAGTGGAGAGGAAAGGGAGACCCTGTCTTCAGTAGCACTGCCGGGCCTGCACCACCCTGGACCGCTGAGCGCTGGGTCCCAGTGACTACTTGCTTAAGGCACAGTGAGTTCAGCAAACTGCTACCTGCGTCCATACTGACCACTGTGATTCTATGATGCCTCACCCCAAGAGCTCCCTCATCTGTACGTAGAGATAATCGCATTCCATCAGATAGATATTTTAAAGATCAAATAAGATAATGCATGCAAGCTGTTAAAAAAATAGTTGAGCAACAAGCGCAAAATTAATGTTGACTTCTATTACTATAATATTTTCTAAGGATTTCAGAAAAATAAGATAGTATTATAGTATTCGACCAGGGTACACTTTTGAAAATAAAAGAATGTTCTTGAAATATCCTCTAATTTCTCAAATTTGGGAACTTTAATGAGACATATTAGATTACTGATACACAGCTAAGTAAAATCTAAGAGATTAATGATAGATTTACAGGTGTAATTCTAAAATATGTTGGTATCTCTTTGTTTTATCTATATTGACCATTCTATTTGTCAACTGTTTCAGTGTAAATAAATGCTTCAGAGCAGATCAGAAACTTTATCATGTGTTGTCTCTATAGTTTCTGGTTATGAATAATGAACACTTATAGAAAGCCAATAAGCAAAATAAACTGTCTTTATGTATTGTACCACCTGCTTAATAAAGATGAAGATTTACAATAAACATGCTGGTAAAACTTCTCTCTGATTTTCACAATTTTAAAAATGTAAAGTCTCTCCATTTACTCTTCATTTAAAGGTTATTTTATTTCCTGAACCAATTTAATACTAAGTTCTTTTTTTTCCTGGTCTAATGCATCATTATTATTAATTTATAGGCTACATCTTCAAGAATAATTTCTCAATTTCATTTATCTTTCCATATTTCACCTTATTCCAGAAAAGATTTTAAATAGCTAACAGTTTCTTAAAACTCCTAGACTCAGATACATTTTAATTGCTATTTAAATTATAGTGGTATGAAATCTCTTTCTGCTTGAAAGTTTTCTGCTACTTGACATTTCCTTACTGTTGCAGTTAACACCATCAGTGGTATCTGAACATACTGCTATATACAAAATACTTTTCAGAAGTGAGTTTATCAAGGAAACATTTGAAAGTTTACTGGTAAGGCTTCACATTTAAAACCCTAATTTTCTTCTTTAAACATGATATTCTTATCAACTTAAATGCATCATATATTAACAATGTGCAAAGCCATGTTGGAGATTCAAAGAGAAATAAGATATGGTTGCCGGGAGCCAGCACACGAGATCCCACCCATGACAAGGTCATGAGGAGAAGACCTGACAAGCAAGGCAGATCAGGACATCAGGGATTTCGAAAAGCTGCCCCAGCGCTCACCTTAAAGATGATCTCTGTCTTTCTGATGCTTGCTATATTAGACTACACCCTAATTTCTGTGAATCAATATGTCCCCCGGACGGTGGTATCCTATAAGGTTATCCAGGATGAAAGGAGTGTTTCAATTTAGACCCCTTTGCTGGCATTCTAGCCTGCTTGCCAAATGCGTACTACTGCACATGACTGCTCACAGCACCTTAATCATGAACAGCATAAAGAGCCTGATCACATAAAGGCCCTGATAGGCACAGAGCCCTTCGAGAGGTAAGGAAGCCCTATTAGAGAACAAAAAATGTTATTCTAAAAGTGGTTATAGTTAAAGATTTAGAAAAATAAGAGTTTTGAATCATTAATTTTAACCAGGAATGCTAAACAGGGGCTACCCCACCAGAGCTGCGGAGTCTGTGTGGTAAACCTTTTAGATAAATTTAACTGATAACTTCTGCAAAAGGACTGACCTTTGTGTCCATTAAAGAATAGATTACGGAAAACAGCTTTGCATTCACCTAGGTCATAAAATGTCAATAGGCCCCAAGGCCAGAAGATAATGTACAAGACTCTCACAAAGAAGTATGCAGAAAATACCCTGGTTTCATGTAGGACAAGCTGATGTAATATTAAACTATCTTTCCCTTAAAAATGTACCAACTTACACTATAAAAGCTATGTTAAAAAATAAAGATTTGCCAGACTCTACTGCACACCCCCAGTCTGGTCTCTCTCTGCCTCTGTCTCTGTCTCTGTCTCTCTCTCTCGCTGACGCCGCTCATCCTGAGGGCACCCCTGGATCCTACTGAGGCTGGACCCCGGCATATGGTCTCTTCTAAAAAGCTCAGAGTCTAATGAGAGCAGAAATGTATACAACTGAGAAAAATTAACTTTGGAGAAATTATGCTTTAAAGTACAAAACTGACTGAACCGAGCATGTAGTAGGCATCAGTAAGTATTTGCTGAAATAATGAAATGGAAAGGTCAGGTTCATTTTATTTAGGAGAGAGTACTTAAGCTGAACTAAATCTTAAACGACAGACAGATTCTCCAATAGATCAATACTGGGCAAAGATGGTTTCAGGGAGAAAAAAAACAGAGCTAGAACACAGGGCTGGGGAGAGGGAAATGCAGAGTTTAATGAGTATGAAGTTTCCGTTTTACAAGATGAGAAATTTCTGGAGATTATACAATACTGTGAATATAGTTAGCCCTCTTGAACAATACACTTAAAAATGGTTAAGATGGTAAGTCTTAGGTAGATTTTACTAGTTTTTTTTTTTTTTTTAAAGGTCTTTTTTTAAAGATAAGGAAGCAAGTGCAGGGTAAATTGAACAAACATCAAGGTAATTCAATATGGCTAGTACATGAAGATTTAGAGGAAGAAAGTAGGAGAGTAAAGTAGGAAAAACTAAAAGAAATCTGAAAAGATACTGTTGGAAAGCACTGTCAATGAAACACATAATGAGAGTTTTGTACTAGGATGTTCAGATTTTATCTACATATGAAAGAGACACCCTTCAGAGATTTGTACGCAATGAAATGAAATGATTATTTTAGCAAAACAACTTTGGAAGAAATATGTGGGTTAGCCCACAGAACTAGTGGGCCAGAACTAGGCTCGAAGGCTACCAAAATAGTGCACCTGTAAATATGCACTGGTCTACGGACAGAGAGAAGGAAGGACGCAGAGAAGCTGATCAAATGAGGGCTAGACAGGTAAGAAGATGTCACGGGGCTTTTACAACTGGTAGATCTCTGACTGCTCTCAGGAGAGCGAGAAAGTAGAGAGCAGGGATTACAGGACGAGTAAATAAGGATGCCAGAACCAGGTCGATTATTTCCACTCAAGAATTTTGGCAATAAAAAGAAAAACAGGGAAGGGGTAGTAGGAGTAAGTGAAAACAGGGAGAAATGACGTGGATTTTGTGTTGTAAGGTGTATTTTGCTTTGTTTTTAGGACCAGAAGAGATGAATGTGAGGGGAAATGATGTAAGTCACTTCTAGGCCTGGCCCATAAAAACCTCCCCCGTGATCCTCTTTGCTCATGTTGCCCTGTCTGCCAGCTCCTGTCAACACCAAGGATGACCTTGGAAATCACTCATTAAAGATACCACAGCCTCTGTCAGAGAGGGAGCAGGGACCCCTACCATGGCTGGATTGACACAAGTGATTAAAAAAATAATCCATTTTGTACAGCCACTGAGATTTTAAAGAAAGGTGGAGTGCCTGGGCGGGGGCTCAGAGGATAAACCAGTGAGAGAATGAAAAGAAGGATGCAGGCTAGGGCATCCACTGCAGCTAGTCTGGAGACAAACAGAAGGATCATATTTAATTACATGTAACAATGTGTAAAGAGAATTAAGCAGAAAAATATTTACACAATGATTAATTGTACAGCATCTTCTATAATACATCTTCCATTTTTTCTTAAATTACAAAAATGTGTTTCATATTCAAAAATCATTTTAAATTAAGTCTTTGAACCATTTTTAAAAAGGCCCTGGATTTCCTATTCAACTTCTACTCAGAAATATTCCTAAATTGTGTGGCATCAATCGATCAAATTACATGTTGAGAAAAGCAAAAGAACTCATTCAGACTCTGAGGGAAAGTGAAGAGAACAGATGAGGAACTTCAATTCTAACTTTATTCTAAGAATAATGTTCAATTCTATTCTAACTTTATTCTAGAACTTTATTCTAAGTGTTCCTGCACTCTCTTTTCTTAACCAAGAACATGTCTCTTGAAGAATATACGGCAATTTTCTTACAAACATGCTTGAGTTACTTGATACAGATATTCAGTTTAATATTAACATAACCTCCTGAATGAGGTATCTCTTTCTATACCTGTTGGGACTCCAAGGTATGGTTGGAGCCATAGTGATGTCTGGAAACAAAACCCCATTCTCCTTGACCCTGTCTAGCGCATAATGCATTTCACAGAGGGGTAATCGATTTAATTGAAACTGGAGTTCAACCTGAAATACAAACAAACAAACAAAAAAGGTTCTTTAAAAAGCATTACGGTAAACACTGATATTATTCAGTTTGCTAGAATGCTCTGTGGAGATAACCTTTATAGGAGTCAAGTTTAGAGATGGCTTTAAAGTGTCATCATAGTCTAATCATAATTATTTATGTGTAATATTTGCTTTATTTAGTACCAGGCACTGTTATATTCACTTCACATAGCACCAATGACGTGTATACTATGATTAATCTCATTTGTCAGCTGAAGAAACTGAGGCACTTAATTACTTAATCATTAAATAAAGGTTATCTGATTCCACCATTCCTATGAAGAATATATTTGGTAAAATTAGTAGAACATCTCTGAAATACCATCTCTCAAGGATTAAAACCAAGCCTATGACACTGTATTGATTTACTATGAATGAATAATATCACCAAATGCTATATTTAGATATAAAAAAAGAGCAGCTTTCCACTTAAATATGGCGGACAGGCTGAGCAGAGTTCACGCAAAAACCCATGAGGACAGAAGCACAGGAGCAGGTTCAGCTTCAGAGGAGAACGGCCGCAGGACCTAGCTCAGTTTCTTTTTAAACTGTTTTTCCATTGCTGATTTAAAACAGAAATCAGAAAGCTTGACCATGTATAAAAATGGAACATTTTAGGTTTTACTTAAAGAGAATCTATTTTCTCTGAAAGTCACCAAAGGTCTGATTCTCCAACCACCAGAATTAATACTCCAAGCCAATTGCACTTCTCGCTGCAGCAGAGGAAGGGAAATCAAACCAGAAGAAGAGGATCAGCTAACAAGGAGACCAACCACAGCGAAGTCGCCACTCTTCGAAACATACCTGTGTGTCGTAATCAGGCCGAAGATTAAGTTCTTCACAGCATTCCCTGGATATCCTTAAAAATATATATTCTTTTGTTTTTTCTTCAATAGTAGCTTCATAAACCTTCTCTTTGGTTCCCTGGGTCTGCACTGACTTCTCTTTCGGGACTGGTAATAAATACACAGCATTGACTTTGGTCATCACCAGCCGTCCCGCCAAAGTGTCTTCAGAAAGTGTTTCAGTAAGCTTAAAGCGACCAAAAAGTTGTCCATTCTGAGCATACTTTGCACCTCCAGAAACTCCAGTGAGCATGAAGCTTGCTAGAATCTGCAACTGCACTTTAAGATTGAACCTGAATCAGAAGTAGAAAAATGAGTTTGAATTTTTTACATTCAAACATTTTTACATTCAAAGCATTAAAACTAAATAAAGCAATAAAACAAAATAAAAATAAACAGAAAAATTAAAACTTAATTATCCATTCCACTTTGCTGAGCTACAAATGATAAACTATTTTTCTGTCTTTAATCCAACCTGGAAACAGCAAACTTTAAGTGAATGAATAAACTCTGAATGTTTACAAAAATGCATGCTTACTTGTATTGAAGAATACACACGTTGTTAAGTCTGAGCATTTAAAATGAAGCCAAGAATGATTTTTTTAAAAATAAAATGAAATGTCATGTACTATTTAATGTGAAAGCCTGTTTGAATACACCAGTAAGACAATCAAGACTTTAAAATCGCCTAAGCCTGAATGAAATGTATGTGTTGAAACTACAACAGATTTTGATTAAACTGATGCTGTCTAAGTAGTTCTTACCAAAAGAGTCTAACCATAAAATTCCTCTTCCAGAACTGTTAATGAATAACATCCAGAACACATTTCTGTTCACACCTACACCTAGGCAGATCTCATGCCCAAATTACAGGAGGAGGAGTGAAGGGCGATCCTATCAGACAGTGGCTGTGCCCTCACCCCCACTCCATGCACACGTGAGCATGGAAGAAGCACACGGGGTCAAGAAAGACGAAGTGAAAGAAAGACCTAAATTAATTAACAGCTCTTCTCTGCCGTTCTGAAATGATGCCATGAGAGAGAAGACAAAGTGGTAACAACAGGAACATTTTCTCCTTTTTCTTAATAAGGTTTAAAAATTTCCAAGAAAAAATTTACTTTTTTTATAGTCTATACACCCATTTGTGGAAAGGCTACTTTTTAGTGGTAGTATGGAACTGTTTTCTATTCAGGTCTTCTTTTGGATACATGGTGTCCAGAATGTCTCACAAATTCTTAAAGAAAAAGAAGGAAATATCCTTTTCCAAAACATTATACATTTCATTATACAAAAACATCTGTATTGTTTACAATATTAGGAAATCAATTCTAATTAAAATGTTATATTAAAATTTTGAATTTCCATTTATATACTTTAAAGTTAGAAAACTGTAAGGTTAGAGAAGTATTTAAACAGCAATAATAAAATATTTAAGAAAAATAGCAGCTATTTATGCACATAGTAAGTCACAGTATTTATAAGCTCCACTATAAGTTATTTTAAAATACACTTACGATATACTCAAAGCTACAAAAAATACATAAAAATGTTTTACTATAAATATAAATTTAATATTTAATAACATGGCTTTCGTGAGGATCAGTTCAATTCTAGGAGTACTTGCTGAGCGTGTGTATCATATATATGTAATACATGGAATTACTGAAAGCCATATTCTATTTCTCTCATTCTCTATGCACCATTCCACTAGATCCAAACTAGAAATGTAGGATATAATTTAAAGAAATAGACTGCATGTTATCTAGTTATATTTTATTCTTTGAAGACTGGAATGTGCACTAAAGATTCATATAAATATAAGTCATAAAATGAAAGTGAAACAAAAGTGTACAGTTTACATATAACCTCTGTTGACCTTCCTTTAAAAAAAAAAAAAGGAAAAACAGAACACAAGCTTTATAAAAGAACAGGAAACCTTAGGTTATTCATGTTTTTTCATATAAAATTAAATTTTTACTTTGCTTTTATCATCCATACACCTGAGATGTGTGGTCATTAGAAGAGATTCCTTACAGCCCATTCTTCACTCACAAATGACCTCTATGTTGCCAAAGTTGATGAACAGATTTCTGACTTTGTTTTTCATTATTATTACTTTGCAACCACTTTCCATTTCTTTCAAACTCCTTCTCCCACTGGCTTCTGTCCAGTCACACTCTCCAGAGTTCCCTTCCTGCCCTTCCACCTGATCCTCGATCTCCCAGCTAGGCACCACCCACCCCGCCCTCTTCTTGTGTCAGCCGAGGTCACCCTCTCACCAACCAAGGTCACCCTCTCCAAGATGTCTCAGCTCAGGGCTGTAAACCCAACTGCCAAAAATGAACCCTGGATTACGTGCTCTGCAAACTCAGTGCAAACAGAAGAGACTCTGCACCCAACCTCCCTCCACGCTCCCATACACCAACCCTCCCGTGTGTCACACGGCCCATATAAGGGCACTGTTTACCTAGGGGTCCCAGTCAAAAGTTGTCTTTGACTTTGTCTCTCTCACCAACCTTAAATCCCCACCACATAACCACCAGGCCCTGTTAGTTCCTCTTTTTCCTAATCATCTGCATCTCAGCATTGCTAACCTGGACGACTGTTAACAAACTCCTTCTATAACTTTTGGCTTCAAATCTATTCTCTAAACCACCACTGGAGAATCTCTGTAAAATGCGAGTCTGATGATACACAGCTCTGTGGGTAAAGTTTAAACAGGTTTCTATCTCACCAACCCCACTCCACCACATAGCACCCTCCATTAAAATGATGATGACCAACTTGCCGTTTCCCCCAAAACTCTATGCTCTAATTCTCATATCCTGTTTCTTCAAACTAAGTACCTTTGTCCTATTTTGCCACCTGACAATTCTGCTTTTCAAAATTCAGCTTAAATGCCAACTAGTCCAGAAAGCAGACTTGAAAGGCCATTCAAGCTTTGGGAGGACAAGGAAACATAACTTGTTTGCATTAGAATCGGCAAAGACCAGCCTAGAACCTGACACTTTGAATACTCAGTAATTTTGTTCACTGAATTAATAGTACATGTTTGTAATAATCTGACTTTTTCCAAGGCACCATATTCCCATTTCAACTACTTTATATTATTCCCTAACAAATTCTTACAACCCTATAATATTTTCTCAACTAACTTGGGTAATATTTAAAGTCTTACTGTTACACCTGTTTTAGAATCTGCCATCCCCAAACACTTGGTCACAACTTAGGCATGAAACCTTAATCTCACAGTTTTAAAGCAGTAAGAGGATTCTTTTATGACACTCAGTTGTGCCCTGCAACAAAACTCATAAGGCAGAGGCACTGGAAAATAAAAGCACTAAGAAATATAGCTTCTCCCACAAAAGATTCATTGTTATGTTCAAGAAGCAAACATCAGAGACCTTCTGAAAGTAACAGTTACCAATATTTAATTTTTCTAAAAGATTAAAAGGCTGAAACTAAAAAGACATTAGTAAGTTTTAAGTATTTTAAATAATATGCATTTTTGAGATTTAATAACTCAAATACCTACAGTATAAAATACATCCTGTAATTAGCAGAGATATTTCCATTGTTACACGCCACACTTTGAAATCAACTTTAAAGCTTACAGAATTTCTAACATTTTTGGAAGTGGCAGAAGAGTAGCCCATGGAAGTAAATTAACCCAGAATATTCACTGGAAGGACTGATGGTGAAGCTGAAGCTCTAATACTTTCTTTCGCCTGATGAGAAGAACCGACTCATTAGAAAAGACCCTAAGGCTGGGAAAGACTGAAGGCAAAAGGAGAAGGGGGTGACAGAGGATGAGACGGATGGATGGGATCACTGACTCAATGGACATGAGTTTGAGCAAACTCCAGGAGACAGTGAAACCTGGTGTGCTGGGGTAGCAAAGAGTCAGATACAACTTAGCAACTAAACAAGAAGATAAAAGATATATGGTTCCATCAGAAATAGTTATTTCCATTAGAAATGGTTAAACCTCTTGAAAAAGTCACTCAGTCGTGTCTGACTCTTTGTGACCCCATGGACTATACAGTCCATGGAATTCTCCGGGCCAGAATACTGGAGTGTGTAGCTGTTCCCTTCTCCAAGTGATGTTCCCAATCCAGGGATTGAATACAGGTCTCCCGCATTTCAGGCAGATTCTTTACCGTCTGAACCACCAGGGAAGACCTCTTGAGTATAACTTTAAAAAAAACTTCAAAGCTATAGAGTGAATTTCCTTTTGTGCAATTTCTGACTAAATAAATGACAACAAAAGTCAACCAAGGTCATAAGCCAAAAACACCTGGGTCTCCTGAGGCCAACAGTAGAGGCCTGAGCCACTGCAACACAATGCCCAGACGAGCAACCACACAGCAGGCCTGCTCTGCCAGCTGTCACGTCCCCGACGCCCCGATCCAGCAGGCCACGACACACTCTGATGCACATACACACAGCAGCTTCAGCCAAAGCCAACTGCTTTTGAAAATGTTTATCTTACAATGAAACTGTTTCACTTCAAGGTGGAATCATTATTGAATGCAGAGCAGTATGTAGCTGAGGACAAGAGAAGTTGAAAAAAAAATCTGGAAAGAACTCAGAAGCATATTTTAAAACTTAAATGAAAGGCAGCATTATTCTTATCAACTCCAAATGTCTCACACTAAAACTTAACATAAAAAGAAATCTTAATATCTGGACTGCTTTGAAAAAAAATCATCTCTTAAAAAAATAAAATATATATATATATGTACCTATCAAATTCAGCCTCAAGTCAAAATACATTTTGTCTAATTTTGAGAGGTTTCATTCAATCTATTTTCAAAAAGGGAATTCTAAGGCGATCATGTAAAAGCACAGGCATAGCTCGTCTTATTGTACTTTATGGTCCTTTGCAGATACTGCTTTTGTTTAGTTGTTTGTTCTGTTTTTTTTTTTTTTAACAAATTGAATGTCTAGGGCAACCCTAAGTCAAGCAAGGCTATAGGCACCATTTTTTCCAACAACTGTTTATTACACATCTCTGTGTAACATTTTGGTAGCTGTCACAGTATTTCAAGCTTTTCCACTATAATTACATGTGTGGTGGTGATCTTTGATGTTACCACTTTAACTGTTTTGGGATGCCACGAAATGCAACCATTCAAGACAGCAGTCGACAAATGCGTGTGTTCTGACCGCTCCACACCTGGCCATTCCCCCATCTCTCTTGCTCTCCTCAGGCTCCCTATTCCCTGACACACAACAATAATGAAATTAGGCCAATTAATAACCCTATAATCAGCCTCAAGTGAAAGGAAGAGTCACGCCTCTCACTTTAAACCAAAAGCTAGAAATGATTCATAAGCTTACTGAAGAAAGCCTGTTGAAGCTAAGAGAGGCCAAAAGTTAGGCCTTTTGCACCAGTTAGCCAAAGTTGTGAAAGTGGAGGAAAAGTTCTTGAAGGAAATTAGAAGTTGTATTTCAGTGAACACACAAATGGTAAGAATGAAAAACAGCTTTACTGCTGATATGGAGAAAATGCTAGTTGTTTGGATACGTGATACCAGCCACAACACTCCCTTCAACCAAAGCCTCATCCAGAATAAGCCCTGACAATTCTACACAGGCTGAGGGAGGGAGTCCCATGGGCAGCAAGGAGATCCAACCAGTCCACCCTAAAGGAAATCAGTCCTGAATATTCATTGGAAGGACTGATGCTGATGCTGAAACTCCAATACTCTGGCCACCTGATGCAAAGAACTGACTCACTGGAAAAGACCCTGATGCTGGGAAAGATTGAAGGCAGGAGGAGAAGGGGACGAGAGGATGAGATGGTTGGATGGCATCACCGACTCAACAGACATGAGTTTGAGTAAACTCCAGGAGTTGGTGATGGACAAGGAGGCCTGGCATGCTGCAGTCCGCGGGGTCACAAAGAGTTGGGCATGACTGAACAACTGAACTGAACTGAATTGAGAGAGGGAGAAAGCCACAGAAGGAAAACTGGAAGCTAGCAGAGTTTGGTTCATGAGGTTAAGAAAGAAACCATCTCCATAACGTGAAAGTGCAAGGTGAAGCAGCAAACTCTGATATAAAGGCTGTTAACAAGTCACCCAGAAGATGGAGCTCAGATAATTAATGAAGGTGGCTGCACTAACCAGCAGACTCTCAGTGTAGACGAAACAGCCTTCTATCGGAAGAAGACTCTACCTGGGACTTTACAGTCAGAGAGAAGTCAATGCCTGGCTTCAAAGAACAGGCTGAATCTCATTATGGGCTAACGCACTTGATGGCTTTAAGTTGAAGCCAATGTTCACTTATCATTCCAAAAACCCTAAGGCCCTTAAGAATTATGCTAAATCTACTCCATCTATGCTCTATAAATGGGGCGACAAAGCCTGAATGATGGCACATCTGTTTACAATATAGTTTACTAAATATTGTAAGCCCACTGTTGACATCTGCTCAGCAAACAGGATTCCTTTTAAATCACTACTGCTCACTGACAATGCACCTGGTCACCCAAGAGGTCTGATGGAGATGAACAACATGACTAATGCTGATCCATTCTGCTAACACAGATCCATTCTAAAGCTCATGGATCAAGGAGTAATTTAGACTTCCAAGTCTTATTATTTAAGAAATAATAAGGCTGCCATAGACAGTGATTCCTCTGACAGACCTCAGCAAAGTAAACTGGAAACCTTCTGTCAAGGATTCACAATCCTGGATGCCATTAAGAACATGCATGAACCATGGGAAGAGGTCAAAATATCAACATCAATCACAGTCTTGTTGGAATGATGACTTGGAGGGGTTCAAGACTTCAGTGGAGGAAGGAGCTGCAGATGTGGTAGTAACAGCAAGGAAAGTAGAAGTGGAGCCTGAAGACATGACTGAACTGCTGCAAACTGTGATAAAACTCGAACAGCTGGGAGTTGCTTTTTATGGATGAGCAAAGAAAGTGGTTTAAGATGGAATCTACACCTGGTGAAGAGGCTGTGAAGACTGCTGAAATGACAACAGAGGATTTAGAATATGACATAAACCTAGTTGATAAAGCAGTGGCAGGGTTTGAGAGGACTGACTCTAATTTTGAAAGAAGTTCT
Source organism: Cervus canadensis (assembly GCF_019320065.1). Classification (NCBI taxonomy): domain Eukaryota; kingdom Metazoa; phylum Chordata; class Mammalia; order Artiodactyla; family Cervidae; genus Cervus; species Cervus canadensis. The sequence continues at coordinate 239,299 of NC_057386.1, read as the reverse complement.
AACTGTGGATAAAATGCTCTCACAAAGCACCGCATGCTCCAGAAAAATTGTTCATGAAAGGAAGAGTTAATTGATGCAGCAAACTTCATTGCTGCCTTTTAAGAAATTGCCACAGCCACCCCAACCTTCAGCAACCACCACCCTGATCAGTCAGCAGCCATCAACACTTGACACAAGACCCTCCAGCAGCAAAAAGATGACGATCTGCCAGATGATGGTCAGCAATTTTTAGCAATAAAGTATTTTTATTTATGATATGTACATTGTTTTAGACATAATGCTATTTCACTTAATAGCCTACAGCATAGTGTAACCCTAACTCATATGTGCACCGGGAAACCAACAAATTCATGTGACCTGCGTTACTGCATTATTCACTTTACTGCCGAGGCCTGGAACTGAACCTACACTATCTCTGAGGTGTTCCTATACAGTCCAATCCTTATAATTAAAATGTAAGAAACCAGTATGAATTCCCTCAATACGACTCTCATGATTACTTTTCAAAATATGTAGTCTCTGCCACTTTTTGTACATTTTTTCAAAAAAAATCATTGAGTGCTTGCTCTACCACTGAGAGAAACCTCCCGAAGAGCAAGGACCATGCGTGTGCTCATGTCCCAGAACATGGCAGAGAGTCACGTGGGGCTGACGGAGGTACTAAAGATGAGAGACGCCAAGGTGAGCACAGTTCTTGCCTGGAGAAGCTCAGGCACCAGCGCTGAGAAACAGCTACTGAGTAACAACCAGTTCACTACCTGACTTCACTAAGGCACCCCTCCTTAGTTTAAATATGAACAATACCATCCAAAGGGTAGATTTTTAAAAAGAAAGAAAGAAGTGTTTCTAAAGTAACTTACTTGCTGACTTCCTTATACTGGGCTATCTCCTCAATATAAAGAAGGTCATGCAACCGTGACTGATAGTTGGTCTTGGTCAATGATTTGTCTAACACGGACTGGGTAAACAGCTGGTCAGCAGAGAGAGGAATTTGGTATCTGATAAGAAGGCTCTTCTCCAAATCAGTAGTTTCATTAGGTTCAAAATCTATAATAGTCTTAGAAGAAGAATCCCAACGTTTAGCTGTAGTTACTAGCTGTTGTTTTGCATGCATCAGGTACTCAAGATCTAAATGGAAACAAAAAACACATTTATAAAGGAACACAACATTAAAATTCTCAAGTAATACATTATGCATTTTGGTATGAGAATTTTGTATGCTAGAGCTAAAGTTCTTAAAAATGAAATAGTACAAAACCCCATTTGACAGAGTATTTTTCCCACATCAGAAATCTTTTTTTTTTGGTCTAGATTAACAAAATAACATAAATAGGAATACATGTAAAAAATATTCTTTTCTACCTCAGGCTGGGACACACCAGAAATAGTTATTAACATTTTAAAAATACAGAAGAGAATTTAGAATTTAACTCTTCAGTCAAGAGAAATCTGATCTGCAGAAAGTATGGTAAATCTTTCATAAGACAAATTTTTATTAGGTGATAATCACTTTTCTCCTCCTACCAGCAATACCTGCCCCATTATAGAAAAAGATTAGAAAACTGTGAGAGGTTAAATCTTGTGTGGTAAAGCACAGTGAAACCCTCTGAAAATCAAACTACAACAAACAAAAACCTTTTGTGTCTTTTTCCCACATTAAACTGCACATTAAAACATGGTACAATGTACTATTCAAATGCCATTTCAGATAAATCCAGTTTAGCCTCAGTTAAATTGCATGGTGAGTAGGGCACAATGTCAAAATGAACGGCTGTTTGAGCTCGCCAGCTCTAGGGAAAATGCGGCACAGGGCAAAACGTGTCGCGACGAAAACTCTGAGCGTAACAGGCTCACTGTGCGCAGTGCGCCTCAGCCTTCTGCTGGATGGAACACAGACACCTTCGATGTGAAACCTGACCAACTCACTAGGCTAAGACCCAGTTTTTATTTAACATAATTGGAAAGATGGTCTTATAACTTATTAAAATTTCAGGAAGAAATAATAACAAGTTTAAACAGCGATTAGTCTACAAAGTACAAAGTTAAACTGTGCTATCTATGAAATTAGAGCAGATTGTATAATTGTCTTGTCTTGCTTAGTGACAGCTTTTACTATATTAAAATGCTATATATAAATTATAAACATATAAGTATAGTCATCCTCCAAGAGAAATTTCTTAATATTAGAAAATAGTTCATCCTAATTATCTTTAAATATTAAAATGGAAAAGTCCTGATTTCTAGTCTTTGTTCCTTGCAAAGGAACCAAGTTTTATTATTCATCAAACAGCTATATAAACAGTAGTATAACCATCAAGATACAAAGATGGTTTTCTCATTGAAATTTTGCATTTTAAAAATACTCTGGAAGAGACAATGATGGTTGGTTTTTGCAACAGCCTCAAAAGCAGAAGTTTCATAAAGTAAACTAACTGCATTTTCGTCCTAAATCACTCTAATATTGGACCTTTCCTACTCATTCATTAGAGCATAGCTATAAAAGATATTTAAATTATACAAACGCCAACATTCCTAAAACAAAACTATACCGTCACTAAAGATCAGATACTATTAACAAAATAGTAAGAATGTACTTACTTTTCTTCCTTAATTCAAAAGTCAAAAGAAGAAATACAAATGGTACAGTGACAACCCAAATAACCAGCCCTTTAAAATAAAAAACTAAACTCTGCATAGTACTGAACAATATATAATAAAAGGATGTGTATTCTTTGGGCATAGGGAAATAATACTTCATACATTTATCTTAAATAAGGAATGGATTCAGACTATGCCTACATCAATATTATATTCCCATTCTTTAAAAAGTCACTAGTTATTCTTGACATTTAAGTAACTGGGATAAAAACAAAACTAAAATGGTACAACTTTCCTCTAAAAAGAACTTTTTGTATTACCTATTTAATATATAAGGCAAATTATACAGAAAATCATTCCACCCTGGGCTAAAAGTATTCAGGCTTTTTGGTAAAAGTGCCTTGAGAAACAGTATTTGTTTTTCTCATTTCATCTATTTAGTGCCATGATTTTATGAAATTTTTAAAACGAGTGTCTTCAGCAGGAAGCACAAGAATTTCAAAACAAATCCAAAACAATGTTAACTTTTATTCCCTCTTTTTACTAACTGCAAATACAATAACAGAAGAGAGGAGAGCTAGGGGAGCAGAAAGAACAATCTTGAGAAAATCCTTGCGTGCCGGCATCAGAAAGTCTACAAACTACGGATCTCGGCCATTAACTCAGGTGTCCAATATGAGCCGGGCCAGCGACTACTGAGGAATGTCCCGCAAGAACCACTTCTGTTTCCCTAGTCATGCTGGTCTTGAAACAAAATTCTGCCTCCCGTCCTCTCAGCAGTAAAAAGCTTCTTTAAATTAAACTTGTTTAATTCCCATTCAATGACCTTTAAAGGTCATTAGGTCCTAAGAGCTCCTCTTCAAACAGAGGAGGAAGCTGAGGCTCCCCCTGGGGACACTGGACACAGCCACTCTTGGGGCTCATTTCATCCCACGTGCACACACATGCACACCTGCCAACATCTAACCCAGATGTGTGCACCACTCAGGGTGGCCTGAACCAGTTCATTCTTGGTAATTAAGTACTTTTCTTCAATCTAGATTGGGCTAAAAAAAAAAATTCTGGGAAGATGAAACGTGAACAGGTTAGAATCAATATTCATAAAATCACTTAGGAAGAGTTTAACGCTGCTTTATTAACTAACTTCTATAATAAAAAATCTGAAATCTGACAAATTATAAACGTATGGAATTTGTTATCCTGAGATATGATGGGTAGAAGCTACACAAGTATTTTAAGAGAAATTCATAAGAAAAACTTAAAGATAGTTAGAACATGCCTAATTTCCTGAAGATAACATACGGGAAGAACTGCTACTATCAAAAATAGAATTCAAGGCTGGAGTCAACCCGTGGGACACAAGATTTGCTGCCCAACTTCCCTCACCCCTCTGATTACTATGAACAGCAAATGCTCTCGTTTCAGCCATATAATTACTATTCTAATAAAGTATCCAAAGGGTTGGTCCATTTTCTCCTGAAGTATGTAGTACAGCAGACTTGAAAATTATCCTTAAGAAAACCTGGACAGTGGGTAAAATAAGAAGCAAGGAGGAAAAAATCCAGTGTTCTTTGCACTTAGCACAAGGGGTGAAGAGGTATGCCATAAATGCATGTTAAATGTGGAATTTATTAAAAACAGGTATATTTATCTAGTTCTTAAATAGAATGAGATGAAATGATTCCTAATTCCAAAACTGGACACAACACTCTTCCTTAGAAAACATCTGGGTCTGTGGCTTTAATAAAACAAAATTCGAAAGGAAACCCACACTAGGATTTCAGTTATCCTTTTCAACATCGTTCCTTTCACTAAGACAGCTATACAGAGGTGAGATGAACATCTCTTAGCTTATCCATGCTGTCTGTTCTCTTAATGAGGCTAATAAAAAGTTTAAACAGTGGAGTAACAACAAAGGACTACCTCACACTGTTTACGTGCTTCTACTCAGTTATACTTAGTATTTATTAACAAATGATTTTAAAATCTATTTTTCTATTAATTTTCTGACCCTGTAATAATAAATATTATATATATTTATATATGTATAATTGTGTGTGTATATATATGTCCTTAATTTACCAACAACTTTGACAGCTGGAAATAATTTTTAAGACATACTAACTTTTAGTGCTAAGTTAACATATATTGCTAACATATTTAATGCTGAGTTAACATATATTGCTAGACCAAAAGTAATGAATAACATCAAGTTTTCAAATTTAAATATATGAATTAATTTCCAACATATAGCTTCTAGATATTCAAAGCAGAATTCCAAATCAGTTTTGTCAAGCAAAAATCTTCCATTACTCAAAGTTGAGGTATAAAGTTTATTAAAACAGTTTGTGTTCTAAGCAAGGGGAAAAGTCACTAACTTTCTTTTTCTGTAAATGTCCTTTGCCACAAATTTGTGAGAAGCACATCTTGAACCCCCCCCCCAAAATTTTTTTTTAATTCATATGGGGCTTCCCTGGTGGCTCAGCAGTAAAGAGTCCACCTGCAATGCAGAAGATGTAAGTTCAACCCCTGGGTCAGGAAGATCCCCTGGAGAAGGCAATGGCAACCCACTCCAGTATTCATGCCTGGGAAATCCCCCGAACAGAGGTGCCTGGGGGCGCTACAGTCCACAGGATCTCAAAGAGTCAGACACCACCAAAAGTCAGTAAACCACCACCAAATCCAACCAAGAGTCAAAGAAATGCAGGCTAACATGCCCCTCCCTTAACCAGCTGGATCTTGGTATAAAATTTAAGTTGAGGCAGTAATAGATAATTCACACAGTAATTCATCATCTCCACAGGTGCCTACATGTTGAAACCAGGACCTCTTCCCAAGACCATGAAGCAGATCCTAGTAAAGGCACCTTGGTCTCCTTTATACTAGTGAAATCAACTTATGAAAGCTAGTATTTAGGACTTTTCTTTCAGAGGTGATGTACTAATAAGAACAAAGTTAACTTGACCGTCAGTAGAACATGGAAACAGACACTGTAGGTGTATTCACAATTACCATTAAAATTATATTCTACCCAAATTAATACTGAAAGGTTTTACTGTGCTGAATAAAATCAACCAATGAAGTTGGCAGACCAAAAAGAGACCTGATCACCTACTCATACCAGTCTGGGGAACCTCAAAGCGAGCTTTGCCTGATGACTGTATAAAGTGACCAGGGTATAATGCAAACATTCTAATTCCATCATACAGTAAATGAGTCAAAAAACTTGGGATGTTTTTCCTTACTGTTCCCTCCCTAACCATGGAATATTTAGAGGCCAATACATATCTTTTAATGTTGCTGTTATAGTGCCTTTTAATACATCGTATCAGGGGGAAAAAGTCTAAATATTACCTTCTGTAGAAGCTGCATCAATCATTACTCTTTGCATGAGTACTGGTTCCAATCCAAAGTCGAAAACTATGGTTTGGCGAAAAGTTCCAAATATTTCTGTGTTAAATGCTATCCCGACTTTATACACGTAATGATCTAATCCATTTGGGGCCATCTTCCCTCCTATCCATTCTTGACAGTTTTCTGGGACTTCTTGTGATACCTGGGTGGTACTATCTCCGGCAGATATTGCAACGATACTAAAGTGAGGACGATGAGCGTCGTAAAGCAACGCTACGCGACACAGCATTCTTGCAGGCTACAAGGAAGTTAAAATAGTTCATTGAGTACAAGTGGGTAAAAGATCCAGTTGTAATTGGGCTCTTCAATGAAAATATTTCCGTAAGGGACTTACTTTCCCATGCTTCTAAGATACTATATTAAAAATACAAATTGTACTCATAAGCCACTTAAGAAAAAAAAATCAGAAAGGTTAAAAAAAATCATTTGTTAAAATGATATATTTATGATGTTAATTATATTTCAATAAGGTTGCCATTTCCAAAAACAATATATTTACACTTCTAGCCTCCCTGCTCTTTCTGTGATACATTCATCGTTCACTGTGGCAAACGCTTTTACCCTGTACCACCATCACCTCCAATTTGCCATCCCTTGGCCTCAAGTAGGAAGTCTTCACAGGAGAGCAGTTACTTCTGAAAGCACTGGATTGGGTTCAAGGCTGAAGCCAAATAAATGTTCCCGGATTTTTCATCCCAAGATGCAGATGGTACAGTGGAGGAAACATTACAAAAAAGTACACAAAACTTTTCCACTGCACATATTAACAGAAATTGTTTACTTTGCTTCATTCTTAAACTTTAAACATTATAATTCAAGATAGGAAGCACTGCAGAAAATGCCTCAAATTAAAAATCTGTTATCACAGAATTTGTGATTTCATGAAATCAAAAATAAAAACAAGTTGTTGTTTCAATAGTTTAGAACTGCCAGATTAAACAATTCACCTTTTAAATAGTTAACTATAAGCCATGAACCCCATCCTACGTTTCAAGTTTGGAAGACAACATGTCAAATATGTCAAACATAGCTTCACCAAATAAATAAATAAGCAAGTATCTCGGTATCTACACAGATATTATCTCAAAAATCTAAAAAACAAAAAACAAAAAACTATACCCTTGATGATCAAAATATATCAAGAAATACACTTTACACTTTATTATAATATAGAACCTACATAATTTTCAATGCTCTTTCAATATACAGATTTAAAGGTCCAATAAAACTCTAAGAAAATGGAAAGAAATTCACATTGTTTAATTATCACAAAACTCATACCTTACAGGTGAGAGCGAAGGTCCAGGTCTGGTGGGACTTTTTGGTGTTGACGGTGACGGACAGACCGGGGTCATGCTCTACCTTCACTCCTTCCACACACTCACTGAGCTGAAAACAGAGAGCAGGTCCCATTATGCTCTCATTCCTGAGAACACAGACGCTTTGGCATGGTAAATAAATGTCAACGGTAAAGATGCTGATGGAACTGCCTACAAAGTAAGGTACTTTATACACTAATTCTCAGTTATTTTTATAAGTACAAAATATAATAAAGCTAAACTAAGAGACGTAAGAAAACTAACAATAACAACAACAAAATGGCAGCAAAAACCCCCTGAATGAAGACAAGTTAATGTAGTTCCTGCAAGTCTCCAAACAAATGGCTTAGTTCTGCTCTTTATTTTAGTAAATGGGTCTACTTTTGCTACCAAAACACTTTATCAAGAATCAAGTGTTTCACAGAGGATAGGGATATAAACCAAAACACAGCACAAAATAAAGTCAAGATTCAAACAAGGTCACTGTTTAAAACAAACAAACAAACAAACAAAAAAATGCAGTTTATTTTCCTCACCACTTTCTCAGGAGATAATGAATTCATCCACTTTTCTATCAAGGTTTCCATGTAACTGCCTGAGAGCTGTTTATTCTCATTTTGCTGTTTCAATTTTATCAACCGTGAAGCATATCTTTTCTGCCATTCTGCTAGTTCTTCCTGGGAATGTGCTGAAGTACACTGCGCACCATACCTACAGATTCCTTGCTCTAAAAATCTAAGTAGAATAGGAAAGACTGTTTTATCATATACTTTGTTGGACCATTTAAAAGATAAACTTCCAGCATTTGCCCTCCGTCTCTTCAATAACAAAAACAAAACTTCATCTCCTGAAAGGGTTTGTTTATCACAGAGGAGGAAGATGAGGTTAGAGAACATTCACAACAGTTAATAAAGCAGCAACCCCTCTCCCCCCACATGCACTGACCTCTTTCTCTGGAATAAGGGGTGACAAAGCAGAACATATTCATAACCATCCCCACCCACAGAAATGGGCATCGAAAAGGTAGTTTCCTTCGTGATGAAACAACTCTCTTAGACAATTCTTCCTAGAGCAGTTTCTCTAAAGCAACACTGACATCAAGTGCATTAGTTCGTCAAGCACAGGTATGCCCTACTTCCCAAACTGAAAGGACCTACGGAAAATTCTTCACATCCTAGGAATTTTGTTCTGAAAAAATGTGACATGTCACTGAATTAGCACTAAGACTCCCCTTTTCACCTTCAAACGTAGTGCCTTCACTCTTCCCCACATGACCATCACCTCTGTTTCACTGAGAGCACTGGGCTATACTAATTTGCTTCAAGCTTTAAATAAATTAGGAATAAAAGTTTTATATAAGAATCTTAATTATTTCAATAGATTAAGTTCTTCAATGGGTAAATTCACAAATGTTCATTTTAAAGGATATATAGTTAATGATTTCTCAACATTTATGACTCAGAAAATTCAACTGACAATGCGATAGTCAAAACAGATAAAAATGCATGACTGATCAGTAACCTTAAGTTTTAAATACTCTATGAAGTAAGAGATCCAGTCAGTTTTTAAACAACTGAAACATTAAAAAATTAATGAAAGATCTTCTGAGAGGGAAAAAAATGAAAATCAAGTTATAAATAGCAAATGGGTTAAGAAGGATGCTATGTTTTAGGTGATTTTCAATTGGAAAAATATGGACAGTAAGAAATACAAAATGAATCATCAAGTGGCTCATCCTACTTGAAATGACAAGTGTGTTTAAAGCTTTTTTTTGACGATACACGAAGTATTTGAACTTAAATTACGCTATTAAGTTCTCATATGCTTCATAGAAGACATTTAAAATCATCCATTTTTTTTCTCTTTAGTATATCTTAATGAGCCAAATATTTGTTTTCCTGTTGCTTTAAATTATTTCCCTAAAAATGGAAGGCTTGATAGTCTATCTGGACTACAAAATTTCTTATACGTCCTTTGCATAAGATTGCATCCTACCTCTCTGCCACCAGAATCTTCAGATTTACCTCTCAGTTTCTTTATTTCTACTATAAAATCAAAACTGACCTCTTGACAATTCAATCAAAACTACATATCAAATTTCCTTCATTATCAAAAGCAATCTAGAGTAACTAGAACTTGTATCTAAAAAACCACTAGTTACTAGTTCTTATAAAGAGAACCTTCTGATGTGACTTTAATCATTCTTTCTACCTTAACATATAATCACTAAATTGTGACAGGTTAGCCCTTCAAATATAAACTGCTCATAAATTCTATATAAGATTATGTGAAGGTAATAGATTTTCTTTTTTCTTAGAAAAGTTATCAAAATAATTCAACATCTCTTTATCTATTTTATGCTCTATATCAGTTTATATAAGGTAACTTCAGTTTAAATCATCATAATTTAGGTAGGCAAATTTCACATAAACAAGAGACCAGTAATTAAGTCATATTATTCCAACTGGTATGACAAAAGTCTTAACAATTTCCATTTAGATCATTGTTCTTTATAATTAAAAGAAGGATCATCAATATGGTTTTGATTTTTATTATTTAATGATAATGACCATTATGGCTTCTGTTTCAAACTGAAAATAAACCATTTTACTCAATCATTATACTTCTTCCTTCACTTCCTTTATCTTCTTTAATTTGAATTATTTTCAAAAAGTGAAGGAAAATTAACTATCCTTTGAATAAAGATATGTCATTGGTTTAAAAAAAAAATTCACGTTACCTTTTACACAAAGTATATTCCTCGCTGCTTGTGATTCCCCTAGGTGGTGGGCGGAAATGCCAACCATTACAAGATCCTAGAGAGTAATCAGGATATAGTCTTATCATTTGAGGCTTGCTGATATTTAATGTGTAAGAAATACTATTAACCCTCCATACACATCATCTCAGATGATGTAAAATGAACATGACATGCTTGTCTCTACCAAAAAAAGTAATTCACCAATCAAATGGATTAGTTAGCCACATGAAACTTAGAAATCACTGAAGAAGCAGTTTACACAACCGCTAAAACAAGTGAACGACCCTTACTCTATCCCAGCAACTGGTGGACATACTCCAAGTGCAGTCTCTCCCCTGGCACCTAAAGGGGGATGTGTTGGCATGCTTGTCATGTCTTAGGTATGAGTTGCATCTCTATTAGGAACTACTTCCGGAATCAGAAAATTATGGTCTCCTGGGAAGAGGAAATTTTGTAAAACAAATTCCAGTCCTGTATATGGAGTAAGTTCCACATTGCCATCCATGTTCCTTAGGGGGTGTCTGACACATGTCATAGCATAAAGTAATCCTTTTTTTAACAATTAAAGTTCATAAAGGTGAATTCTGAGATAGGAGCTAAAAATAACATGTGTTTATTTCTGAAAACAGTGAATTTTGATGCATTCAGATAAAAGGTTACATAATCCAAGGGAAACAAAGTGTCCAAGAAAAAAGGCTGGAGCCATCAAGGCTCAGCAGCAGCAAGCCTCCAGGACCTTGAGGCCGTTTCCTGCCTCCTCACAAGTCACGGTGCCCAGCCAATACCTCCCGACAAAATCCACTGAGCCAGACTGACCTTAAAGCTATGATTCATCCCTTTACTGTATGTGTGACTGGGAAATTACTGAACCTTAACAAACATCAGTTTCATCACTTATCAAAAAGACAGAGAAGGGCTCTAAGAACTCAGTACTTGTTTTGTGAAGGCCACTAAACAGGAGACATCACCGAGCAAACACTCAGTGGGTGCTGGTCTCTCTTCACCTTCCTCTGGGAAGAGAACAGGAGCCCACAGACCTTAATACTGGCAGGACAATCTCCAAAAAGTAATAACTGTACCAGCATGTGATAGAGCGTGAGAAAGGAGAAAAGATCTCCCTCCACAGATTGCTAAGAATGAGGTTTAAATTTAGAACTACATATATGGAGGAAAAGAGATGAAACAGATGACTTCTGCAATTACCTCCCAACTCCATTCCTCTATTATTCTATGAATAGGGGCTAGGGAAAAAATTGCTTTCATCCACACTACTTCTTAAATGAATTTTTTATATTATCTTCTATGCTTCCACTAACCTATACTATAACTCAGAAATTTCCTCCCATTAATCAACAAAAAGCAATGCCCAAATGTAATTACAGCTACAGAAGTTGCACAGTTTAGTACTTACCCTCCTCTAAGTCTTCCACATGATATCCAGAGAGGACGTTACTAGTTGCTGTCTGCAATTTTTCAAATGAAAGAAATTTTTATATAAGAAATAACTAGCTGATTTGATTAAACTTGGAAAATTTTAACATTTTTTAAAAAGCTTGAGATGGAGTATTTAGAAACTTAATAAACACTAAGATTGCAAGTGGTCTTTTTTGCTCTTTGCTCTATGGTTCCATATTTAAATATGGAAAAGAAGTAATTGTGTGGCCCTCATTAAGGAAACTGACAAAAATTCCCTACATAAAAATTACCTGTGGGCAAAAGCAGTCTCGGCCCCCAGCCCTGAGCCCCAGGGAGCAGCGCCCTCCCCCGCTGAGTGTCTGTCTCTCCTCTTCTAACACCGGGAGCAGGGCCAGCTGGGGCAGCATCACCCCCTCCCCACCCCGCCTCCACCAAGTGCAGCGCCACCGCTCACCACCTGGGATGAGCCCTTCTCCCACGGTGGAGACCGTGGCTGAGGACCCACTCACTCTGACTTCCTCTAATACAGACAAGTCCTCCATCCGCCCCTTTGGCTCTTACTTTACTCTAAGTAAGCTTCACATCCCCAATTTCAACTGAGTGCCAGCTAGAGCATTTTCACTTAACGACTCTGTAGTATTTTACCTGCTGGGGCCCTGTCAGCCATGTACAGATCCTCTGTTAACAGCCTACAACTGACTGCCTGACTGCATTCCTATGCCTCAGAGGATCTGGCATGTAATGAATGCCCAGTAAATCTGGATGGATGGATGGATGGATGGATGGGTGGGTGGGTGGATGGATGAGTGGGTAGATGGGTGGGTGGGTGGATGGCTGGCTGGCTTGCTGGCTGGATGGAAGGGTGGGTAGATGGCTGGATGGATGGATGAGTGGGTAGATGGGTGGATGGCTGGCTGGATGGAAGGGTGGGTGGGTGGGTAGGTGGATGGATGGAAGGGTAGATGGATGGATGGGTGGGTGGATGGATGGAAGGATGGGTGGGTGGGTGGATGGATGGATGGATGGGTGGGTGGGTGGGGTGGGTGAGTGGATGGGTGGATGGATGGATGGATGGATGGATGGGTGGGTGGGCGGGTGGATGACCACCCAAGCACTTCAAACATAGTATGTCTAAAATAAAATTCATCAACTTTAATTTCAAATCTCATCTTCCTTCAGTGCTCCTTGTCTCAAGTTAATGGATTCGCCTTCCCCAAAAAGAGCCAGACTGAAATCCTAAAAGACATCTTGAACCCTCCCTTTTCTGTTCTGCTGAGTAGTTTCCGAATCTTGCCCAGCGAGGTCTAGAATGCCTCTTGTGTCTATCTCACACTCAACCCCACTGCCACTGCCCTGTAAGTGTCTCATTCTACTTGTCTTATCTGCCCCAAAGCCAACCAACTGCCACCTTACTGTACACCAAGTCACTTTTGGTTCTGCCCTCAGCTGCCTCCGTCCTTTAACCGCAATTCTCACACTCTAGCCTCCCTGGTTTCCCACAGGGTGTCTGTCTCCCCTCTCCCTGCCTGTTCTTCTGTTACAGCACTTACTGACCATAGGCAGCCCTGTGGGTACATTAGCTATGCACATCCTGGGTTGGCCCTTCAGACTGTTTTCCATGGCTCTCTCAGCTTTCCAAAACCCACAGACCCGTGAACAGCATAGCCCTCAGTAAACGCTGAACTGAATAACAAGGAGGAAACAGTACCCCAAGACAAAATTTGGAATGTTTTGTACCATAGAAAGAATGTTGTAAATGTTAATTGGATATAGCTGAAACAATATCACCATAATTTACATGTCACTGACTAAATTGGACCCTTTTGAGGTTGGGCTGGAACTAAACCAGGAAAAAGCTTTCAGATTCTCCAACTACTTACTAAATAGTTTTTGAAGACAACTCAATTTTTTTTTTTGTAAAACGAGGACCAAGTTTAAGACTATGTATAAGCTAGCAAATAAATCAGGACGTAACTATTCACATTATGAAGACTCTATACCCACCAAAAAGATGTATTAAACAATCCTTTAAAATGCTATAAGCAAGATCTAAATGGTATAGTCCCAAACTAGCCCTTAAAATATGATTCCAATTACACGGAATTTATAAATGTAAGAGCTAAAAATTCACTTCAAGTATGAATTGAAAGTATCTCTTCTAAAAAAATTTATCAAAATAAATTTACCAAATATGCAAGAAAAAATGCGGGAAGATGTTTTAGTGATGAAAGAAAGCTTAAAGCATTTGTAACTGCTAAAAGGGAAAGACACATGGTGTGTTTTTGAGTCCGCATCTACAACAGTCTGCAGTGGCAGGGTGCGTCTGTGCTGACACTGTAGCTCTCAGCTTGGAAGGGGGTGCGGGCGGGGGGCACTGGTGAACTGCCTACCCTCATCAGAAGAGCTGGTAAGAATAAGAAAATTGGCCACTGTGGCTTTTAGGTTCCAACGTATTGTATTTTTTAAAATACCCTTTTCATATGCTCAGAGCCCAAGACAGAAAGGCAACATCAACAAGCTTCTGATCGTCAATCTTTACTGAGACCTTCAGGGAAAGCAGACATTTCACATTGCTAGAATTCTTATAAACTTACAATCAAATACTGATTTGATATTGAAATTTCTCTCAAGAATATGTATTGTCTCTCTGTTTTCATTAGTCCGTCTTTAGTTTCATGTCTTTATTCTAATCCACTAGCACTTACAGGTTAAACATCAGCTCAGTTCAATTTTTAAATAGCAAATTGTTGCTATTTTTAAATACATCAAGTATAATTATAAATAAGAGTAACACTGTCTGTTAGCTTTTTCTAAATGGCTTTTTTTTTTATTAGTACCAGTTCACTAATCAAAAATACTACTACTCTGGTTAAATAGAAATTATAAACAAAACTTAAGTCACTTATTCCAAAAGTATGGTAACAAAATGAGAGTTAAGTGATATTTTTAACCTTATACAGAACAGGATTATAAATATCAAAGATAAAACTCTACATATATTTGTGTATGATTATCAGATGTAAAGCTGCGAATTCAATTAAGGTAATAAGAGAGATGAACAAGGCCAAAAATCTTAAAACGAAAATCATCTTATTTTATGTTTTCATTTTAAAAGTCTAGAACATTTATAATTGTCTTCTTTTACTTCTTAGAAATTAAAAAGACTACATATATACCAGAGGGAAATGGCCCTGAAGTTAGAGCTTATTGATTTTCAGTTAACTCATAATAAGACTAAGAAAATAATATATTTCAAAAGACTATTGAATTGTAGCAAAACAGTAACTTTATCCAGCTTATGTAACTCATAATGACTGTCTTCTTTGCATACTTATTTGTTGCTATGAACTGTAATGCATTATGAGATTTGAAGTGTGACCTACAGGAGGTCAAGGTTTACACCTGGGTGCTCTTCTCATCCTCTCAGCCTGATGGGAACGCCCTTCACCTCACTCTCCACGACACAGCACTTTCTCAACTCTCAATTCATCTTAAGTGTCTCATCCCCTCACTACCATTCCAGTTATTTTTCCATCACAGAAAGCTCATCCCACTTACCTCAATGTGAATTACACCTATACCTGTGTTTAATTAATTAATTCATTGTCTATTTCCTCCCCAAGACTTTAACCTCCCCCAGGACTAGGACCACGAGTATCTTGTTCAGGGCTGTATCCACAGCACCAAGCATAACACCTGGCATATAGTAGGTGCCAGTTTTTAAATAAATAAGCCAATCAGTCAGTCAGTTTACATGGATTTCCATTTATGATAAAAACTGACAAAAACACCTATTTTTTAAAAAAAAGAAAAAATAAAATGAGACAGCTAAATAAAAATACATTTACATGACTGTATGAGGAACAGAAATTTGAGACTTACAAATCCATGGGCCTTTTACATGCCCTGCTGTCCCTGGCCTTCAACTCATCACCAGAGCATATTTTTGTTCACCATTTACCCTGTTACACATTATTTCCATCACCTAAACTCATTCCATAAAAACATCACAGACTTTTATTAGTTACTTAGAAAATATTTTCTAATAGCCAGATGTAGTTGAAAACCGAAATTTCCCAATCACCTTTCCATTTATTGAACAGAGACGGCTAAAAAGAATTAGGGACAAAACAGAAGGCCTGGGATACACAGACACCCTGAGAGGAAGCAAAGCTCCCAGAATGGGAGCAAGCCTGGCTACAGGAAGTCTAACAGCTTCCCTACCCACTGTTAAAGCCTCTGATGCCCAGTGACCATCCACGTCTTAATACTGAACACGAGCCACTCAGAATAAGTCAAACTCTGCCCAAAGAGATTGGCTGAAATAGTCTTACCTCTGTTTCTGTAAGAAGTGTTTTCAGCCTTGTCAAATCTTTTGTTACCATCCCATTCTGAAAGGGCAAATAAAAAAGGGGGAAACCAAGCAGCATATTAGTTTTTTACTCTGAACTTGACTCTTTGGCTATTTCTTTTTTTTTTTTTTCACTCTTTGGCTATTTCTAAGGTTTACCCATAAAAAGAAAACTAATGCTATGCTCCTCTCCTATCCTCATTACCATTAGAGGTGATAACAAAGTCAACCTTCTATGTGGGAAGTTAAAAAGATGAACCGGACAAAATACACAGTATGCCCTAAAACACTGTATTCATCTTGCATAAGAATTTAAAATTAATTCAATAGCATATTCACAATGAGTATCACTCAAAGTAGGATAAGTAAAAAAGAAAAATAAACTTCAACTTTTTAAAACTCCGTTCCTAAAACAAATAGGTGAACTCAGTTACTTAAGATTCAGATTCACATACAATGATCACACCACCTAAAGATGGTTCATTAAAGCTGTTGAAGGAAAACATAAAACATTAGCTCTTGAGAAATTCAAATTTCACTTGAGATTTGAAAGAAAATTGCTTCTTAATTTTAATTTAAAAATTCAACAGGTAAAACTGTGTAATATGCTCAATTTAAATAGAAAAGATCCTTAAAGATAGAATTATCTAAATAATAAAGAGAAATATTCTTTATCATCTATTTAGAACGAAATACCCATACAATTTGGCCATATTAATAAAATACCTTAGCTTTTATATTCATTTGTTAAGATGGTGAAATAAGAAGATACTATTAAGCCAACTAAACAATTCGCTGCACAATAATTCCTTAGAAAATAACTAAATTACCCTCTGAGATGGGTCATTATATTACACTCAACAATATACAAAGCACTTTCCTAATTTCCTTTTTTCACCAGATATATATTTATCTGCAGTGAAGACACAACTTTGCTCCAGCTCCACAGTTCATGATGATTCAGAAGCACAGAGAACTCATGCAGTAATACAACAAAGTTACATGTATTTTTTTACTTTCATTCTGACTCAAAAAGTATCAGTTTTGTAACAGCTACCAACTGGTGAAAAAAAGTTGTAACATCTCTTTTCTTCCAATTTCTACAGATTGTCAATTCAAGTTCAAAAAAGGAAGCCTTTCCATTAAGTCATCCAAAAACAGACAAAAACTCTAGAAAATTAAATGGTGCATACAAAAATTTATCCCAAGGTCTGAATAGAATGAGATAACTTCATCAGAGCAGTCATGAATATTAACACTGTCAGAAAGAAAAGTAATTATTACTTAGTTTAGATAAATTTAAGCATTTTATACAATAAATGACTAAATTTAAGAAACCTATAAGATCATATATCCACAGAAACATTTTAAAACTCAAAAATACCTTCAGGTTCTATTAAATTATACCTCTAAAGAAAATCACTTTTAGTTATTCTATACTTTCAAAGTTTTAAAAATTATCTCTTAATCACAAACTACATTAATACAAGAATCCAATGCTTAAATATGAGCATGTTGAAAGGAAGTAAGTAGCTACTCATAAACTTTGATTTCTGACAGGACCTACAGGACACAGGTAATACACCTAAGAAGCCCCATGTGAACCCATTTTTGGACACTCAAATTTAGAACCGGTCAACATACCAGGGACTCTCCTGTCAGTGACTTGGCAAGAATGTGGGACACAGGCTGGAGCTTCCCTTTAAGCTGCATGCAGCAAAGCACTGCCTGAAAGGCACCGTCTCCCTTGGCCAGTCCTTCTCCCAGCACTGTCATGAAAGAACAGCCATCGTTAACCACGTGACACTCAAAGCACATGTTTCTCTGTTTTATCATTAGCGCACTATCCCAGGCATGACTATTTCTTTTTTAACTGGACTCTGGTTACTTTACTCTGCTGTGTCAGTTTCTGCTCCACAGGAAGTAAACCAACCATCCATCAACACAGATCTGCTTTTTGGATTTCCTTCCCATCCAGGTCACCACACAGCACCCAGCAGTGTCCCGTGCTGTAGAGTAGCTTCTCATTAGGTATCTGTTTTACACACAGTAGTGTATACGTCAAACTCCACTCTTCCAATTCATCCCCTCCCTTTCCCTCCTGGTATCCATTACATTTGTTCTCTACATCTGTGCCTTTATTTCTGTTTTGCAATAAGATCATCTTTACCATTTTTCTAGATTCCACAAATAAGTGTTAACATGTATTTTTCTCTTTCTGACTTACTTCACTCTGTATTGACAGACACTAGGTTCATCCACCTCTCTACAAATGACATAGTTTTGTTTCTTTTTATGGCTGAGTAATATTTCATGTGTGGGCTTCCTTCATAGCTCAGTGGTAAAGAACTTGCCTGCCAGTACAGGAGATACAGATTTGATCCCTGGGTTGGGAAGATCTCCTGGAGAAGGAAATGGCAACCCACTCCAGTATTCTTGCCTGGGAAATCCCATGGACAGAGGAGCCTGGGAGCTATAGTCTATGGGACTACAAAGAGTAGGGACACAACCTGGCAACTAAACAACAAATGTTCCATTGCAATACGTACCACTTATCCATCCCTCTGCTGATTTGCGTTGCTTCCATGTCCCAGCTACTGTAAATAGAGCTGGGGTTCATGTAATTTTTGAATTATGCTTTCCACTGGGCAATATGCTCAACAGGGGGCATATGCTCAGTCATATGGCCATTCTGTTTTTAGTTTTTTAAGGAACCTCCATACTGTTCTTCATAGTGGCTACACGAGCTTACATTCCCACCAACAGTGTAAGAGGGTTCCCTTTTCTCCACGCTCTCTCCAGCATTTATTGTTTGTAAATTTTTTTGATGATGGCCATTCAGACCTGTGTGAGGTGATACCTCATTGCAGTTTTTATTTGCATTTCTCTAAAAATTAGTGGTGTTGAGCATCTTTTCATGTGTTCGTTGGCAGTCTGTATGTCTTCTCTGAGAAATGTGTATTTAGGGCTTATACCCATTTTTTGATTGAGTTGCTTGCTTCCTAAGAATTTGTCCATTTCTTCCAGGTTTTCCATTTTATTGGCATATAGTTGCTTGTAGTAGTCTTTATGATCCTTTGTATTTCTGCAGGGTCAGTTGTAACTTCTTCTTTTTCATTTCTAACTTTATTGAGTGCTCCCCCCTTTTTTCATAATGAGTCTGGCTAAAGGTTTATGCATTTTAATAATCTTTTTCAAAAAAAATCAGCTTTTAGTTTCACTTATCTTTTCTATTGTTTTTTTGTTTCTATTTCTTTTATTTCTGCTCCAATTTTTATGATTTCTTTTCTTCCACTAACTTAGGGGTTTTTTTTTGTTGTTGTTGACTCTAGTTGCTTTAGGTGTAGGTTAGGCTGTTTATTTGAAATTGCTTGTTTCTTGGGGTAGAATTGTATTGTTATAAACTTCCATCTTAGAACTGCTTTTGCTGCATTCCATAGATTCCGGGTCATCGTATTTTCGTTGTCTTTTGTTTCTGGATATTTTTTAAATTCTTCTTGGATTTCTTCAGTGACCTCTTGGTTATGAAGTAGCATACTGTGTAGTGTCCATGTGTTTGTGTTTTTTACAATTTTTCTTCTTATAATCAATTTCTAATCTCATAGTATTGTGGTCAGAGAAGATACCTGATATGATTTCAAGGTTCTTAAATTTACCAAGGTTTCATTTGTGACCCAAGATGTGCTCTATCCTGGAGAATGTTCCATGTGCACTTGAGAAGAAAGTATATTCTGATGTTTTAGGATGGATGTTTTAGTATATTTATACTATAAATATAAATATCAATTAAATCTATTTGACCCAATGGGTCATTTAAGGCCTGTGTTTCTTTATTAATTTTCAGTGTAGATGATCTGTCCATTGGTGTAAGTGGAGTGCTGAAGCCCCCCACCATTACTGTGTTACTTTCAATTTCCTCTTTTGTGACCTAGCATTTACCTTTTGTATTGAGGTGCTCCTGTGTTGGGCCCATAGATATGTATAACTGTTCTATCTTCTTCAGCTGATCCCTTGATCACTATGTAGCGTCATTCCTTATCCCTTCTGTTGTTGCTGTTCAGTCGCTCAGTCGTGTCCAACCCTTTGCAACCCAGTGGACGGCAGCACACCAGCCTTCCCTGTCCTTTCCTGTCTCCCAGAGTTTGCTCAAACTCACGTCCATTGAGTCAGAGATGCCATCATCTCTGTCACCCCCTTCTTCTCCTGCGCTCAACCTTTCCCAGCATCAGGGTCTTTACCAATAAGTCAGCTCTTCACATCAGGTGAACACTGAACATTTCAGTGTTGATTTTCTTTAGGATGGACTGGTTTGATCTCCTTACTGTCCAAGGGACTCTCAAGAGTCTTCTGCAACACCACAGTTTGAAAGCATCAATTCTTCAGCACTCAGCCTTCTTTATGGTGTAACATTCATGCATGACTACTGGAAAAACCATAGCTTTGACTATATAGACCTTTGTTGGCAAAGTGATGTCTGCTTTTTAATACACTGTCTAGGTTTGTCATAGCTTTTCTTCCAAGGAGCAAGCATCTTATAATTTCATGGCTGCAGTCACAATCCACAGCGATTTTTCAGCCCAAGAAAATAAAGCCTAACCCGTTTCCATTTTTTCCCCATCTATTTGCCATGAAGTGATGGGACGAGATGCCATGGTCCTACTTTTTTGAAGTTGAGTTTCCCTTTATTGAATCAGTTTTACTAAAAACTGATTTTTGCAACTGCAACTGATTTGAAAGTTGCAGTCTCTATATTCAAGAAGGTTTTGTTCAATTACTTTCAGTTTAGACCAACCTGCTCTCACTCCATCCATGTTACAGATCACTCATGTCTTCAACTGACAATTCCAATACATGAGTAACATATCCTTAAGATTGTCTTGAGCACCTTAGAAAACTCCACAGTAAGCCCACATCTCCCTCAGATCTTACTATTCCTGAAACTATTCAAATATGACCTTTGGCAACTCATTTTATCTCTCTGGCCCTCAGCATGGTCATCTGTAGAAGTGAAACATGAAAACTGTGTTGCAAGAATCAAATGATACAATGTCAGGAAAATGTTTTTAAGAAAAACAATAGTTCTGCCAAAGTCTGGATCATTCACATTCTCTAAGCCTGCTTCCTTCCCTGTAAAATGGAGGTGACAATAGCTACCTAATAAGGTTGTGGTAAAGATTAACTATGTTAACTATATGAAATATCTAGCACAATCTCCTCATAAGAGTTCCCTAGATGTTACCTAACCCTCTAAAAATTATAAAATAGTATTGAAAACTTGAGGAAACATCTGAGCTCCTTTTGAGTAACTGGGATATTAAGAAATTAGTTATCAAGAGCTGAGGAATGTTTCAGGAAAATGAAAAAAAAATTTAAGAATATTTCAGTCTCAGATGATTATGTCACTTTGTTTAAAAAGTATTAAACAACATATTTTGCAAACACTTGTCAAAGGTCTTTGGTTTTGTACAAAGTATTAGCTGAATTTTATTTTACAAAAGTTCTGCCATTCTATTGACGTTTGAATGTCTCCATATTAGTCTTTTCCTTTTCCTCTCTCTAAACATTTCAGACAAGAAACACTACTGATGTACTTTCTTTTAATTGTTGTCTTTAAGTACAATTCAGTTTATGTCTTGTAGGATCCCACATGAAGAACTGTGGCAAAGAAACAGTCAACTGTTACAGGTAAAAAGCTATCCTGCTATTGTGTCATATAAAATCAAATTGCAATGCTGCCACTCTGGTACTGTATTATCTTTAACATTTTGAAAAAGCCTGAAAGAATACAAAGTATGGCCTAGTGTACAATAAAATTTGCCTCAGCTATTGAACCTGCCAAAAGAGATGCCATTAAAACATAATCTAATCTTGGGCAACTGTAAAAAAGTTATGTTTCCTTACAAATAAATTCTCTCCCCACCAGCTATCTGTGGAACTTTGTGAGCACACAACTCCTTCCTACCCTCTGAGTTACAAAGGAGAAATCTGAGCACCTTAGCTGTGATGTGAAATTCAAGGCTCTATCCCTTTTCATTCTTAAGTTTTTCTAAGATTTTCTAAGACCTAAAGTGTCTCTTACTTGGAATGTTCTGGACCAGAAAATGAGTAATATTAAAGAAGTATTCATTCAACTGGGCTTCCCTGGTAGCTCAGCTGGTAAAGAATACACCTGCAATGCAGGAAAACCTAGTTTGATTCCTGGGTTGGGAAGGTCCTCTGGAGAAGGAATAGGCTACCCACTCCAGTATTCTTGGGCTTCCCTGGTGGCTCAGATAGTAAGGAATCTGCCTGCAATGCAGGAGACCTGGGTTGAATCCCTGACAGGAAGATCCCCTGGAGGAGGGCATGGCAACCCACTTCAGTATTTTTGCCTGGAGAATCCCCATGGACAGAGGAGCCTGGCAGGCTGCAGTCCATGAGGTCGCAAAGAGTTGGACACAACTGAATGACTAAGCACACACACATGCATTCATTCAACTGCTTCGACCAAAACAGTCTCTGTAAGGTAGCCCCTGGCTACCAAAAACAGAGGATAAACAATTAAAATGTAATTCCCCTTGCCTGTAAAGTATTGCCTGCCATAAGTAAGATCACTTAAAACAAGTTTAAAGTTCAGTAAATGCTGAGTATTAGTCTTGTATTTTTTCAGTAACATGACCATTTTACATTATTTCTCTTATCAAGTCCTTAGTTATTTCTAAAATCTTGTACTGAAGACCATAGCCTAATCAAGGTGGTATTTTTCCAATAGTCTCAAAAGAAATTTTTAAATTACCACTAAACTAAATCTTTGAGTCATTAACAAAATGAACTTACTCACCACTTGGATATGATCACATTCTCCAAACCAACCCATCAGGAACTGAATCAAAAATAAAAATGATGGGGGGGGGGGGTGTGGTGGGAGGGAGGCTCAAGAGGAAGGGGACACACGCACTTATGGCAGATTCACACTGCTGTATGGCAGAAATGAACACAACACTGCAAAGCAATTATCCCCCAATTTAAAATAAATTTTAAATAAAAATAAAAATAGATCCATTTAATAAATACATTAAAAACTTGTCATTTATAAATAAATTCCTTCCTAAATATCAGACATTTAATCTCTGGCCAAAAACTTGTAGCTGAATATATCCTAGGGATGGGGGAGGAGTATATAAACAGACTCCAAATGGTGGAAGACTTAAGTCACCCCAAAATGTCCATTTATAACAAGTATCAGAAAACATGACATAAATCAAAATAACAGTTCTGTGGCAGATCTCTCACCAGTGTCCATGTTTCCAGTTTTTTTCCCCACTCTCCTTCTCCTGTCTCTACCCTTCTCACCCTTGCTCTCTCTTTCCTTCCAACTGTAATACATAATACTTTAAGGCATGTGGGCTGCAGCTTTAGTGGCACTTTATGTCCTTACTACCAAAGTCTTTGCAGATAAAATATTTCCTTAATAAAATGCTTTTGGAAAATGAAAAGCCCTAACAAAATTCAATGCTTGGTATCATTAGACCTCTTCTAAATATTTCACCTTTAGGTTTAAATTCTATAATATACCTTCTCTCATTCTCTTGCTTTCTCTTTTTGTCCCCACATCCCTGCTACCTTGCTTTTACTGCTTTCAGTATTTGGTGCTTCAACCCAGTCACAACAATCTTTGTTATCTCTTTTACAAACTAACCCTTGTGTATACAGTAAACTTTAAAGCTGAGATCTTATTGTATATTCTTTAAAGTACCCTTTCCTTCAACTGCAGTTCAGTGTAAAGGCTCTTGGACTACTTTCTTCTGGGTATTTTCATACTATAGAAAAATAGGTTATTTCTCCTGGCTTATTTTCAGCATTCCAGCTTAAATTTTAGAGCTAATTCAATAACATGGGGCTTCCCAGGTGGCACGAGTGGTTAAGAACCCTCCTGCCAAAGCAGGAGAAGCAAAGGGGTTCAATCCTTGGGGTTGAGAAGACCCTCTGGAGGAGAGCATGGCAATGCACCACAATATTCTTGCCTGGAGAACCCCATGGACAGAGGAGCCTGGTGGGCTACAGTCCCTGGGGTTGCAAAGAGTTGGACACGACTGAGCGACTTCAGTTCAGTTCAGTTTAGTCGCTCAGTTATGTCCGACTCTTTGCGACCCCAGGGACTGCAGCAAGCGAGGCCTCCCTGTCCATCACCAACTCCCGGAGCTTGCTCAAACTCATGTCCATTGAGTCGGTGATGCCATCCAACCATCTCATCCTCTGTCGTCCCCTTCTCCTCCCTCCTTCAATCCTTCCCAGCATCTATCTGGGTCTCTTCCAATGAGTCAGTTCTTCCCATCAGGTTGCCAAAGTATTGGAGTTTCAGCTTCAGCATCAGTCCTTCCAATGAACACACAGGACTGATCGCCTTTAGGATGGACTGGTTCAAACTCCTCGCAGTCCAGGGAACTCTCAACAGTCTTCTCCAACACCACAGTTCAAAAGCATCAATTCTTTGGTGCTCAGCTTTCTTTATGGTCCAAGCCTCACATCCATACATGACTACTGGAAAAACCATAGCTTTGACTAGATAGAACTTTGTTGGCAAAGTAATGTCTCTGCTTTTTAATACGCTGTCTAGGTTGGTCATAACTTTTCTTCTAAGGAGCAAGCGACACACAATGAATATACCTCAACTTCCTCACCACTATACAAATACAAAATTATACACAGTAAAAAGCTGACAACACACATAAGCACAGAAACAAACCTGAAACTTCGTTCCCCAGCATATCATAAAAGGTTTTTATTTCATCTACATGCTTGAATGAACTTTTCACATAAGGCACTGTTAAAACAGTATTTGCAAAAGTACCTGTCATACTGTGTGTGCATTAGAAAGAGAGAGAGAATATGCTGCTTGCAGAGACTTCAACTTCCTCTTCATAAAGAATTCTGATTTTCACGATGCATTTGCTATATAGTTACTGGAAAGTTCATCTGTGTTAACTGTTCAAAAACTGGAAGAAGCTTTTTCTACTTAAAAAGATCAATTTAACTGTATTTTTTTAAATCTAAAACTCTTTCACAGCCTTCACTTCAATGTCAAAAGCCAACATCTTGCAATCTCCACTGTTAAGCACTCTGAAGAAATCCTGACTGTGGGAAATTCTGTGCTAAGACCCTCCCTTACTTCACTGTTTCCACGTCTGATTTGCTTATTTTTCTTAAAAAAAAAAAAAGAAAAAAAAAACTTGCTTACTGAGAAACACCGGCACTTTGCCACTCTTTTGTTTTCTGTGCCCTGTGGGAGACACTGTGCTTTCAGGGGTTCACAATCATCTTGATTTCAGTGTCCTCTTGGTATAGTTTTAACTGAGATTTTTAAAGGGCAAGCTACCACTCATTTTAAATCTTCTCTTTTTATGTATAAATATAATTTTAGCTAATATAAAATTAATGCTAGTATTTATCCCATGAGTGAAAAACAACATGAAATAAATTTATGATGTCACTTCTGACTATAACTGACACCCTGCATAGATAAGAAAAGGCACAGAACAGTCATACGACCATGATGAGCCTCTTGCAATTGAGTTCAAAGGACCTAAGTTCAAAGACTACTGCTTTCTCAAACATCTACACATAGGAAAAAGGGAGTTTCCACACTTGAAAGATAACAGTCCTCAAACTTAACTCAAATACTAAATATTCACTCACTTTCCTGATATTCATTCTATTCCAAACTTAGCATTTTATAATTTAACTTGCTAATCCCTATCAACTTAAATATAAGAACTTAACTTAAAAGAGTTGATAGGCATTAAGGGCAATGAAGAGTGAGAGTGGAGATCCTATTCCACAAAGCCTTGGATTCCTGCTGGAGAACCAACTGTGGTACAGCCATGCTGCAGAACACTTTGTTATTGTTTTCAGTCACTAAGTAGTGTCTGACTCTTTGTGACCCCATGAACTGCAACACACCAGGCTCCTCTGTCCTCCACTACCTCCCAGAGTTTGCTCAAATTCATGTCCATTGAGTCAGTGATGAAGTATCTCATCCTCTGCTGTCCCCTTCTTTTGCCTTCAAGCTTTCCAAGCATCAGGGTCTTTCCAAAGAGTCAACTCTTTGCAGTAGGTAGCCAAAGTATTGGAGCTTTAGCTTCACCACCAGTCTATCCAATGAATATCTGGAATTGATTTCCTTTCGATCTCCTTGCTGTCCAAGGGACTCTCAAGAGTCTTCTTTACCACCAAAATTTGAAAGAAGACTATTTGATTTTGGTATTGACCATCTGGTGATTCCCATGTGTAGGGTCATCTCTTGGGTTGTTGGAAAAGGGTGTTTGGTGTGACCAGTGTGTTCTCTTGACAAAACTCTGTTGGCTCTGCTTTATTTTGTACTCCAAGGGCAATTGTGCCTGTTATTCTGGGTATCTCCTGACTTTCTACTTTTGCATTCCAATTCCCTGTGATGAAAAGAACATCTTTCGGTGTTAGTTCTCAAAGGTGTTGTAGGTCTTCATAGAACTGGTCAACTTTGGCTTCTTCAGCATCATCTATGCTGGGGCACAGACTTGGATCACTGTAATGTTGAATAGTTTGCCTTGGAAAAGATTCAAGATCATTCTGTCATTTTTGAGGTTGCACCCAATACTGCATTTCAGACTCTCTTGTTGACTATGAGGGCTACTCCATTTCTTCTACGGGATTCTTGCCAACAGTAGATATAATGGTCCTTGGAATTAAATTCACTCATTCCCATCCATTCTAGTTCACTGATTCCTAAGATGTCAATATTCACTGCTGCCATTTCCTGCTTGACCATGTCCAATGATTTATGAACCTAACATTCAAGGTTCTTATATAATACTGTTCTTTACAGCATCTAGCTTTACTTTCACCACCAGACACATCCACAACTGAGCATCATTTCCACTTTGGCTCAACTGCTTTGTTCTTTCTAGAGCTATTGCCCTCCACTCTTCCCCAGTAGCAGAATGGACAAGTTTTCGACCTAGGGGGCTCATCTTCTGGTGTCCTATCTTTTTCCTTTTCATACTGTTCGTGGGGTTCTCATGGCAAGAATACTGGAGTGGGTTGCCACTTCCTCCTCCGTAGACCACATTTTGTAACAACTCTTCACCATGACCCGTCTGTCTTGGGTGGCTCATAGCCTCATTGGGTTACGCAAGCCCCTTCACCACAACAAGGCTATGATCAATGAAGGGGCTGCGGAATACTACTCAGCCATAAAAATGGATGGACTATTCATACAGTCAAAAACTTGGATGGATCTCAAATACACGGTGAGAGGGAAAAAGTTATCTTAAAAAGGTCACAAACAATATGGTTCTATTGTGTGTTCTTTTCAAAAGGACAAAACTATAGAGATGGAGAACAGATTAGTGGTTGCCAGGGTTACACAGGGAGGTAGGACCATGAGTGTAACTATACAAGGTAGCACAAAAAAAGGTCTTCACGTGATGGAACAGTTCTGTATCTCGACTGTGCTGGTGGTTTCATGAATCCACACACAGTAAAATGACATAGAATTACACATAGTCATTGAACCAAAGTCAACTTCCTAGTTTTGATATTATACTATGGTTACATAAGATGTAACCAGTGGGGGGGAACAGTACATGGGATCACTCTGCACTATCTTTGCAACTTCCAGTGACTCTGCAGCAACTGGATCTAAAGAATAAGAAATATTACTGGAACAATTCTACTATTCAAAAGTCTTAGCAATAGGAAAACCTGGCTTAAAGATCCAAATTCTTGTCCAACTCTACTAATGATTATCAATGTCACCCTAAGCCTCAGTTTGTTTTTTTTTTTAATCCTTTCTAGAATATAAAATACCCATATACCTTTCCTCCCCCAAATTTATTATACTAAACAGAATAATGTCTATAAAACTCCAAAGAATACACAGATTATAGCTTAGGACAGATAAAAGAGAAGGAGCACGGCCTTTCAGATCAGAAAGACTTCACTTCAAAACCACAGTCCAGTTCTAGACAGTCTCTGTGCTCTTAAGCAAGTTACTTAATCTCACTCATCACCTGTAAAATTGGAATAGTATTACAGTATGATTAAACAAACTATTTCAGAGGGTCTGACTCAGAGAAAATCCTGAATAAATATTATTACCCTTATTAACTATTTTTCAAAAAAAAATGTTTAATTACCATAAAATCTATTTAATGAAAACTCTTCAGAGAAAAAGAAAAGTGCAGAAGGTTCAATCAATCACGTATCAATTTGCCTTTTTTAGGTCAGTCAGCATCTATTCAACAGGGCTTTTTGGTTACTGAATCACTTCACAGGGGAAGTATTAATATAATAAATATCAATAGATGCCCCAAACTCCTGTTTGTATTAATTTCTTAAATTAATGACACTCTCAGCTAGGGCTTAAGAATCTTGCAGCTGTATGAAAAATATCCAGTTATAATGATTGAGCTTGACTTACATATTACATGTAGCACAAATCTCTTTCAGTTGCTAAGACAACCGTTTGATTTCATTTTCTCCATTTACCTCATCCTATTTTGTTAGTGTAAAAAACGTGAGTTTCCTATATGATGAATATTTCAAAAGCACAAGAAAAATCTTTATTTTATGGAAGTTTTCATGTTATGCCAAATACAGCTTATGTTCAGGTAATGAAACAGATTTACTCAGACTTACTCATTGCCACTGGCTTGACAATCCTCACTATCCAGAACACACCACCAACCTCAGAACTAACCTCTCTGAACTTAAAGTCTCTGTAGTTTATTTTCAAGATGCCCTTGAGTCCTCACTCAGAATCTATTTATTTAAGCAGAACTCCAACTTTCAAATCTTATGACTTTGATTAGTTCCTGCCTTAAACAAATCAGCCATTAAAAAAAAAAAAAAACACATTTTGGGGACAATCAGGTAAATCTGACTATGGATTGGGTTTTGGATATTAGGGAATTATGGTCACTTTTATTAGGTTAGTAATAAGACTGTGGTTATACAGTTATGATCTTATTTATTACAGATGCATACTGAAGTATTTAGGAATAAATATCATGGTATCTATAAATATTTTTAAATAGTTCAGAAAAAAATTAGTGAAGTAAATATGGCAAAAGATGACAACCTAAGTTTCAAGAATATGAATGCTTATTATACTATTTCCCCTAGTTTCTACTTGTAAGTTTTTCATAATAAAAAAGAATTTAAATTTTTTAACTCCATGACAAAGACTGTCTGTCTGGTTTCCCATCCCTGTGTGAGAAAGCAAAATTAGGGTCAGAAGCAGCGAGTGGAGGGAGAAGCGGGGAGGGTAGCTGCAATGAGGCCTGTTGAGAGCTGCAAGGAATGCAAGCTGATCCTGACAGCAAGGGATCCTGCAGTACCTCAAATGCAAACAAGGTCTAGGGCCTGCAGAGGGAACCGCTCGGGCACCCAGCACACTAACCAGGATAATAATTAACAGAGGCCAAGACTCTGGTCTTGTTTTTTATTACTAACTGACTGCCTAACCGTGGTATTTTATCTTATATAAAAATAACCTCGCTGTACACCTGAAACTACAGTAATACTGTAAATCAACTATTCTTCAAAAAAAAGTTACCAACAGGGGAGAGAAAAAAATTATATATAATATAAAAGCAGAACTCTACAACTAGCAATATATACACAAAAACTTTTGACAATATTTCCAAATGTCTACTTCAAATGAACAACTTTACATTAAGTAAGCATTTCCATGTTCTTACTTATCACATAAATGGTAACAAGGAATGCACAGAATGTAATCATTGAACCATTATTGCAAGCTAACCAATTTCCCCCTTTTCCACACAGCACTGCAATGAACACCATTCCACAGACAATTTTTTCCTTGTTTTGAAATATTTACTTGGGACAGTGTCCCAGAACTGAGATTAGTGGGTCAAAGGTATGAACATATTACCAAGCTGTATTCTGCTTCATACCGCGCCCCCGCCCCCCCGACCACCACCACAAGCATACACTCATTTCACTGCAACCTTATCTGAGACAGTGGTTTTCTCCCTACATTACAGAAACAGAATCAGTACACAAAAACTGCACGTAACTAATGTATACAATCTAATGAGTTTGGACATACATATACTTTCTTTTTTTTTTAATTTTTTTTTATTTTTATTTTTTCATACATATACTTTCATGTTACTATGATCACAATCCAGGTAACAGACCTATCCTTCATCTCCAAGGTTTCCAGGTTAAATTTTTATATTGTTAATTCAGCAGTTGTAAAATAATAGCTAACTTAAAAATGCTCAGTAAAACAATTAACAAAAAATGCAACACTCTTCCATGTGCTCCTGCACGAACAACATTTACTCTTCCACAACTTTTTGCAAGTCATTTAATCTCCTGGGACTTTGTACGTCTCCAAAAAATGAAAAGTATAAACCTCGTTAGTACTCAAGGAAGCGAAAATTAAAGAGGTCATTTCTCACACATGAGATTGTCACAATGTCAAGACTGAGAGGTTCCAGTTACTGAGATCACAGGAAACAGGCATTCTCACATATTGCTGATATGTGAGACTGTGAAATGAGATATGAGAATTTTTCATAATTTTCTAAATTATGAAAAATTTAGGATGAGAAACTAGGGGAAATAGTATAATAAGCATTCATATTGTTGAAACTCGGGTTGTCATCTTTTGCCATATTTACTTCATTTTTTCTGAACTATTTAAAAATGTGTGCATTTGAAACTAATCTGAAAGTGTCTATTAAAATTATATGTATATTTTAACCCAGACAATCAACTTTTAAAGCTTCTTCATCCAGGTATCTAACTGTTAAGACCACCACACAGAAACAAAGGCAGCAGTAAGAAACAATGTGTGGTTATCACAGGACGAGCCGCCTGAACGCCCACCACCATGGGGCAGCTGAATAAATGAAGGCTACCTACACCGTGCACTACGGTGCCGGAGCTGGGGTAAGATATCCATCATCTATGCTGCTATGGAAGAAAGCAAACAATTCTGTTATGATCACATAATTTTTTAATTTTTAAAGAAAAAACCCTAGGTATGTATGTAATGTATTACAAGCATTTTTGCTCACTGTAGAGAAAGGTGAAGAAGATGCAGCACTAATGACACGACTTCCTCATAGGGGAAGAAGGGGTAGTGGGCCCGTCTGTGTTATTTGACTTATTATCTGGCTTGTTAGTAACTTTTAAACGTCTACAGGGAGTAAAGATTGTACTCAGTATCTCTCAAACGCCAGTCATCTCCCAAAGTGCACAATTCTATGAAGCAAGGTTTACAGAGAGGTCACTGAATCGTCAATGTATGGTTCAATGTGTCCAATATGCCACAGAAGTAGGTAAGATTTACATTCTGTAAGGTTTACAACAAAAATACCTAGTACTTTGAAAAAGTTTTGACACAAAAGAGCAAATAGGAAAAGAACTTTAGTTTACGTTAAACACCTCAGTCCTCCTCCCAATTTAGATAATTGAAATATTCCATTACCCAAATCACTGAGCTATGCAGAACTCCCACCAAGAGTGTGTGAGAACACACTCTGAGCCCCTCTCCCACTCACTCCTAGACTCGCTCTAGAGAATGGCAGCAATCTTGAAGAAAAGGATTTCTAGTTTATGAGCACCCAAAGAGCAAGAATCTTATTAATCAATTTCCTGACCAAAAGAAAACAGGAAAAAGCACTAAAGAGCATTCTAGTCAGTCTCTTCTCTCTAAGGAAAATCTTCTAATGAAGGGGGAAAAAAAAACATCGTAGGAGACAGAGGTCCAGCTTTCCAATTTATCCAAGCCTAACATTTTAATCAATGTGTGTTATGTGTTATAGTTCTTAAAATATAGCTCTTTGTTGACTGAAAATACTCACACAAACTTCCAAAAGGCATTGTCAATGTTCCCCAGGGAGTGACAGCAATGCCACCACGTGTGTCAGGAACCACGCTCCTGTGCACACCCACCACACCAGAAAAGCCGTCCAGATTAGTCATCACCACAAAGGGGGGTTTTTTCATATTAAAATCACTACTGAAATCAGTATATGAAAAAATCAAATCTTAAACACTGCTCAATGAAATAATTCAAAATCTTCAAAGCAGAAGAGAATCTTGTTTTTAAACATACCATGCCTACAATCTTCATCAGCTTGCCCATAGTTTTTCTGCAAAATAAAAGATACAAGATAAAGTTAAGTAGTTCAAGGCCTCTTAAAACAGAGATTTTATCAAAAGGCTGCAGCTTTGTTTCAAAGTTTAATCATTAATGTTGCAAACTTACTACTCACAGACCAAGGCTAACTCGTGTGCTGAGGATTACACAATCCTCTCCAAGTAAACCTCACCGCACACTTCCCTAGCCATTTACTCCCTCCTTCTCACCTCCTCTAACCTCGAGTCACCAGAACCCTCTAGCCCATCCTCATTCTCAGCTACTCACTCACTGTGCTGAGTGAACGGCTGTCCTGCAAAGAGACTGTCCCTGAGGGTCAGCACCCTGCCTGCCTACTTCCTGCCTGCCCTCTGCCTCCCGCCTGTCCCAGACAGAGCCACGCCTACCACCCGTGCAGACACGCCCCACGGCCTACTCAGGAACATCACTCTGGCAAGCCTCTTCCACTTCTCATACATCATTAACTTTTTGTTTTCTTTCAGTTTAGTCCTATAAACAAACAAGCTCTTATTTCTCTCATCTGAAAAAATTCTTTTCTTGACTTCACTTCTCCCACTAGTTTCCATTCCTTTGTGTGTGTGTGTGTGCTTCAATGGGGCAAAGCTCCTCAAGAATTGTCTGTATCATGTATTCAAATTCCTTCCATATGACTTTCTCTTTTTTTTCTGACTTTCTCTTAAACTCTCTTTTATCCGGCTTTCACTCCCCACTCCATGTAAATCACCAGTGGCTGCCACCAGTCAGATATATTTACATGCACCCATTTAGATATACTGTCATTTTTGGTCGATTCTCAATTCTCCACGTCTATTCCAGCAATGGACATGCTGAACATCTGCTCAGTTGGACAGGTTCTCCTCCTTTGGCGCCCAGGACACCCTACTCTCATGGTTTTCCTTAGCCTCATGGGTTGCTCTTCAGGATGCTTTGCTTCTTCTCTCCAACTCTTAAACCAGTGCCGTAAGACCAAGTCCTCAGTCATCTCCTCCTCTCTGTCTACACTCATTCCCTAGTGATCTCACCCAGGCCTGAGGCTCTTATCATCCACAGACCACAGACTCTGAAAGCAACACCTGCAGCCCAGACCTCACACACGCACACCCAGCTGCTTACTCCGCATCTCTGGCGGGCATCTAAGTGTCACCTCAAACTGAGTGTGTCAAAAATGAACTCTTTCCCATAAGACCTGCTCCCCATCCACAGACCCTCATCTCAGTGGGAGGTAACTCCACTCTGCCAACCGCTCAGACATAAAAAGTCAAAGTAAGTGAGCTATGACTGCTCTAGATCTCTCACTCTCTGCCTTCCATACACTAGGAAATCTGCTTCATTCTACCTTCAAAATACAGCCAGAACCAAACCACTTCTCACAAACCTCCATGGTTACCATTTTGATCTAATCCACTTCATCTCTGGCCTCAGTTCAGTTCAGTTCAGTCGCTCAGTCGTGCCCGACCCTTTGCGACTCCACGAACCGCAGCACGCCAGGCCTCCCTGTCCATCACCAACTCCCGGAGTCCACCCAAACCCATGTCCATTGAGTCGATGATGCCATCCAACCATCTCACCCTCTGTCATCCCGTTCTCCTCCTGTCCTCAATCTTTCCCAGCATCAGGGTCTTTTCCAATGAGTCAGCTCTTCGAATCAGGTGGCCAAAGTATTGGAGTTTCAGCTTCAACATCAGTCCTTCCAATGAACGCCCAGGACTGATCTCCTTTAGGATGGACTGGTTGGATCTCCTTGCAGTCCAAGGGACTCTCAAGAGTTTTCTCCAACACCACAGTTCAAAAGCATCAATTCTTCGGCGCTCAGCTTTCTTTATAGTCCAACTCTCACATCCATACATGACCACTGGGAAAACCCTAGCCTTGACTAGACGGACCTTTGTTGACAAAGTAATGTCTCTGCTTTTTAATATGCTGTCTAGGTTGGTCATAACTTTTCTTCCAAGGAGTAAGCGTCTTTTAATCTCTGGCCTAGATTATTCTAATAGCTTCCGAACTAGCCTCCCTGTGTCTACTCTTAACCCTTACACTTTAAACTCTATTCTCAACACAGAGACCAAACGATTCCTATTATATCAGATCACGCCAATGCCCTGCTCAAAATCCCACAAGAGTGCTCTGCCTCAAGCAGAACAGAAACCAGACCTCACAGTGACCTGGAGACCCCATAGGGTCTAGCCAGGTTGCACTCCCTCACTGTGTGCGTTACTCCCACACACTGGACTCCAGAGCTGTCCCTCAAATGCGGCAGGCATGCTCCTGCCTGAGGAAGTCTGCACTGACAGTTCCCTCTGCCTGTAACTTAAAAATTGCAATCCTATCCCTAACCCTAGAAACCCTCTATTTTATGTCTTTCATGCAAACTGTTACTTTCTAACAATCCAAAGTGTTTACTTACTTATAATGCCTATTCTTTATTGCCTGCCCCTTCACAATACTAGAAAAAGTACTATGAAGGAGGGATCTTTCTTTTTCACCAATATAAAACAAATACCTAGAACAGTGTCCACCACATAGTATGCACTCAATAAACATTTGTTGAATTGAGTGAACAGTCAAAAATGCTATACAACAGTAAAACTTTCAGGTCTTAAAAACACAGTTGCTTGTCAGCAAAGATGTTCAGCAATCCCTAGCCACTTCACACAACTCCTCAGCCCAGAATTTGATGATCTGCAGAGGGAATGACCATCAACACTCCCCACTCAAAGAAAAAGGTCATTTAACATGGTCCACCACTGGCTCACTGACAGTGTCGACTCACCAGCTGCAAAAAGGAGGCAATTCTATAAAGAAGACTCTCAATCTTGATGCTCTCTATCTCCAGCGGACAGGGCCCTGTAAAGTCAGCCACGGAGTATTGGCCAAGAGAAAGGAGGGCCTCTGTGCAGTGCTTGAGGGCCATCTCATAGTCCTGCCTCTTCAGTGATTCACACGCTTGTTCACATGACTTCTCAGCTCTTCTGTCTTCCATGACTCAGGGACAAAAATCCTAAAGACATGGAGAAAGAACAAGAGAAGGTTTCAAAAACCTATTAATTATAAATTCTAGCCCCACTCCTATCTCAGCTGGCTTAATTATCTATCTGAATAGCTACTCTCAACCAGCCTTTTGATCAAGGTCACAGCTGAGCAGCAGCTACTGATGCTACAAAATCGATACTTCTCAAGTCAGGATCACACTACCAACAATACATCAAATTTATAAATGAGACAAATTTATAAATGAAACATGATGCTGAGTATTACAAAATATAGCAAGCCATGAGGCTTCTCTTTTCTTTTATAACCAGAAGGTGGAGAAATGCTTCCTATGCAACCTCCAACTTTCAGTCTAATAATTCTGCAACTAAGGCTACAGAGAATCAAAGTCCGTATCGTGTGGGATTTTTGATCACCAATACAAAAAACTTCACAGACAAAAAAGCTGGAATCAGAAACCAAACTTCTAATCCAAATCTACTGACTCCTGTGATCTGCTTCTGATCTACAAAAAGAGCCTAACATCATATTAAGCTGTTTGACCACCCAGTATCCATCTATCCCCTTATCTGGTAATAAAAGCCCATGATTCCCCTCTGAGTCATTACCTCTCCCCCACTCTGAGGAAATGTAGCCCCTGAAGAGAGGGCTCCACCAAAAAAAAAAAAAAAAAAGAAAATCAAGGGGTGTCATGTGACCAGAACTCGCCAATCCGAGTTTCATAGCCCTAAACTCAGGGACCGATTGGCTCAAGGTCAGATATGTGACCCCATAAGAACCAATGAGACATCACGAGACTTTTGCTGAGCCTTCTGGGAAAGGGTCTGGTGCTCTTTCCCTCTGAATCTAAACTCTGAGAGGCTACAGGGGGGTGGATATGCTGCAGCCGTTTTTCTATATGCAACGCCCAACAACCGAAGTCCATCCAGGAAAAGGCAGAGCTGAGTCAGGGGGAGAACCTGAGCCCCCGACAACTTGACCTGAGTCCTAAATCCAGCTTGCTGTGCCTGGACTTTGTAGTTAGGTGAGCCTAATTCAAATTTCTTTCTGGCTTAAACCAGTTTTGGTGCTATTTCAGGCAGCGGGAAGCTAATTGATGTGTATGTGCATATCTGATTAGTACCTCACAGGATGTGAAAAACAAACTGACAGTTCTCTTACAAAACAGTGTATATATACATGATAATTAGTAACAATTAGGCCACAATTACTTATTAATAATAAAAGGCATAAAGAGAAAAATGTGGGCATTTTAATAATAAGTATAAAGAGAAAAAATGGAAGAGAAATGACTTAGTGTGATATGCGGTTATCTTGACTATTGAAAATATTCCAAAACATTTGTTTAGATAATTTTATCATAAAGCTATTTCAGCAACAATAATAATAAAAGTAATAGCAAGAGCCATTTGCTCAAAGCATACTGTGCCAGACGCTGCTGAGATATATAATGTATATTGTGTCATCTCATTTCCTCATAATGACCTTACAAAGTGGGTGGTGTTATCATTCCCACTTACAGATAAGGAAACTGAAGCACAGAGAAGTTGCTCACCCACAGTTATGTCACTCGAGTGTATGTTCCTCGGTTCTTTGTCTCGTCACAACAAAAATTTGGAGTGACGGACATTAAAGCCCCCTGGCGGGTCACAGCTCTCGGAGGACAGACCGTGTTATAGCTCTCAGGTCTCGAACGGACCGTGTTATAGCTCTTAAATAAATCAGTGTTACAGGTCAGTGTTACAGCTCTATTTATTTAGATGACAGCGGGAAAATCCATCTTCGAAGTGTGAGGGCACGTCGAGCCAAAGACCGAAGAGAAGATCGCCCCATTGGGCGGGAGAGAGAGGGAGCAAAAAAGGAGAGAAGAGGGCTTTGGCTCCTCTTTTTATACGTTTCTCTGTCCCTGGGCCTGTCTTATGTAAATTGGGCCGGCCAGGAGTGTTGTTGGTTTTACCTGAGGTTCTCACTTCGGTCCTTGGACCTTCCTTTGTTCTATTTTCGCCGGCTTTCCCTTCCAGGTCTTTTAGCCACCACCATTTTGGACTCTTTTTCCCTATTCTAACTACCTAACAGTTATAATGTACATAAAGGGCAGGATTCAAACCCAGACGTTCTGATGTAGCTCACACTTTTAGCCAGGACACTGACTGAGTTCTAATGATGTTCCAGTGGAGTGGAAACTGAAGACACTCCCAAAAGCATCAATTGTGAATATAATATATCACTACTTTAACCCTGGAACAGTCTTAAGGACTAATTCCTACATAGTTCTGCATTATGAAAGTATACCTATCTGACCAGCTAGTGATTACCATTTTTTATAAAAAGTATAAACCTAAACCAATCACATCCTTTCATTAAGCAAAAGTTCTAGATGGTCTCAAAACTAAGGAGTATATTAATCAGCACCACTTTTCCAGAAAATGATAAAATTCACACCTTTCCCATAAGTCAACTTTATGAGAACATTCCCATCACTAAGTTGCTTTTTACCACTTTTATAGAATAGAAATTTATTTAAAAAAATTTCCATCTCAGTATAATACAAAAAAAGAAAAAAAGCATGAAATGGACTTTATCAAAATTAAACATTTTTGCTCTTTGAAAAATGCTATTAAAAGAATGAAAAAGAATGAAAAGCAAAGCTAAAGACTGAGAGAAAACCAACTGCAAATCACTGCAACTGCAGAGAAAACCAATTGCAAATATCTGAAAAAGGATCTGTATCCAAATATACAAAGAGTTCTCAAAAGTCAAGAGTAAGAAAATAACCCAATAAAAAGCTGGGCAAAAGATTTCAAAAGATACTCCACTAAGAAGATATAATGACGGCAAATAAGCACATGAAAAGATGTTCAATGGCATCAGTCATCAGAAAAACACAAATTAAAACCATGATTAGCTATTACTTTATTAGAATGGCCAAATGAAAAATAATGGTAATGTCAGTGATGCAGAATAGCTGGAACTTTCATACATTGCTAGTAGGAATATAAAATGGTACAGCCACTCTGGGAAGAGGGTTGACAGTTTCTTATAAAATTAAAAATATACTCAGTATATCATCCAGCAACCCCCTCTCCCCACAGGCAGCTACCTTAGAGAAATGAAATCTATGTTTGCACAAAAATCTGTACAGAAATGTTTACAGCAGCTCTATTCAAAAACATTAAAAAAAACTGGCAACAACCCAAATGTCCTTTAATTAGTGACAACAGAAAACTACTCAGTAATAAAAAGGAACACGCTTTCAATATATGCCATAACTTAGATGAAGCTCAATGAGTAAAAGAACCCAGTCTAGAAGTTTACATACTGCATGATTCTATTTATATGACATCCTCAAAAAGATAAAACTAAAGGGGTGGAGAAAACATCAATGGATGCAGAGATTATACAATGGGGACAGTTAACTTAAAGGATAGCATTACGGAATTTTAGGGGGTGATAATATTCTGTATTCTGATTGTACTGATGGCTGCACAATTACACATGTTATATTAATAGAACTGTATTACTAAAGGAAAAAGTCTATTTTACTGTTTGATTATTTTAAGAAAAAAATGTTAATCATTTTTAAAATATAAATATCAATGTCACAATGGACATGGGTTTTAAAAACTGCAAAGAGATAAAGAAGGGTAAGTTTGTTAATAAATGGAAAACCTGTACTTTTCCCTTCCAGTGAATGTACATTTCAGAGGCAAGAGCGTAGCCTCAGAAAGAATTTCTCCAAACAGATGAATGAGTAGTTCACTACGTAAAAAACATATGATACTTTTGAAGAATTTCATCATAGCTAGAAAACTGGTCCAGGACCAAAAGTAAATACTGGAAGAAAAATGAAATCGACAGTTCACCACAGAGGTGGTAGGCAGACTGGCCTGGACTACAACATATTCAGTGACAGCTGATAAGAAGGGTGGTGGTTTATAAGCATCATTCTCGTACCAATGCGGACTTCCTTCTGCGACAGTACAAGGAAAACCAACAGATCACCTTGAAATCAAGTCATGAAATGTATTAATACTGTTATATTTTTTGAATTTTTCAATTATCCTTAAATTTACTTTTCTTATTAGTCATGGTCCTCTTTTATTTCTAAAAAATTAAATCTTACTTCATTAGAGACAGACTTCAAAAAACAAAAATGAACTATGATCAAACAGTAGGAACCGATAGCAGTAACTAAAATTTCTTCAACCTAAATTGAAAATTATTTCTGTATCTCTGTCTTTTACATTTGTCTCCATTAGGGGAAAAAATTATCTACCTCATAATTAACTTGGCTGGAATGAATCAGATTGCATTCGTAAAAGTTTTAGAAGACCAATGAGTTGTACTAAACATTACCATTATTTCCACCTGAACAGAAATTACTAACATCCATGATCAGTCCTTCATTAGACCCCACCTTCTCTTTAATTATTAAACTATATAAATAATAAAAACCATATGAAACCTGAAGAAAAATACAATAAAATACATGTTTTTTACATAACTAAAAGTTTAAATAAAAGAAATACTATAAAAAAATTAGAGATTCATTTTTTTAAGTCAGTAATTTGCGTTTTGTCTGCCTCACACATTATTATTTTTCCTGTGGAAACCCAATTATCATCCTGAAAACAAGACTGTTTTAGAAAGTAATTGTACTGTGACAAAAGAAAAGCCAGACTGATATGGTATTAAGGAACCCAACTGCAGAACGTGCCTCCTTCTCCCCGCTGGACAGCACAGCTGTGGGAGACCCTGCGGCCAGTAAAGTGTGTCCTGCTTCCTCAGGGATGAGACAGTCAGGAGTCACTCTTGAGACGGCATCCTATAAAATAATACCCAAGCTCATCACCAAATAACCAGGCCACCCACAGTCTGACTACAACAGAACCTTCCCACCGTTCTCCACACAGGCCCCAAGCACAGTCCGGCCGGAGTCTCTGCCAACGCCTTTGCTCTACACAAACACCCTCCTCTCTTGTGGACCTAACTCCTGCCCAGCTTTAAATGCACACTTCAAGGTCTATTTCCCTAAGGATGCTCCTCCCCAAACCAAAATTACTTCCACAGGATGGTCTTCCTAAAAGGAGTACGTCAAGGCTGTATATTGTCACCCTGCTTATTTAACTGATATGCAGAGTACATCATGAGAAACACTGGGCTGGATGAAGCACAAGCTGGAATCAAGATTGCCGGGAGAAATATCAATAACCTCAGATATGCAGATGACATCACCCTTATGGCAGAAAGTGAAGAACTAAAGAGCCTCTTGATGAAAGTGAAAGAGCAGAGTGAAAAAGTTGGCTTCAAGCTCAACATTCAGAAAACTAAGATCATGGCATCCGGTCCCATCACTTCATGGCAAATAGATGGGGAAACAGTGGAAACAGTGACAGACTTTATTTTTTTGGGGCTCCAAAATCACTGCAGATGGTGACTGCAGCCATGAAATTACAAGAAGCTTACTCCTTGGAAGGAAGGTTATGACCAACCTAGACAGCATATTAAAAAGCAGAGACATTACTTTGCCAACAAAGGTCCATCTAGTCAAGGCTATGGTTTTTCCAGTAGTCATGTATGGATGTGAGAGTTGGACTATAAAGAAAGCTGAGTGCCGAAGAACTGATGCTTTTGAACTGTAGTGTTGGAGAAGACTCTTGAGAGTCCCCTGGACTGCAAGGAGATCCAACCAGTCCATCCTAAAGGAGATCAGTCCTGGGTGTTCATTGGAAGGACTGATGTTGAAGCTGAAACTCCAATACTTTGGCCACCTGATTCGAAGAGCTGACTCATTGGAAAAGA
The DNA here is from genome assembly GCF_019320065.1 of Cervus canadensis. Lineage (NCBI taxonomy): Eukaryota > Metazoa > Chordata > Mammalia > Artiodactyla > Cervidae > Cervus > Cervus canadensis. The sequence goes on along the minus strand of NC_057386.1, from coordinate 198,491 downwards.
CCCTGATGCTGGGAAAGACTGAAGGAGGGAGAAGAAGAGGACAACAGAGGATGAGATGGTTGGATGGCATCACCGAGTCAACGGGCATGAGTGTGAGTAAACTCCGGGAAGTTGGTGATGGACAGGGAGGCCTGGCATGCTGCAGTCCATGGCAAAGAGTCGGATGCAACTGAACTGAACTGAACTGATAGGATGGTCTGCCTCTTACTCATCATTATCTTGGATGCCTTATCTGACGAACACAACTATCTTAGAAATAGGAGTCCTGTTTTATATCATCTATATTCCCATGACAACCATCCCATTCACTAAAACCATTCAATAAATACTTTAATTGAATTTCCAAAAGAGTTGACCTAAGGTAACCTAAATGCCAAGCATTCCAAGAACTGTCCTGAACCAAATTCAATTCTCATTCAAATGGCAATGTCATAGAGAGGTGTGCTGTATTCTCTTTAAGTGCATTTGCTTTTATCCAAAACTAGAATCTGTGATGAATCTATGGGATACACAGACAGAATATTCTGTGAAGTAAAAAAGCTTTATTTATTGTACTGTGCTTAATATTCAGCCAGACTTGCATTATTCTCTAAAACTTATAAAATCACTGAGTATGCAAGAAGCATTAGAAGACAGAGTACGCCTCCTGAGAAGAAAACTGAAAGCTAAGATCATCAATCATATTCTACTTTGAATAATCTCTTTCATAAAGAGGTAAATTCTCCTGATTTCCAGAATGAATGAAATTCAATATAGCAAAGCAAAATGCTTTAAATACATAAAATAATACCCTGATGGACCGTCCACTATCTGTTTTAGTAATTTACATTATAAAAAAAAGAAACTCTAAGAAAAGTTACATCACGAGCTAAAATTAAGACTTTTTCCATCCATCACTTTGACTTTTCCTAACCCATTTTTGAGAATTGTCAGCAGTTCTGGATCAGTAATTCCAAACTATTTCTTGAAGACTTTGAGCCTCCTCCCAAATCATTTAGCATGCTTACTAATCAATAAAGATTTGAAAAAACAAAAACACATATTTATAAAGCAAGTAAATTATATTAAAAGGCTGACTTTGCTAAAAGGGTGCTGCTTGCCAAGAGAATTTTATTATAAAACATTTTCTGTCATTTGTATCTCTTCATTTTCCATTCCAGATTATCTGTGTAGCCTTGCAAACACATAATGATCCAAAACAGCCGAGCTTTAGTAGTAAAACACAAACCAGCATGAGAGAGCCAACTGCACAGTTAAAACAAAAGGGCGCCAGGACAGCCACCACTGTCACCCCTCTCGGAGGCGGTCTTCACATCAGCAACAGCCTGTGTTCTAGAACTACATTTTCATGCTTGAAATTCAGAACAGTGTTTTATGGAGACTGAGACCAGGGGCCACTTGGAAGACGTGAAAGAACAAAAGCAGGTCATAAACAGTGTCCACAGTGCAGTCCCATTCTGTAAGTAAAAGACAGGCAGATTATAAAGTGACAGGCTATATCTTGGGCCTGGGTACCTATGTATCTATATATAGAGAGATAATATATACAGAGAGAATATATATCTATATATAGGAGAGATATAATATCTATATAGACAATATTTTATATAAAAAGTCCAGAGAGAGAGAGATGAAACAAAATATTAAAAGTAAATTTCTCCTTCCCCAAAGTCTTAACTCCAGTCTAATCATGGGGAGAACATCAGATAAATGCAAATTGAGGGACATTCTATGAAATACCTGAACCAGGACTCTTCAAAATTGTCATTAAAAAAAAAGAAAAATTTGGAAAACTGTCAAGAGTCCAGAGGACATGACAATAGCATTCAGTGTGGATCCTGAACAGGAAAAGGGCTTTTTGGGAAAATGAGAAATTCAAATAAAATCTGGAAATTAGCTAATACTAATTTTCCAATGATGATTTCTTAAGATTTGACAAATGTATCTTAAAAATGTAAGATATTAACAACAGCAGGTTAAGAATATATGAGAACTCTTGACCTCCATTTACAACTTTCTCTAAGTCTACAATTATTCCAGTATTAAAAGTAGGTTTCTCTGAGTGGTAGATGACAGAGTTTTAAAAATTCACTTGCATTTTCTAATTTTTTAACAAGCAACATGCTTAATTCCCTCATAGCTCAGTTGGTAAAGAATCTGCCTGCAATGCAGGAGACCCTGGTTCAACTCCTGGGTTGGGAAGATCTGCTGGAGAAGGGATAGGCTACCCACTTCAGTATTCTTGGGCTTCCCTTGTGGCTCAGCTGGTAAAGAATCCGCCCGCAATGCAGGAGACCTGGGTTCAATCCCTAGGTTGGGAAGATCCCTTGGAGAAGGGAACGGCTACCCACTCCAGTATTCTGGCCTGGAGAATTCCATGGACTATACAGTCCATGGGGTCACAAAGACTCTTACACAACTAAGCGACTTTTGCTTTCGATGCTTAATTATCTGAAAAACAAAAGGGGGAGAAGGTAACTATTCTAGATCAAAAGAAATTAAAGAGATAAAAATAAAGAAATAAAATATATTTGGGGAAAATGGGAAAAATTATATATGAACTTGATATCTGGCAGTATAACCATTAGTATTACTGAATTATTTTCTAAGGTGTGATAATAGTATTATATCTATAAAGAAAAATGTCCTCTTTCTTAGGAGACACGTGTTGAAGTGTGAATGAAATGCCATCTAAGATGTCTGCCACTTACCTTCAGCTGGCTCAGAAAAAAAAAATTCAATTCGACAGAGAAAGAGAGAGGCAAATCTTGATATAAGGCAAAGAATTGGGTATTGATTATACTATTCTTATAACTTTGCTCTAGGCCTAAAGATTGTCATAATATAAATTGAACTAAATTTTCTTTAACTTAAAAAAATGATCCAAAACCCAAACTAGGCCAGAAGTTATAATATTATCATAAATATAAGATATACTGTATTTTATGCTGTTTAATTCATCTTTTCCAAATTAAAAAAAAAAAGATCAAAAAGGGATGGCTTATCTTACATATTAAGAAATTATAGCTAACACCCAGGAATAATATTTACATTTCCTACCAATTAATACTGAATATAGTCTTTTTATCATTGGAGCAGTTTATATCGATCTTGGGCTCATTAATTTCTAACTTATCTAGTTTTTTTTTAAATAAATCTGTTTACTTGAATACCATTACCTCATCCCTCCCCAGGTCGGTAGGTGCCCAAAATGCTACTGGAGATCAGTGGAGAAATAACTCCAGAAAGAGTGAAGGCATGGAGCCAAAGCAAAAACAATACCCAGTTGTGGATGTGACTAGTGATAGAAGCAAGGTCCGATGCTGTAAAGACCAATATTGCATAGGAACCTGGAATGTTAGGTCCATGAATCAAGGCAAATTGGAAGTGGTCAAACAGGAGATGGCAAGAGTGAATGTCGACATTCTAGGAATCAGTGAACTAAAATGGACTGGAATGGGTGAATTTAACTCAGATGACCATTATATCTACTACTGTGGGCAGGAATCCCTTAGAAGAAGTGGAATAGCCATCACAGTCAACAAGAGAGTCCAAAATGCAGTACTTGGATGCAATCTCAAAAACGACAGAATGATCTCTGTTTGTTTCCAAGGCAAACCATTCAATATCACGGTAATCCAAGCCTATGCCCCAACAGTAATGCTGAAGAAGCTGAAGTTGAACAGTTCTATGAAGACCTACAAGACCTTTTAGAACTAACACCCAAAAAAGATGTCCTTTTCATTATAGGGGACTGGAATGCAAAAGTAGGAAGACAAGAAACTCCTGGAGTCACAGGCAAATTTGGCCTTGGAGTACGGAATGAAGCAGGGCAAAGGCTAATAGAGTTTTGCCAAGAGAACGCACTGGTCACAGCAAACACCCTCTTCCAACAACACAAGAGAAGACTCTACACATGGACATCAGCAGATGGTCAACACTGAAATCAGATTGATTATATTCTTTGCAGCCAAAGATGGAGAAGCTCTATACAGTCAGCAAAAACAAGACCAGGAGCTCACTGTGGCTCAGATCGTGAACTCCTTATTGCCAAATTCAGACTTAAACTGAAGAAAGTAGGGATAACCACCAGACCATTCAGGTATGACGTAAACCCAATCCGTTATGACTATACAGTGGAAGTGAGAAATAGATTTAAGGGACAAGATCTGATAGACAGAGAGTCTGATGAACTATGGATGGAGGTTCGTGACACTGTACAGGAGACAGGGATCAAGACCATCGCCATGGAAAAGAAAAGCAAAAAGGCAAAATGGTTGTCTGAGGAGGCCTTACAAATAGCTGTGAAACAAAGAGAAGCGAAAAGCAAAGGAGAAAAGGAAAGATATTCCCATTTGAATGCAGAGTTCCAAAGAATAGCAAGGAGAGATAAGAAAGCCTTCCTCAGCGATCAATGCAAAGAAATAGAGGAAAACAACAGAATGGGAAAGACTAGAGATCTCTTCAAGAAAATTAGAGATACCAAGGGAACATTTCACGCAAAGATGGGTTCGATAAAGGACAGAAATGGTAGGGACCTAACAGAAGCAGAAGGTATTAAGAAGAGATGGCAAGAATACACAGAACAACTGTACAAAAAAGATCTTCACGACCCAGATAATCACGGTGGTGTGATCACTCACCTAGAGCCAGACATCCTGGAATGTGAAGTCAAGTGGGCCTTAGAAAGCATCACTATGAACAAAGCTAGTGGATGTGATGGAATTCTAGTTGAGCTATTTAAAATCCTGAAAGATGATGCTGTGAAAGTGCTGCACTCAATATGCCAGCAAATTTGGAAAACTCAGCAGTGGCCACAGGGCTGGAAAAGGTCAGTTTTCATTCCAATCCCTAAGAAAGGCAATACCAAAGAATGCTCGAACTACCGCACAACTGCACTCATCTCACACGCTAGTAAAGTAATGCTCAAAATTCTCCAAGCCAGGCTTCAGCAATACGTGAACCGAGAACTTCCAGATGTTCAAGCTGGTTTTAGAAAAGGCAGAGGAACCAGAGATCAAATTGCCAACATCCTATGGATCATAGAAAAAGCAAGAGAGTTCCAGAAAAACATCTATTTCTGCTTTCTTGACTACGCGAAAGCCTTCGACTGTGTGGATCACAATAAACTGTGGAAAATTCTGAAAGAGATGGGAACACCAGACCACCTGACCTGCCTCTGGAGAAACCTGTATGCAGGTCAGGAAGCAACAGTTAGAACCGGACATGGAACAACAGCCTGGTTCCAAATAGGAAAAGGAGTACGTCAAGGCTGTATATTGTCACCCTGCTTATTTAACTCATATGCAGAGTACATCATGAGAAACGCTGGGCTGGAAGAAGCACAAGCTGGAATCAAGATTGCCGGGAGAAATATCCATAACCTCAGATATGCAGATGACACCACCCTTATGGCAGAAAGTGAAGAGGAACTAAAGAGCCTCTTGATGAAAGTGAAAGAGGAGAGTGAAAAAATTGGCTTAAAGCTTAACATTCAGAAAACTAAGATCATGGCATCTGGTCCCATCTCTTCATGGGAAATAGATGGGGAGAGAGTGGAAACAGTGTCAGACTTTATTTTTCTGGGCTCCAAAATCACTGCAGATGGTAACTGCAGCCATGAAATTAAAAGACGCTTACTCCCTGAAAGGAAAGTTATGACCAACCTGGATAGCATATTAAAAAGCAGAGACATTACTTTGCCAACAAAGATCCGTCTAGTCAAGGCTATGGTTTTTCCAGTGGTCATGTATGGATGTGAGAGTTGGACTGTGAAGAAAGCTGAGTGCCGAAAAACTGATGCTTTTGAACTATGGTGTTGGAGAAGACTCTTGAGAGTCCCTTGGACTGCAAGGAGATCCAACCAGTCCATCCTAGAGGAGATCAGTCCTGGGTGTTCACTGGAAGGACTGATGCTGAAGCTGAAACTCCAGTACTTTGGCCACCTCATGAGAAGAGTTGATTCATTGGAAAAGACCCTGATGCTGGGAGGGATTGGGGGCAGGAGGAGAAGGGGACGACAGAGGATGAGATGGTTAGATGGCATCACCGACTCGATGGGCATGAGTTTGAGTAAACTCCGGGAGTTGCTGATGGACAGGGAGGCCTGGTGTGCTGCGATTGATGGGGTCGCAAAGAGTCAGACACGACTGAGCGACTGAACGGAACTGAACCTCTTCCCTTAAAGAAGCTGGAAAGATGATAAAATAACTCAGAAGACACAGTTGGAAACTGTACAGAAGCCTAAGAAATAGTCACTGGCTGAACAGAAGAGCAGATCTCTTACAAAGCTGTATTCCATGAACCTTGGGTCAGACATAGTTCGTTTTGACCCTAAGATCCAGTAAAGACCCTTCTGCCCAAAATGCCTTTCACAAATGGGAAAGAGGTGGAAATGCTAAGACACAGGAGAACATTCTTTCTTGTCTACAGCTAACTGAATTAGAAATCTTTAACATCATTTCTAGTCCTAAAATTCTGCAATTCTACATGTTGCTGTTGTTTAGTTGCTCAGTCTAAACTCTTGTGTTCAACTCTTTGCAACCCCATGGACTGCAGCCTGCCAGGCTCCTCTGGCCATGCAACAATACTGGAGTGGGGTGCCATTTCCTACTCCAGGGGATTCCCCAGGGACCGAACCCAAGTCTGTTGTGTCTCCTGCACTGGCAGGCAGATTCTTTTACCACTGAGCCATGAGGAAAGCCCATAATTCTACATAAAACACCTTTAAAACAAGTATACATTATCATTTCACATCCATTAGGAAGGCTACTATCAAAAAAACAGAAAGCAAGTGCTAACAAGCAAGTGGAGAAATTAGAACGCTTGTACACTGCTAGTGGACATAAAATGGTGTTACTGCTATAGAAAACAGTTAAGGGGGTTCCTCAAAACATTAAACACAGAATTACCAATTCCACTTCTGGGTATTTCCTAAAGAACTGAAAGTAGGGATTTGAACAGATATGTATATACCCATGTTCACAGCAGCATTATTCACAATAAGCCAGAAGGTAGAAGCAATCCAAGTGTCTATCAAAAGTTGGATGGATTTTAAAAAATGTATTTACATACAATAGTATTGCATGTGTGCATGCTAAGTCACTTCAGTTGTGTCCGACTCTATGCAACCCTATGGACCATAGCCCACAAGGCTCCTCCGTCCATGGGATTCTCCAGGCAAGAATACCAGAGTGTAGGTTGCCGTGTCTTCTTCCAGGGGATCTTTCCAACCCAAGGATCGAACCCACATCTCTTAGGTCTCCTGCATTGGCAGGTGGGTTCTTTACCACCAGCGCCACCTGGGAAGCAAGTAATACAACAGTATTACTTAGTCTTAAAAAGTAAGGAAGTCCTGCCACATGCTACAACATGGATGAACCTTGAAGACGTACTAAGTGAAATAAGCCATTCACAAGAAGACAAATACTATATAAGTGTACTTATAGGAGATACCTATGGTATGAATGGACCTTACTTAAATTCATCACAGAGACAGAAAGTAAAATGATGTCTGCCAGGAGGCAGCAAGGAATGGAGAGTTAGTTTAATGAGTAGAGAACTTCAAGTTAGGACGATGACAAAGTTCTGAGATGGAAAGGATGGTGGTGATGGTTGCACAACAAGGTGAAAGCACTTAATGCCACTGAATTGCATGCTAAAATGGTCTAAAATAAATGTTATGTATATTTTACCAGAATTAAAAAAAAAAAAAAAAAACACCTCAAGTATACAGGTCATAATATCCTCCTGCCCTCCTTAAAAGCAGTGAGGCCCATGTCCTAATCCTGGTGCAAACTGAAGGAATGCGCACTGCCCATTTCCCAACCTCCCCTGCCCACAGAGGAGAACTGAGAGCTGGCAGAGCCATGGCTAGAGACGGGAAACAGGTCCTGATATTACTCCCGCTGAACAAACTTGGGAAAATCAAAACACAGGGCAGAGACCAGGATGGCCGACAGAGGCAGACTAGGGAGGAGAAGGCAAAGGCAGAAGCAGGAAATCCTTCAGAACGCGGGCAGCTGATGAGACTGGGAAGGGAGACAGTGAGGAAAAGGAGGGTCAGAGAACAGGGCAAGTCAGAGAAGGGAATTTCCTCAAGATAAGGAAAGAGAGAGGAGTAAGAGAAAAAAGGAAGAAGAACTGTAAACAAGGAGATTCATTCAAGAAGAGATTCTCCCCAAGTACCAGCAGAAAAATGATTTCCTTCCACTGACTTGGCCATCTGTATCTGAAGAATCCAAGAAAGCTGGTGAAGTTTATAAAAAGTTAGGGAGAAAACTACTTCCCTATGTAAGAATACTAATATACCCCCATCTACAGAGAACTATATACTGCCATTTTCTTCATCTGTGTTTGTGTTTCCATTTCAATTTCAATCTTGGCCTACCTTTTTATTTGTGTCAAACACTAGTACGCCGTGAATGAGCTGAAGAGTTCTAAAGCAGGGGGGTAAGAGTAAAGGCTTGAAGCCAGATCTGCCAGCATTTGAATCACGGCATTGTGACCTGAGGCTACCTGCCTAAAAATCTGCTTCCATCTCCAAATCTGCAAAATGGGAATAATAACAGTCTACACCTCACAGCTGCTGCAAGAATAAAATAGGGTGAAATATGAAAGCACTTAGAACAGTGTCTGGCCCACCCTAAGCACTATTAAGGTATGAGCTTCCTATTATCCTCCAGGCCTAGAACATGAGCTCCAGGAGAGCTGCAATTTTGTCTGTTTTGTTCACTGTTGAGGCCTCAGGTGCTTCACATAAGTATTTGTTGAATAAAAATGTATTGAATAATATAAATTTCATGCCAGCAACATAGAAGCCCAAAGGAATAGCACTACCTTTTTGTTATTATGGACAACTAAATCTGTATCACACTTGAGCCTCAAAGTTCACAGATGGTTTTTATATACCTCATCTCAAGTGATTCTGTGAAGCTGGCATTATTATCTCCATCTCACAGAGAAAGTAAAACTCAGAAGATGTAAGTGATTTGCTCAAGGAATTCTGGCAATTAATCCCACTTCTGTTCACTACAGACCCCCACCCAGAAAGCTCAGCACATACCCTACTAAACTGTTCAACTCTCCTTACCTGCAAATACACAAAATCTAAGTTCACCAAACACTCTATCCCATTTGCTTCGATATTAACTGATGGAAACAGATGAAACACGATTAATAACTACTGAAGCCGAATAATAGGTACAGTGAGATTGATTATACCGTACTTCTGTGTGTCTGAAATTTTCCATAGTAAAAAAAAAAAGTAAATAAAAAATAAACTCTTTACTCTCAACATAAACTCTGCCACTTATAACTTTCTATTGAGCATACCACAGCAGAGAACCTTCTCTGTATGAGGCAGTGAGGAGAAAGCTAGACTGGGAATCAGGACACTTCAGTCTTTTTCTGCTTTATTTAACTATGAGGCCTCACTGATTCCTCTAACTCCTGTGGACCCTAAACTCATCTGTTCCTTCCAGGGTTAAAATACTCATTTCGGCTTCCTACTAGTTCCTTAAACTCAACACACAAAATGAAACTTGTCTTTTCTCTATTCTGAACCCCTAAGACCTATTCTTTCATATTCCTGATGTCTTCCAGCTATTCAGCCATAAAAACCTCAGCCTCATCTCTAACTTGAGACACAGAACTGATGGTTCCCTTCCCTCCTACCTAATCAGCACCACATCTCTCTGCTTAACCTCCAAGATGTCTCTTGACCCCGTCACCTCTTTTCATTCTCAGGGACACCAATTCAGGCAGTCACCCCCGTCTTGGGCTATCACCATGGACCCAACTAAAAGCCCCATCTCGAGTCTCTCCTCACTGCCAATCCCTCACGTTCATTCTTCTAAACCCAGTCACGACCTCTCAATAGCCTCACCTTCCACATACTCCTTCAGGTAACCAGAGTCCAGGAAACCTGGATAACGCGGTCTCCGGATGAGGCCTCACTTCCGGCCCCACGGCTCCGAGGCTGCTCAGGCTGCCCGTCCCTCCGGAACGCCCTCCTCTTTCCACTGCCTCTCGTGTTCACGCGGGTGCAGTTTAAAGGCCCCTCTTCAGCTGAAGTGCTCCCCGATAGCCCCAGGGGGGCAGTATGATCCCTCCACTGAACCGCTCTTACGGCACCCTTCTAATTCCTATTAGTCCTTTCTGGTGCCCCTACTCTCTCCACTAGGGGATTCGTTCCTTGTCAGAAGAAACGATGCTTTGTTCATGTTTGTGTCCCTCTGAACTGAGCTTCCGAAGCACAGCGGCATGCCACCACGAGCTCACGAGGCTCGGGAAAGCGCTCCCCTCAGCCCTCCAGAGCGACTTCAGCAGCCAGCGCCCCCAGCTGGTCAGGCCCTGAGCAGCCTCCTCCTCCACCCGGGATGTACCCTGATAACCTGAGCGGGCCTTGCGTGGTCGCCTAACCGTAACTGAGGAACTGAACTGTTGAAATAACTCAACTGTTCCCCTTCACCACTCCTGTCAAGAAAACTCAACATTCAGACCGGGCTCTCTTTGAATATTCTCACTGAACTTGTTCCGATCATGTTTTTAACAACTACCTGTTTATTAGCTGGTTATATTTGCCTTACCAACCAAAGCCCACATCAATAGTTTATTGATTAAAACTGCAAAGGATATGAACAAACAATTCACCATGAAGAGACTCAAAGAGAAAAATTCAACATTATAGAACTAAGAAGTGCAAGGGCCACTTTACACTATGAAACAAGGAAGGACTTATAAAGAAAAAATGTATTTCTGTCCAGTTTTGGTAATAGAGGTCAATCTGTGTATCTGTTAGTAGTACAAACTGGTATAACACTCTTGAAAAACAGTACCACGATATATACTGGGTTGGCCTAAACGTTTGCTTGGGTTTTTCCATAGCATCCAGAACGAACTTTATTGCCAACCCAATATCAAAAGCCATAAAATCATTCATATCATTTAACACAATAATACATTCTGAAATTTATCCTAGAGATATAATTAGCTAGAAAAAAATACAATATCTACAACAATGTAGATTAAAGTATTAACTGAAAACCAGCAAGCAAAACAAATATCTAACATAAAAAGATTAATGTAAATTATTGACAGTGTGATTTGATAAAATATTTTGCAGCTTCTCACAGTGTAATCATGTAAATTAAAATTGTGACACCGATAATATTGAAATGTTTCATCATCTAGTATATGGGTAAAATACAAATTATGTGCATCATAATTAAAAATGAGTACAGTAAATATATATATGTATATTTAATGGAATGCCAAAAGGAAAATCAACTGTTTGAGGGTGGTAACTCAAATATTTAACAATTTACTTAATATCAATTCTTAAATTACTTCGTAAGACAAAATTTTACCATACTGAGGAAATGAGGGGCTCCAGGATACAAATTTGACACGGTCTCAAGAAGAGGTCCATGTCTCTATTCTGCCACTCATTTTGACCTTAACTGAGAGCCCTCATGTACTTGTTTTATCACAACAACCCAGACTCCAGCTTTCCAAGAACTAACAAACTAGCTCAACTAGTCTTCTGATCATCCCCAAGAACCTGTGGACAATGAATCGTGCAAAATTACAGCAACTCAAGAAACAAAGAACCCTACAACTATGTTTCACTTTAGCCACCAACAAGCAGCCAAGCCAGAGTTTAATTACAAACCTTAAAAATATATAATAGCACTGTCACATTCAAGTCTCTGCAGCTAGCATTGAAAAAAACATCAAAAACTAATTTTAGCACTGATGTCCCAGAAGTACAATATTAAAGCAGTCTTCTAATTGTTTTTCTGTAGTACAATCATTTTCTAAGTTTACTACTGAATGGCCAAGATACTATAACAGACTAAGAATACTAATTACTGTGAAATAATACTCAAGACTAAATTGTCTTTCTTAGGGCATTTCAGCAAAAATTAAATAATCTGAAAGACTAAAACCACCATTGTATGGAGGGAACACAACCATTAGAAAAAAAGTTGAACCTGTGTTCCACTGATCTGTTCTCAGTACCTAGATCCTCAAAAATGCAGACATGTACAGTCATTCATGACAACACGCACATAGCAGGTAACGAGAAAAACAAACAATTTAATACTTAACCAGTTCATCAGAGCACAGGTGATCACCACTCAAGAATGTTGACACGAAATCTGAAGCACCTGTTAAGATCCAATCTCATGCAGATAGGTTGAACTCCTGTGCGGTTACTCATTCAAAACAGAAGTGTAAGATTAACCTACCCTCACTTCTCTTCAAACACACTGACGAAGTGTCAGGCGGTCTGTTCACCATCATCCCATCAGGACCCGAAGTTCCAGGTCCAACTGCTGCACCAGAGCCCTGCTCACTCCACTCTGTCCCACCTCACCCCTCCTGAGCAGACACTCCTCTAGTTTAAGACTCTTCTCATGCACCACCAAGTTTCTTCTTTCTAAACCAGGTTCTCCCAAGCCTTACTCACCTGCAGTTCACTGCACTGGGTATTACCCAAATAGCCCATCAGAGCTCTTTATAATTTCTGAAAGAGAGAGAAGGAATCTTTTAATACAGAGTAGAAAACAGGATTGCTGACGTATCAGTTCTGAAGCATTTGTATCCAGTAGTCACAGAAGATGGTCTTTTGGTCCATAGTATTTCAGTAAAATGTAGCATAACCAGCCAGGACCAAGAGTCCTGAGATAAGGGTCCAGAGATAAAAGCTTGGTTGAATGTTGCTACTGATTAGCTGTGTGACCTTGGGCAAGTCACTTGCCTCCTCCAGGCCTCAATTTCCTCATGCAGAAAATAAGAGAGACTAGACACAAACAGCAGAGCACATTACACGGAAAGAGCACGCCCCTTCCAAGGCACAATGCCAGCACCACTACTTACTAGTCTTCTGACATTATGTGAGTAAATTCACATTTAGCCTAAATTTCCTCTGCAAAGCGGAAATAACTATCTTGAAATTGTTCTGAAAACTAAAGGAAAGATAATGAGTTGTAACAAGTCTATAGTGAATATACTGTGCATCTCACCATAAAATTCCACAGATGGTAATTACCAACATTACTCCCAGCCCTAAGGTTACATGAATTCAATTTCCAAATATTTATTTTCTTAGAAGATCAACAAATCAAAACTGTACCAACCTGACAATTACCAGTTTCAGTGTTTCACTAACAACTCAATTTCAGTTATCTTACAGTGATGGAAGTTTAAGATTATCAATATTACTTAACATCACAGGAAATAAGAGCGGACTCGTCCCTGCACAACATGTAAGCGGGTTCAGTTGCCATGCCTTCCTCATCGTCTCCCTCTGCCCCCACTGCTGCCAGGGCACCTCAGCAAAGAGCTCCTCCAGAAGCCAAGTGACACCAACTGCTTCTGCATCAGATCAGGGGAGCAGGACCGCAGGTGGAGGAAAGAGAAGAGGCTTTTTTCTTCATCTTTTTTACTTTATACACTTAAGCATGGCTCAGGTTTGTTTACCATGGCATGCATCAGTTTTACATAAAAATAAGTAATTTTTAAAACCTATATTATTTACACATATTGCCCACTGATAGGAAGCTTGCCTCACAGGAATATTTTCATACAAGGAGAATATCCACAGAAGAAAGCAAAAAGGCAAATTCAGATGTGCAGAGAACACCTAAAATATGGCATAGAAATGACAAAAATCACAAACATTCACACTTCAGAATGGTTCAGTCAAAAAATATGCCATGCATTCTTTGAAGAACCTAATGATGAATCAGGGGTTTCTGGGGTCAAAACAAGTTGAAAGCACCAACTCTGGTTTTACCAGACAACTTCCTGCTCTTGGAGAAACTGACCCAGTACCACTTACATGAGCAAACCAGTTAGTGTGATTGTTTAGTAGTATGTTGAAAAGCTTTCAATGTGCTTTAGACAACAGGTAGCTTAAAAAAAAAAAAAAAGATATATGCACACATATGTATACATATACAGATATATAGAAATTAAAAATCTTCATGTTACATCTACTATTTATTACTGAAAGAGGAATATTAATTCTGTTAAATTCAGGTTAACTCAGAGGTATTATCCCAGCCACCTCAGAGGTGACAGACCACTAAGTTTTATGCTGCTCCTAGCCAGCGTTATAGAAATCACGCTGACTATACCCAGTAACTTAAATGAATGTAAACTGATGGAGCCACACTCTCCACACATATCATAGTTCCCTCCTAGAAAACATTTCAAAATATTACTCAGAAATCAAATTATATTTGCGTGTACACTTCTCTAAGTTGATGGAAATAAACAACCATAACAATCTGTTTATAATTTTTAAGTAGCTCCTCCGCCTCTCTTGTTTGCCAAGTTGATAAACTTGGCCCCAAATTTTCTATGCATTTAAAACAACAGGCAAAAGACCTTATTTCTTGAGCTGGGCATGTATTTGGAGTCTTAAAAATAGAGTCTGACAGATAATGAGAGGCTAATTTGCATTTGATATCAATGCTATGCCTGCTTCTCAAACAGAGAACAAAACTGCATGTGTAAGGTCTGGTCTATCTATTTGTAGGGCCCTCCTCAACATTCTTAGCCTTTCATGAGTGTGCTCCATATTCTTAAACTCCACAAGGCACTTTGCAAGCAGGAATGATTTCTCCTGTTATTTTGGCATCACTCCCTTCTCCAGTAAAACACTGGACTGTCCATAAATTGTCTACAGACTTTAAAACAATCCAGACTGAGTATTTATGGTATCAGAAATCAAACTTCTTGGTAACAATGGCAAAATCCAAGTGTACCAGCTGATAGAGAGGTGCTTACTAACTCCTTCCCTAAAAACCACAGCCTTCCCTAAAATAGTGCCCTACTCCCCAGCCAAAAGGACAGACTGAAAAAGCTGGGTCTTTATTCGTGTCAGACACAGACTCTCACTTCACCCAAACTTCTACACTATGGCACTTCCCATCTGAGAATGCTTTGTGTAAAAACCTGCTTGGTGGCCAAACACCAACTTCACTTTGAAGTGAATACTAACACTTCACAGGATCTACAGGTGTGAAAAAAAAAAATTGTGGAAAACGTCTTTGTGGAAAATGTCTTAACACAGTTCAGGCCAAACACTAACCATATAAGATTACCTATTTCTAAATATTCCCTTTTGGATTATAAACAAACACCTACATAGGCCAAAAAGTAGATTAGTGATTCTTTCCACAAAGTAATATGTAAATTAAAAAAAAAAAAAAGGTACAGATTGGGAGATCTAAGCCATGAATATGCCTCCATCAGTAAGCTGAAAATAAATTTTTAAATCCATATTTGCTATAAGAATAAAAATAAAAAATATACGTGATACACACAAGCACTATTGAGTTTCAAAACACAACCAAATGTGGTATGTGCACTTACAAAAGGATCTCAGTTTATGTCCACCTTCCTCACCCAAGTTTTTTTTTAAGGCAAAAATATGAATTGTATGCCTCAATCTGGAAAAAAATAAACCACAGCTTATTCTTCTAGACATGTGATAGAGAGGATTTCAAAATACAAAGGCTATCCAGATGTATTAAAGGAAAACAAAAAAAACTGCAGTAACCAATCTACCAAAACTTACATGTTCTCAATAAACCATAGTATTTTTACAGACACACACACTTACACACACTGTATAGTACATCTACAATGCCTAAAATTTTTTTTAAAAAAGATATATTTTTCAAGTTGAGAAAAATGCTTGTGAAGAATGTAAAATTAGCAAACCACTCTCCTTCTCCCCAGTACTGTTCATTGACACCATATCAGTGCTGTTCTATAAATCCAAAGCCTTACAACTTGGCTTAAATAAAGCAACACTTTTGACTTCACATATTACATGTGACCAGAAAATAATGAAAAGCCAGTCTTCTCCATAATAAGTTAACCAAAACAACACTATCATAATTCAAAATAATTATGAGAGACCAGCATTATTCCATTTTTCCGAAAATAAAAGCAGGATTTGCCTAAAATAATTCTTTCCAGTGGAAAGGGTGTACTTGACACAAGACACACAAAATCTACATACCCAATCACTGACACTCAATGTACAGTGAGTGATAAACACCAAGACACAGATAAAATTAAGACATTCAGTTAAAGTTACACAAGGAAATTTAAATAGGCAAACTATAATTACCCCTGGAAAAGACACTCATCAAGGATGGCTGCAAATAACATTTGGCTCTGGATAAGCTCCACTACCGTTGTGTGTGCTGGAGTCCCTGAAAAGTTTGTACACTTGACACAGTCTTCTTTTCCAAATCCAGCCCAGGCTCTACCCCCATCAGACAGAGGGACTCATTTGGAAATAAAGATTGTCCCATCCCATTACTTAGCTTCAGTGTCAGCCTTATGACTCGATTAAGACAAAGAAGGAGAAAGGGTAAATCATTTTTAACTGCAGTCTCACCTTACACATCTCACCAGCACTGTAGTTCTTTAGTGATCAATTACTTCATCCAATTCCTGAGGCAAATAGAAAAGTAAAATGTGTCTATACAACACCAGTAAAAGACAAGATCAGTAGTAGCAAACGTTCTATCAGCGTGAAGTGAAAAGGCACCTAAATTTCAAATGGAAAAAGGCTACCAAAATGGTACAGTATGCAGCTTTTAAATGAGTCTGTTTGTTTTACTTTAAAATAAAAACATTTCCTCTCTGTGTGATAAAAGAATAGATTATAAAACGCTCTTAAAATCCAAAACATAAAAAAGTCATCTCTTACAGACTGGACTTTCAAAAAGAATTAAAAAGAAGAGATGAAGGGGACGAAATCCTTTCATATGAGTTTAAGGGAGTGCAAAATTCAGAACAAGCGAGCCAGGACAACTCTTCACTCCCCAACCCCCTCCCCCACACCCAACTCTAGGAATCCACTGTGTCTGGAGTCATACATTATTATACTAATGGTGAAGGAACAACAATTTTGAATTTCAAACAAAACCTGAGGATCTCAATCCAAGAAGAATCCTAAAACCGTGATTTCCAAACCGGGCTGGAGGAGCCTCAGCAAAGGAAAGGGTGCAGAAAGCTCAAATAATTTGGGGAGAGAGGAATCAAAGTTCCTTAGATGAAACTGCAGTCCTTCAGCTCTAGAAAAGGGGAGTCTTAGAGGAATCTCCGGAAAGGATCGTCTGTTTTTATTTTTGTTGATGTGCTCGTGGGCCAATGAGAATTTCCGAGGAGGGGGCGGAGAAAGGGGGGGTAAGAAAGTGAAGCTCAGGAAACAGCCCCCGGCTGGGGAGGGAGGGGCCCCCGGCCCACTTTTCCCGGCCCCCGCCCCCACGCGGGCAGAAGTCCGATCCCCGAGGGGCAATAGAGCGGGCCGTGGGAGGCCCGCGCGCTCCCCGCCCCCAGCGGCGACCCAGCCGAGGGGCGCGAGCCTCCCGGGAGCCTGGCGCGGACTAGCCTGCCGCGGGCCCGCGGCGGGGTCCGCGAGGCCTGCTCCGAGGCCTGGGCGGAGGGCGGCGCGGCCCCCGGCGGAGGGGAAGGGGATCGGGAGGGGAAGCGGCTGTAAACAGCCCCAGCGTCCGGGCCTCGCCTCGACGAGCCCCGCTTCCCAGGCCCCGCCGCGGGCCGCCCGGGCCCCCGGTCCGCGCCAGGGCCGCCCCTGCCGGGGCCCGAGGGGCCGGAGGGGAGCCCAGCGCCTTCCCGGAAGGCGCCGGCAGCTCGTGGAGCGGTCCCGGCGGCGGCGAAGGGGGAAGTCAGGACTTACCTGTCATTACTTTCTACGCCATCTTGGATCCACTTGTCAACGTCCCCACAAAGCATTGTGGGTAAGAAAGAGCCTTTAAAGTGACTCCCCTCGGCCCCCGACTCCCGCCTCCGCCGGCGCCGCCCCTCCGGCCGCACCTCCGGCGCGGAAAGTTGCCCGCCGCCCGCCGCGCGGCCCCTCCCCTCCGCCGGCTGTTTGCGTTTAAAATCCGCCCCCATCTTTAAAACGGGGCTCCGGGTCTCTGCGGCCGCCGCCGCTCCCGGCCTCCCTTCCCCCTCCCCTCGCGTCCACGCGGGCCCCGGCGCCCCCCGGGGCGGGCGGACACCCCAAGTCTGCGTCTGATCGGCCGCGGGCTCCCCGCGCCGGCGGCGAGGAGCCGCTCAGATTAGTCTGTGCGCGCTGCTGCGTCGGTTTCGGCCCCGGACCCTCGGCGCCCGCGGGCCGGCTTCTGCTCCCCGGGCCGGGGCCCGAGCGCCGGCGCTGGGCCGCCGCGTCCGCGGACGGACGGTGTGTCCGCTCGCCCAACGGCCCGGGACCCGGCGGAGGCCGGCTTCGCGGCGCGGGCAGGGGTAGGGGGCACGAGGCGAAAAGCAACTTTTACCCGCTTGCCGCTCCCTTCCGCGGGCTCCTCCCGGTCCGGCACCGCGATCCGCGACCCTCAGACGGAGACCCCTCCCCTAGGAATGTGGCCTCGCTCGGCCGAGTCCGCCCTTCTGCAGTCCGCGCCGCGCGCGAGCTACGACTTCCCCGGGCAGGTAACGGGGGCGCCGCCTGCGCGCTCGGGCCGGGGCTCAGGGGCGCGAAGGGCTCGGGGGAGGGTCCCGGCGCCGGGCCGGGGCGAGAGGGGGAGCGCGCGCCGCGGTCCACCTGCCGGGTCATGGGGAGCTGGGGGGTGGGGGGGCGCTCTGAGTCGCCCGGGCGAACGACCCCGCCGCCCACGCCCGCACCCCGCCTGCTGCCCGAGGGCCCCTCGCGGGGCGGCGAGGCTGTCCCCCGCGCCCTCCGCCCGCATTCCGTGGCGCGGGTGAGCCAAGCACCGGCCGGCACCCTCGCGCAGCGGGCCCCTTGCCCCGGGGAGCGTAGGTCAGTCTGCGGAGCTCTCACTCGTTGCTTCTCGGCTGTGCTTTGCAGACTTTGGGGACTCAGAGTGCTCCTCCCCACCCCCAAGCAGATTTTTACAAAGAGGTGTCCAAGGGAAAATCCTCCAGGACAGCGAGACTTGCGAAATTGTGTTCTGTGTGAATGCTGTTGAAAGGCTCTGAAATTAGAAGAACGCAAAGGCATTAAACGCCCCGTTCCGTGCACGGGGAGGGCCTGGGGCCTTGGGGTCCACCCAACTTTTCCGCTACTCCAGACCCTAGGAGAAGCCTCTCTCGAGGAACCTGGACGGTTGCTGACAGAAGCCCTGCCCCCGGGGAGTTAAAAACTCCACCTGGCAACCGTCCGGGCCAAAAGAGAAGAGTGGGGTGTAGACTCATTAAGAGATTGGCCCGGGGTCAGCAGTGAGGGAGGGAGCGAGGTATTGAGTCACTCCAGGCCGGCCTCCCCTGAGTCACCGCTTCTCTGAGCTCCGAACGAGTTGGGAAACTGGAGCCTGGAGCCAGGTTCTTAGACAATGCAACTCCCACCGTCCCTGCTGCCGCGAGGGGCATTGACCCGGGGCGGGGAGGCCGCGCTGCTCACGACCCTCTAGCCCCTGCCCGCTGGAAAATGGACCGCCTCTCTGGGCTAGAGAGAATGTTTCAAAGACTCCTCTCCACAGGGTAGCCAGTCACTCTGTTTCCAGTCCCACTTCTGCACCTGGCTACCCACTCCTGTGCACTGATTTATTGCTTGCCCTGTGTTTACCCAGGACGTTTATATATGTGGTCTGAGTTTCCTATAATTCAACACTCAGAAAGCCGAGGGCAACAACTGTGCCTGAACCGACATCTCTTTAGTAGGTACTTTTCTTGGCCCTGTGTGGGCCTGGACCCAGAGAAGAGCTTGATGTTGGTGACTGTTGCACCCATTCATCCAATCCAAGGTGCATGCTGCCGGTCCTCCTCAAAGACTGTGACCTGAACTAGAAAACCCTACAAACTCCTCTCCCTGCCTCTACTCTGCCCCTGACAGTCTCTTCTCCATCTGACCAACCAACCCAGTGAGGTCTGTGCAATGTTAATTGTATTACCTGACTCCTCAACAGCAGGGAAGGTGTCCCCAGCACCTTAGAATAAAATCAGATTTCTAACAGTAGCCTACGAGCTCCTGGGACTGCCCCCTCACCACGACAGCACGCTGTCCTTCTGTGTCCCCTGCAGACCTCTCTCCAGCTGGATCCTTGTCCCCCAGATGTGACGATCGTCATCTGTTCAGCACTCAGGGCACAACTCAGATGGCACCTCGTGGAAGGGACTTTTCATGATCCCCTTGACCAGAGCAGGGTTAGAAATGTTCTTGTCTGTCTTGTCTGTTGGTTGGTTGTTTATCTGCCCACAGCCTTGGAGAATGAGCTGCATAGGGGCACAGGCCTGGTCCAGCTTGTTCACTCAGTGCCTCCACCGGGGCCTGGAGCATACAAAAACATTTCAGCAAACATTTGTTGAATGAATGACCAAACCTTTATGAGAGTGAGGGGTGGTGGTGAGAGTGCAGAAGCATGAAATGAGCAGCTGAAGGCGGGGCTCACCAGAAGACTCAGATGATACAGGGCTGGAGGCAGGCAGGCAGGATTGGAGTTGAGGAACACAGACTCCTTGACCACCATTAATGGGACTCCATTCTGATTCTAATCTGATGAACTACAGCTTCAAATAATTCCCCAGTCACCCCTGTTTGCTTCCTACATGTTTTTAGCCCCACCCCTGCAAAGGCTGCATCTTCTTCCTTGCAGCCCTGCAGCTCAGCCCTTGGCTCTCTCTTACTCAGCTGCACTTCCTCCCTTTCTCTTCCAGTTTGTGCCGTGCTACGTCGCTTCAGTCATGTCCGCCTCTTTGCGACCCCATGGGCTGTACCCCTGAGGCTCCTCTGTCCATGGAATTCTCTAGGCAAGAATGCTGGAGTGGGTTGCCATGCCCTCCTCCAGATGATATTCCTGACCCAGGGATCAAACCCATGTCTTTTATGTCTCCTGCATTGGCAGGTGGGTTCTTTACTATTAGCTCCACCTGGGAAGCCCTTCTTCCAGGCTTGAGGCTTTAAATACCATCTTTACCCTGAGAAAGAACTCTAAACCTATAGCTCAAGTCCAGAGCTCTCTCCTGGACCTGAGCTTCAGACTCTTAGCCAACAACTTCTTAGCATCCCCACTTGAATCTCTGATAGACTCACACTCACATGTCCAGAGGGGGATTCTTGACCTCCCCCCACAAATGTGTTCCACCACGGTCTTTCCCCAGCTCCACTATTGTAACGCTATCCTTTATTTGTTCAGGCCACAATCATTCCTCTCTTTCAAACTCCATCTTTAATCAGCCTTCTTTATGGTCCAACTTTCACATCCATACATGACTACTGGAGAAACCATGCATTTGAGTAGACAGACCTTTGTTGGTAAAGTGATGTCTCAGCTTTTTAATACACTGTCTAGATTTGCCATACCCTTGGAGGAGGGCACGGCAATCCACTGCAGTATTCTTGCCAGGAGAATCCCCATGGACCGAGGAGTCTTGGCAGGCTACAGTCCATGGGGTCGCAAAGAGTCGGACACGACTGAGCAACTAAAGCACAGCACAGATTTGCCATAGCTTTTCTTCCAAGGAGCAAGGGTCTTTTAATTTATTTATCTTAAAGTCTGTTTTGTCTGATGTGAGTACTGCTACTCCAGCTTTCTTTTGATTTCCATTCGCATGGAATATTTTTTCTAGCCCCTCACTTTAAGTCTGTATGTGCCCTGGGAAAGATTGAAGGCAGGAGGAGAAGGAGATGACACAGGATGAGATAGTTGGATGGCATGAGTCTGAGCAAACTCCAGGAGATAGTGAAGGACAGAGAAGCCTGGTGTGCTGCAGTCTAGGGGGTCACAAAGAGTTGGACACAACTTAGTGACTGAACAACAACAACCTATAGTAGTCAGGTTCTTAAATAGAAAGCAGAAAGGGTGATTGCCAAGGGGTAAGGGGAAAGAAGAATGGGGATTTGTTAACTGGATATACAGTAGAGTTTTCAGTTTGGTGAGATGAAAAGACTTCTGGAGATTACAGAACAATGTAAATGGACTAAACATTACTGAGCTGCACAACTGTAAAATGGTAAATTTGTTACATAGTATTTAGCACAACTTTAAAAATTTTTGATGGTTAAGATGGTAAATTCTCTGTGCATTTTACCACAATTTTTAAAAGAAAAACAAAAATGTAAAAAGACAAACCATGCAAAAACTACCAAAAGAAAGTAGGTTTTATGGCCAAAAAAAAAGCATTGCTAGAAATGAGGAGGGACACTCCGTGATAAAGGCATTCATTCACCAAGAGGACGAAGCAGTTTGGTATTTGTGTGTTCTAGCACACACAGCCTCACCACGTGTGAGACGAAGGAGAAAGCACAGGCAGAGTTACAAGGAGGCAGAGACAAACCTACAAATGTCTGCAAGACCTGTATATCGGTAACTGTTCAGAGGAGAGTGGTAAGAAGCAGATTTGAACAATTGGATAAGCAAACTTGACCTAAAAGATACATATTATAGATAGATAAATACAGAATACTACACCCGCAACCGATAGATACAGAATACTACACCTGCAACTGCAGATCACAGAGTTTTCCCGAGTGTACATGGAATGTTTGTGAATATGCTGGGCCATATAGCAAGTCTCAACAAGTTTCAGATGCTCTAAGTCATATAGAGTACATTCTCAGACAGTGATGCAGTTAAGCCAGAAAACAAGAGAAAAAGTAAGTAGAAAATATCTACATATTTGAAGTCTATATATACTCCTGAATAACTGATGGATTTGGAAAATCACAGTGGGAACTAGAAAATATGCTGAAAGTTTTGAAACTTACATCCCATAATTAAGATGTCGTTAGGGCCATGCTAACTTGGGAAGTTTCTAAAGCATATATTAAAAAATAAGCTTGAAATACAAATAAAGTATTTTTCATGAGAAATTAGAGAAACAGCTAATTAAGCACAAAGAACTGTGCAAATAAATGGAAATAGTCAAAAGTTAATTGAAGAATGATAAAATGAATAAACCCCTCATGGGGGACTAATTAATGCACAAATAATAGCAAAAAAAAGAAAATATTTCTATAGATTTTTCAATCATTAAACAGATAATGAGAATATTATGAACAGCTTTATGACAATAAGTATGAAAATTTGATTGAAATAAACAAGTTTCTTGAAAATGCAGTTTTTCCAAACTGGCACAATCAGTCCTACATCTGACTGGTCTTAAATCCTCTATTTTAAATTAAAATAATAAATAAATTAAGTCTATAATTTTAAATCTTCCTACAAAGAGAACTCCAGGCCCAGAGTGCTTCATCAGTGAGTTCAGTGAGTTATGTTTAAAGAAAATACAGCACCAATCTTGTTTTCAAAGAATAGAAAAAGGAAATAATCCCTAACCATTCTATGACGGCCACACAGACTTGATACTAAAACCTAGCAAAGACATTACAAAAATATAACAAGCTAATCTCACTCATAAACTTTAAACAAGTGATCAGCAGAATGAATCCAGCAATGTGTAAAGCTGATGTATATCTCAACCAAGGTGGAGTTTTCGATGAATGTCAGTTTGGTTTGATAGTCAAAAATCAGAAAAAGATGTTGAATAAAGTTCAGCACTACTTATGATTTTTTTGATGTAAGTACTATCAAAGTAGGAATAAAGAGGAATTTTCTGAACTTGATAAATGGCGCACACACTCTTCAACAAACACACGAAGTAGTGTACAGACATATAAGTATCTTACCAAGTAGTGAAATATTAAATGCTGTCTCTTTGGCTTGACAGCAGGGATGCCTACCCTGACCACTCCCACTCACTATCACAATGGAGCACCAAACCTGTGCAATAAATAATCCACCCCCCAAAAAAGAAAGTGTAGGTCTGAAAAGGAAGAAACGCTGTTAACAAGATAACCTGATATATGTGTTTCAAAATCCACAGATGCGCAATTAGAATTAACAAGTGAGGTTAGCAAGGTTGTTAATATCAATATTAAATGTATTTCTACATACTAATGTATCCTACGTAAAGCAGTAGTCAGGTAGAATATAAGAAGTTTAAAAAGAAATCTTAAACACTTACAGCAATGTTTGTAGCAGCGCTGTTTGCAGTAACCAAGGCATGGAAGATTCCTCAGCCGTTGAAAACAATGAAATGCTGCCGTTTGCAGCAACATGGATGGACCTTGAGGTGATCATGCTGTGTGCGGTGAGTCAGACAGAGACAATCAGCGTATGATGCCATGCACACGTGGAGTCTAAAAGACAACACAAATGAGCTTACTTACAAAACAGAAATAGACTCACAGTCATAGAAAGCAGTTACCAAAGGGGAAAGTGGGGAGGGATAAATTAGGGGTCTGGGATTAATAGATACACACCTCTATATGTAAAACAGATGAACAGGTATTCACTGTGTAGCGCAGGGAACTGTATTTACTATAACAACCTGTAGTGGAAAAAGAGTCTGAAAAAGTGTGTATGTGTGTGTATATATGTATATACACACACACACACATATATGCATGCATCACTTTGCTGTACACCTAAAACACGATATTGTAAATCAGCTATAGTTCAATTTTTTAAATTTAAATAAAGGTGATCACACAAAAAAAGATAGCCTACAACAGCGGCAGAATATTGACTACATAAGAATATATCAGTTGAAACATATACCAGAATTCTGTGCAAAATGAAACATTCTGGAAGGGGGTGAAGGAAAGCCTAAATAAATGAGAGGGCACCATGTGTGGCAGACAGGGAACTGCCCTCTAGTTGCCCTTCAGGAAGGAACTTTCCGTTCAGCCGTGCAGGTGTGGCCTGCACGAAGCCTCCAGCTGCAGAGAGCTCCCTTCCCTGAGGTGACACGGGTCCCAGAGCTGCATACAACCAGTGGAAGCAAGACAGGGACATACTTAGGGCCATTTGTACCAAATACAGGACACCCCAAAATCCTGGGCAACTCCCTGCTGCCTTGACTGGAGCTCTGTGGGCCCGGCATTGCTCTCTGGCCCCTTCCTAAGCCTGATCTTGCTACCTTCACTTCCTCCCACAAGTGTTGATCCTCATAAACATTGTGCACCTCAACTCAGCCTCTGAAGACTAACCTGTGACAGCTGACTCAGGAGAGGTCTCAGAAAGCAAGTAATGAGATGGGTTCAGAGGAGTACCCCGCCCCCCGGTGGAGGCAGGTGGGTCTCAGGCAGCACTCTGCACAGGGTGCTGGTTCAGTTGTTCACACTCTGTTGGTACATAAGAGGGGGTGTGCTGGTCAAAGTGGAAGCACTGGCAGATATAGTGGAGGAAGTAGTTGCTATAGAAATGATTGATTTGGATAGCCATTGATGTGCATCGTCAGTGTTCGCCAGAAAGATGCCAAAGAGATGAGAGTAATGAGCAACTGAAAGCCAGGTGTGAAAATTAGAGGCCTTCCTGGTTGCATGAAGCTCTCATCTCCTACAGTGAGAAGGCAGAGAAAGCTGAGGACCTAGACCATGAGGATTAAGCACCCAGCAAAGGCAGGTCTCTCATGCCAAGGTCAGGCCCTGAATGGGATGGAGGCAGATAGGCAATGATGAAGATTTTGACTCCCCAGCTTCCTGTGGACCTTCCGAGCTTGGAGAAGTGGCCCATCTCCAAACCCACTGGAAGAGCCAACACTCCCAACCTTCTGGAACACCGTGCAGAAGCCTGCCCCTGAGAAGAGCATGGATTCCCTCCTGGGTCACTATGCCTATCACTGGCTGAACTCTCAGTACGTAGGGTTAGGGATGCTAAGGGATTACATCCCGCAGAAGACCTGCAGGCCCTCGCCAGCATCCAGGAACTGAACTCTTAAGTGTGCTTGATCAAGGGGCCAGAATATAAAACTGGGTGAAGAAGAGTCTGTTGGCTTGGGAGGGATTCTGGGTCAAACTCAGTATTAGAAAAGTGGAAGTTGGAGGATCGCCAGGATAGGAGGTGGGGAAGCAAAAGGCTTTAGGATGAACTGTGCAGACCTGAAAATACCAGATACATCCCACCTCTTTTTGGGAGAGACACACTGCCCAGCCGTTGGGAGTGACAGCTTTGAGCCAGCAGCGCCTCGGGGCCTGGCTGGGCTGCCAGGTGCTGCTTTGCCTGGGGTCATACTCTGCCCACCCTGCCCAGGGCAACCTGCGCTGTGACTTAGCATGGACACGCAGCCCAACACGGGACACTCTGACAACAGTAAATGCCCCAGAGCAACGCGTTAGGGCAGCCAGCGCTCTGTCGGGTCTGGGTCAGACTGCTTCCTCTGCCCTATTCTGGTGCTTGCCTTTTCCCTCGTAAACTTTTGCCATCCAAATTCCATTAAGCATCTGTTTCTGCACCATGACCTGCATACCATACTCCTGGTTTTTAAAGACTCGGAATCTTCAAGAGATCAGTACACTACTAAATGCTCTATAGATTATATGCAACCATATCAAAATCCCCAAATATTGATCTTTATGCAATATTTTTTGCACGTATAACACATTTTTCCCAAAGAGTATTTCCCATAGTAAGTTTTTGAAAGTAGGAAGTTAACAAATGTTCTGTGGGGCTATATTCAAGGATTGACAGATTTGGAGGAGAAACGCTTTATATACTATGCAATATGTGTGTGTGTGTGTGTGTGTATATATATATATATATATATATTCAGGACAAATGCAAACATTATTTAAAAAAGAATAAACAAAAAGATACAAACCCCATAGAATGGTAAAGCAATTCTAAATTTATTAGGAAATGCAGAGGGTGAGGAATTATCAGGACACTCTTTGAAGAAACAGGAGGTAGGTGGGCTTGCTCTACCAGATGTGAAAACTTAGTGTAAAGCTGCGGAAATGAAGACAGTGTGGTTTGGATACAAATACATAAAAATAATAGAGAACACAGACACAGTTCCTATTTGAGTGTTTGATTTCTGTGAAAGATGGAACTTCAGACCTGTGGAGGACGTCTTTGTCATTATATGGTGCTAGGACAGTTG
This sequence comes from Cervus canadensis, assembly GCF_019320065.1. Classification (NCBI taxonomy): domain Eukaryota; kingdom Metazoa; phylum Chordata; class Mammalia; order Artiodactyla; family Cervidae; genus Cervus; species Cervus canadensis. The sequence goes on along the minus strand of NC_057386.1, from coordinate 171,593 downwards.
GATATCCTTACAGAAAATGGAACCTGACCACCCCACACCATAAACAAAAATTAGTATCAGGTGATTTTAGATCTGACTGTGAAAGACAAAACACTAAAAGCTTCTAGAACAGTGCAGATGAAGAGAAAATGGAAATATTCTATGACCTGTACTGTCTAATACAGGCAACTGAAGGACTGAATTTTATTTCATTTTAATTAATTTTCACTTATATAGCCCCAAGTGGCTGCCAACAGTTCAGAATTAGAAGATAATATTGAAGACTGTCTTCATGACCTAAGGATATGAAAGACTTCTTCAACAGGATACAAAAACCACTAACCAAAAAGAAAGAGAAAAAAAACCAATTGTATTAAAATTAAGAATTTCTATACATTTAAAGATACCATGATATACGTCAATAGAAAGAGGCACAAAGGCACATTACAGTAGGAAGAGAGATTTGCAGCACAAAGGGCTCATCTCCAGAGTATATAAACAACTCTCAGATCAAAAAGAAAAACACCCCGAAGAAAAGTAGGTAAAAGACTTCAACAGGCACTACACCAAAGAGAATATCCAAATGACCAATTAGCATGTTTAAAAATGTTCAACCACACCAATAATCAGGGATAGACAAACTGAAATCATAATGAATTATCACAGCACACCCAGCAAAATGGTTAAAATCCAATAAAAAATTGACAAGACTAATGATAAGACTGGAACAAGAGAATCTCTCAAGTGGAGTTAGGGAGAGTTTAAATTGGTATGACAACTTTGAAAATCTGTTTAGCAGCATCTGCTAAATGAACCTGCACTGTAATCCACCGTCTCACATTAGGAATATGCCAAGTTATATGTGGACTTGTACATCAAAAGACATGTACAAGAGCGCTCATAGTCGCATTACTTGTAACAACCAGGAGTTGGGTAAAACCTGTTAGCCACAGAAGGAAAATAAGCAAATCATCATAGTGTACAGCTTAAATATATACAGTTTTATCTGTCAATTATAACTATAAAAGCTGGGAAAAGAAGCTTCATAAAACTGTATCCATACGAAAATAAGTAAATAAAGTACTGTAAGTTATACAATGGCATGCCACATAGCCATGAAAAAGAATGAACAACTGTTACATTCAACAGCATGAACAAATCTCACAAAGGATGCTAAGCCTAACACACTTCATTACAAAAGAGTCCATGCCTTGTAAATCCATTTATACAAAGTTCAAAATGCAAGTGAAATTAAGCTATAGTGTTGAAAGATACACATTTAGCAAGGAGACGATTGCCATAAAATTCATGCTTGAGATCACCTTCACAGGGAGGTAGAAAGCACATGGGAATGTTCTGAGTTGCCTGAGGTGACGTTTTATAACATGGATCTATAACATGGACTGTTGTCTTAGTTTTTTTAAGCCTCAGTGATGGTGGCAGGCTAGTGCCTGCCAATGGAGGAGACGTAAAAGATGTGGGTTCGATCCCTGGGTCAGGAAGAGTCCCTTGGAGGAGGAAATAACAGCCCACTTCAGTATTCTTGCCTGGAGAATCCCATGGACAGAGGAGCCTGGCAGGCTACAGTCCATGGGGTTGCAAAGAGTCAGACACAACTGAGACTACTTAGCGCACGCACATGATACTCTCTGAAGGGTCCTAACACTTACCTGCTGGTCCCTGGCCAGACTGGTATCAAGGACAATAATCTGGGGGGTGGGGGGAGTAGTGTCTGGGGGACAAGAGACAGTGAGAGTGGGCACAGGGCGCCAGTCTGCCCTGGGGCAGCAGAAGCAGCCGTGTAGCACAAGCAGCTCTGGGCTTTTCCTTCCAGCCCCAGTGAAGGCAGATGGAAGGTGTGATCATTTACTCTAGTTTCATGGTCCTGTTAGGGGAAGCACACTGATTGAAACCACCCACCCTGGCCAGGCACCATAGTAACCATTTGCATGAGTTGTTTTACGACAGGAGGTCCTGGTAAGGAACGTGGAACTAATAAGCCACCACCAACCAGAAGAGTTCGGGAAAGGTCAAAAGGAGACACCACATGTCCAACCACCTCCCAGAATCATCCTCTCTGGCATCCATCTTGGCTGAACAAGGTGTGCACCACTAGGAAGGACTCTTGAGTCAGAATGATTGGCTAAAGACATCCCGGAAACTAATCCCATCACCATAAAACCCGAGAGTGCAAGCCATGTGACAGAGCTGTTCTCCTGGGTCCCCTTACCCTCCTGCTCTCCCCCGGGCGCCCTTTCCAATAAAATCTCTTGCTTTGTCAGCACGTGTGTCTCCTCGGACAATTCATTTCTGAGTGTTAGACAAGAGCCCAGTTTCGGGCCCTGGAAGGGGTCCCCCTTCCTGCAACAGTCTTGTCCCTCTTCCCAGCCATTTGTGGGTGCAGCCCCTCAGCTCCTGAAGCAGCTGTGTAAGCAAGGGCTGGGGCAGGAAGGAGGGGCAGTGACTGGTGGGTGTGGAGGTTTCTTCTGGAGTGCCGGAAATGTTTGAAACCAGACTTGGGGCTGCACGTCACGAAGGCATACTAACTTTGATTAATTTTATGTGAATTTCACCCCAATTAAAAAACAAATAATTTAAAACTCATTGGATAGATTTAACAAACAAAAAAACTATATTTTTCTCCTTAACAAAGGCATATATTTCTTTCTGAAAGGAAATAGATTTTTTAAGAATTTCTGGCATCCTCAAAGTTGCCTACTTGCTTTTCTCAGCTGTTTTTTTTTTTTTTTAGGTTGTACAAAGCAAGTTTTTTAAGGTGTACCACATGACGACTTACCGTGCATACACATTGTGAGATGGTTACAATTAATACGCTCATCACTTTACCTCTTGGGGGAGGAGTGAGGAGTGAGGACACCAAGGATCCACTCTCTTAGCCGATTTCGAGTGCTCAGTGCAGAGTTGTTAACTGGAGTTAACATGCTGTAGTTAGATCTTTACAACTTCATCATCTTACAACTGAAAGTTTGTGCCCTTTGATCAACCTTTCCCCATTTCCCCACTCCCCAGCCCCCGACAACCATCATTCCACTCTCTGGTTCTAGGAATTTGACTTCTTTAGGTTCCATATGCAAGTGAGATCACAGCTTGGTTGTCTTTCTGTGTCCGGCTAGTTTCTCTTCGCATCGTGTCCTCTGGGTGCATCCGTGCTGTCTTGCCTTTCAGCCCTTTCTCACATCTGCCCTTCCCATCTCCCCTGGCCGATGATGTGTATGAGCTGTGCTCAGGCACCTCCGGGGGTCTGCCTTTGCCTCTGGCTTTCTGACCTCCTGCAGCCTCTCCCGGAGGCAAGTGCTGCTTTGCTGAGTCTGCGTCTCTGCTGGCGGTCCTCACACTGATCTTGACGGGAAGCTAGGCTTCCTGGGTCCTGAGTCAGCAGAGTGGAAAGGAAATGAAGGCCACACAGCAGTCGGAGAGGAAGCTGCCAACCTACAGGCAGAATCGACACTTCTCTGTAGGTCTGGAGGAGAGTCCAGTCCTCTGATTCCAGAACATGGCTCCCGAAACACTGGCTCCTGGGTCAGCCAACCCTAAGCAAGTTTTCTGCCTTTCTCTGCAGTCATTTGCCCAGATATAAAGTGGGAATGGCTGTGTGAGGATCACAGGCGTCAACAGCCATGGCCTAGATAGAAAAAGTCTGCACAAGAGCTAGAGCTTACTCCTTTCAAAGATTTCTAAGTGGAGAGTTAAAAAAATACCCATCTATTTTCTTCCTGCCTTTCCTCTCCCCTGTTCCAGTTAAGAACTGATATCAAAAGAGCAAACAAAACAAACCTGAAACACCCTAGTAACCTATATTTTGGCATTTTGCAGTTGAACCAAGATTTCTTTCACAGGAAAGGGGCACTTAAATAGGATAATGTGTTTAAGGACATTTTCTTCCTAGACCTGATTGTAACTGGCAATTGTATTTAGGGCCCACAAGTCTAACTCCCCTATTTCTAGTCATTGAAGGTTCAAAGTGGAACTTTTTCATACGCACATTCAGCAGGAAGTACCCAGTTCAGTGATGAATTCTCATGTGGCAGCCTGGTCTTTAGAAGCGTTAGGATGTACTGGGAAAAGCTTGAACTGAAAGGTGGGTGACCCAGGCTTCAGTTTGGATGAGACCCTGGGCTGATTACCTCACTTTCCTGGGCTTTCCTGCCTATTAGATAAGGGCATTAGATTAAATGGTGTTTAAAGTTCCTTCAGTTCAATAATTAAGGATTCCTAATGTCACCCCCACCCCCCCAAAATAAAAAGGAGTCATGAGGGTTTGGGCTAAGAACCAGCCAGGGGAAAAAATAGGCCCCTAAGTTCCTTTTTTTTAAAGTGTATTTTAATTACAAGTCAAATTTCACTTTCAGGGGAAAAAACAACCCTTAGGCATTTTCTGTTCTGTTTAGTTTAACTTTAATCTTTCTCCCCAGCAGATAGCTCTTCAGTCGAAGGGCTTGGGGGAGGTTTCTCACACTTTCCACCTACAGGCCAGTTTACATACCAGAAAGGACTCCCTGGATTTTACTGAAGGTTGTTGCCAAGAGAGAAGGCGTCACTTTAAAGGGACTTGCGTGGATCCCTGGCGCCCCTTCTGACACCGCAGGGCTGGTCCAGCATGAGGACGGCGACACGCGCAGGGCTGAAATGGGTTTCACGCTCACGACCAAGGACTTGGCCTCCTGCCCTGTCATATGTTACGAAACAAGCATGTGTTGCTTTCAGTGTGTTTGTGCTGGACCAGGCAGAGTGCAGTGCTTGGGTCTAGACTCAGAGACCCCGGGACCCTCCCGCTGCCTTGTCACTTCTTTGAGTGGTATCTCGCCCACCGCCTCCCCCCCACCCCGCCCCCACTGTGTTTCTAGAGAACAGATGAGGCCACACATCCTGGGAGCAGGCGAGGTCCTCGACTGCGGCCTAAACTCTTCAAAGGGCTTCGAGTTCAGATCTAATTGCTGCTGCTAAGTCGCTTCAGTCGTGTCCGACTCTGTGCGACCCCATAGACGGCAGCCCACCAGGCTCCCCCGTCCCAGGATTCTCCAAAACACTGGAGTGGGTTGCCATTTCCTTCTCCAATGCATGAAAGTGAAAAGTGAAAGTGAAGTTGCTCAGTCATGTCTGACTTCTAGCGACCCCATGGACTGCAGCCTACCAGGCTCCTCCGTCCATGGGATTTTCCAGGCAAGAATACTGGAGTGGGGTGCCACTGGTGTTCTGCAAAACCTGCAAACGCGCACCAGTTTTAGATTTGGGAATTATCGGCACAGGCAAGGTCCTCCATCGTGAAATTCTCCAGAGTAGGGTGGAGCAGACTTCCATAAAGCAAACTCCAGTCTCCCCAGCCTTCTGTGAAAACATTTGTACCCAAAGAGGAGTCCCTTCCAGCTCTCAGATGTGGTAATGGAACCATTTTTCTCTAAATGAAGTGCTTTGTGAACCAGCTTGCCTATACCTTCGGAAACTTCAAGTGCATAATTTGACCTCAGTTCATCTTTTTGCCCCGTAGGCTTGGTTGAAAGGTCAATATCCCCGCTGACTCTCCTCATAAGGAAGAAGCCTTCCAGTCATCTTGGTGTCCCTGAAGACGGTAGCACAGCCATGGATCAAGTTATCAGGAGTTATTAGAATTCCTACTTGCACAGAGTTGGATCTCTTTTCGGTGCAGCCTGTTTTATTTTTCTGGCCCCTGTGCTGTGTTCACTCACACAACTTAGTTGTATAAAGGCTTCTTTGAAGTCAGGAGCACCTCCAGCACTACAGATGACCACTGGAGGTGGACGATGGTTCCTGACCCCAGACCCACTCTGCTTCCCGGAACTCTGCTTACAGATGAAGAAGAGGCCTCAGCCCCAGGGACCGCAGAGCCAGCCGCCAGTGGCTCCAACAGCTGGACATCACCCTCCTGCTCTTCCTGCCCACCCCCCGCCCTTGTTCAAGCCCTCTTGTCCTTTCCTCCCCGTCTTTCCCTTTTCCCTGTTTCCCGTATCTTCCCTTTCTCCCTATTCAGATGGAGTCGTACTCAATTAAGCAGAGGCCGTAGCTGTATTTCCCCTCACGTCCTGGTGTCCACGTGGTCGTTTTCATTTTCCTCTTGTCTTTGCCAGCAGCGCTGGTCTCCACTTCCACGTCCTCGACCACCGGCCCCAAACGGACTGTCCTTTATGCCACCGGGCGGCACCAGCACTGTCACTGGAGTCATGGTTGCAGGACTTTCCTTATAGAGGACATATCTCATCTGAGAACACAGGCTTGTTACATGCCCCGATTACCATTCTCTTCCTCCCTAATTTTTGGATGGAATTTGACGGCCCAGACTGCAATGCACAGCCTCTCCCGAAGCTAGAAGTTGCCTTGGAACAAAGGATGTTACTGAAACTGTTGTGCAGTGTACAGAAAGTGTCCCTAAATGGGGGTCGCGGATGTCCTTCTTTGTTCCTTCCCAGTTTCTGCTGATTAGAATGGAGATGTGCTGTGTGGAGCTTGAGTCTCCAGCTCAGATCGTGAGACCCCAGGCTGCACACATGGGAGGGGTGTAGCAAGACTCGGTCTGAACCTCCCTCCAGACCAGCCCTGGACTGACCGCCTGCCCAGTTCTGTTACTCGAGGGAGAAACTCAACTTCTATCACATTTGAGCCACTATTATTTTAAAAAGACACATATCCAGAGGTACATTCTAACATACGGAATTTATAAATTCATATTGCACATGTCACATTTATCTGTACACAGCAGAGGATGGGCCTTGCCAAGAGAACAAGTAAAAAGGTAAGAAATTCTAATGACTCCAAGCTGTTTTGACAAGTTTCCATCTTTATTAGACTCCTTCGGGGCCACAAATTATATCCAATAATGGCTTTAATGACGAAAGACAGAAGATATTTTAACTTTGCTAATCTTTTTCTGGGGGTGGGGGGCTGGTAACTACAGACTTAGCAGCAAATTGCAAACATAGTACAAGGAGTTCCATCTAACCTTTACCCACATTCCCCAAATGTTAACACTAGCACATCCACATTATCATACTTTGTATATCAATTCTTGTCTGAAACGTTAGAGTGAGTTGCAAAGACACTGCCCCTCTACCCATGAACACTTTAAGTGGGTATTTCCTAAAAACAAGGGCTTATGTGCCAAGTAACCACAGGAAGACAAGCAAAACCAGAAAATTCACCCTAATTCAACACTATTAGCTAACCTATAGGCTTTCTTCAGATTTTACCAATTGGCCCAATTATGTCCTTTAATACCCCAAAAGACAGACAAGGGAAAACCCCAAATTATATGTTGCAATCAGTTCTAGTGTCTTCCTAGTCCTTTTCAACCTGCAGAAATTTCTGTCTTGCCCTGTTTTTCCTAGCCTTGACATTTTTGAGGAGTCTGTTATTTTATGAAACATCCCTCCATTTGGGTACTTCTGATGCTTTTCTCACAATATTAGATTAGTTTTTTGTATTTTTGCACTGGAATCTTCCAGAAGTACTGCTGTGTGTCTCAGCGTGTCATCTCATGAGGCGTATATAGAGGCCACTGTCTCATTACTGGGGATGTTGATGGTGATTGTGGGTTGGAATGGTGTCTGCTCTGAAAAGTTATTCTCTTTGTAAAATTAATAAGTACCTTGAAAAAGGGCCCTAGGACCCAATTCCAGTATGTGTGTGTGTATTTAGGCTTCCCACACCAACAAGCAATTCTTAGACACCAGTGGGGTGTCCAAGAATTCAACTCAACTCTGACACTTACTTGGAAATAGAATCAGGCTCATCCCACAAGACGGGCCTCCACTTCAGATGCCAGTCACAAGCCCAGGTTATTTTTACCTGTGCTTCTGACCAACTGACTACAAATTAGAGGCTCCCACGACCCCTCCTTGGGTTTGATTAAGTTTTTAGAATGGCTCACAGAACTCAGGAAAACTTGTTTGCTCACCAGACTACAAAAAGGGTATTAAAGGATATGAACCAACCACTAGATGAGATATACAGCATGAGGTATGGTAAGGGGTTCACCAGCCCAGAAGCTCCCCAAACCCTCTCCTGTGGGGTTTTTTGGAGGCTTCCTTAGACATGATTGGTTAAATCGTTGGCCATTGGTGATTCATTCCACCTGCAGCCCCCTACCACTGAGACAGGGGTGATACTGAAGTTCCAACCCTCTAATATCATGGTTGGTTTTCCTGGCAACTGATGCCCACTCTTGGGTGGGATCCAAGAGTCACTTTCCCCAAAGTGTTTTCAGGAGCTGACGAAAGACCAAACATCATCCCACTGCTCTTATAGCTCAAGAAATCCCAAATATTTGGGGAGTGGGGAGCCAGAACTGTAGATGAAGTCCAAATATATGAGAAATAAATATTTTAGTCATCTGAATGATCAAATACTTATCTCTTTTAAATCATGATGTCACAATCTTGTGGAAAGACACTTTGAGACTGCGTACTTGTTGTTTAGTCACTAAGTCATGTCCGACTCTGTGACCCCCATGGACTGTAGCCTGCCAAGCTCCTCTGTCTGTGGAATTCTCCAGACTAGAATACTGGAGTGGGTTGCCATTTCCTTCACCAGGGGATCTTCCTGGCCCAGGGTTAAACTTGTGTCTTCTGCCCTGCAGGTGGATTCCTTACCATTGAGCCACCTGGGAAACCTGAGATTGGGTAGATATCCTGCTAATTCTTCAACTTTCACCCACTAACTTGAGCTTCCAAGCTTCCATTTCTTGCATGAAGGAAAAATTACTTTAATGGCTGCCCAATAGTGATATGATAACACTTTTTCTCTCATATTCTTTCCCAAAGAGGATTGAAATTATTTATTTTAAAAGTTTTTAGTTTATTTAACATGGGTTCGATTCCTGGGTCAGGAGGATCCCCTGAAGAAGGGCATGGCAACCCACTCCTGTATTCTTGCCTGGAGAATCCCATGGGCAGAGAAACATGGCGGGCTACAGTCTATGGAGTCGCAAAGAGTTGGACACGACTGAAACGACTTAGCAGGAGCTGCTTTATTGGCATGTGAGGGTTGAAATTTATAAGATGAAAGCAAGAACCCAGGTCATTGTCACAGTGAACACTATAAATAAAAATAGCTTACCATTAAGTAATCTCTTTGTGGGTCCAGAGCATGTATGTGGCACCATGCCAGGCCATGGATTCAAAAGTAAACGAGACGCACCCGGATCCTCAGGAAGCACGCTGTTTTCGGCATGTGGCAGAAATGTGAGCGTGTATTTTCTGCAGCGCAGTGAAGGCCGTTGCAGCTGCAGAAGCAGGTTCCCTGCGTGGCAGGGCTGGGTTCCTCCTGAGGGACTTGGAGTGGAATGAGAGCACTTGATTTGCCCTGTCATAAAGCCACGTGGCACACACTGATTTTTCTGTAGGATAATAAACTCTCTGGAAGGCAAAAACTTGAGCCCTGACTATCATTGTGTTGCCTGAGGAACATGGGAGCGCAGACAGGGCAAGACTACCGCAGAGGATTATGGGAGCCTTAGGAAAGGAAGAACCGGCGACGAGAGGCGGCCTCCCTGTCCTAAGACCCTCGTGGCCCTACCCCCCTGCTCGTGGGGGTCTCAGCCCTTTGTATGTCAGACGTGAATACACCCACATTCCCATATTCCATCAGTTGGTGTGTATGCGTGTTAGTTTCAGATGAGTTGGTTTTCATTGTCTCGACATAATATTATATTTTGTCAGCTTTTGATTTATTTCAAATCTCTACAGTTTAAAGCCAATACATTTTTTTAGGTCTCAAAAAAATCTTTTTGTAGATTCTCACAAAACTCCTAGGCCCTAGGAACTGCATCTGAAGTAACTGGTGAATTATTTTTAAGTTGAAGGAAGTTTTATTTGTCTCGGAGACAGATATCTCTGAATTAATCAAACTTCTTTTCAAAAAAACTTTATCAAGATATAGTTTACATACAATAAAATTCACCCATTTAAAGTATACGATTCAGTGGTCTTCAGTACATTCACAGAGTTATGTAAGGAACACCACTATCTAATTTTAGAGCATTTCATCACTGCAGAAAGAAACCTTGTAGCCACTTAAAGTCACTCCCCACCCTTCCCCTGGTCCCTGGAAACCACTAAACTACTTTTTGTCTCTATAGATTTGCCTCTTGTGGACATTTCGTATAAATGGAAAACATGTAATGCGTGGTCTTTTATGGCTGTCTTCTTTCAACTCCACCTAATGCTCTTCAGGTTCCTCCGTGCTGCAGCCTGTGTCAGAGAGTCATCCCTTTTCACTGTGATCAGTGCATCAGACTATGTGGAAATAGCACAGTTTGTTTATCCATTCACCAGTTGACAGGCAATTGGGTTGTGCCCAGTTTTTGGCTACTGTGAACAACACTGCTATGAACATTTCGTGCAAGTCTTTGTATGGACACTTCTTTTTGTTTCTTTAAGAGTGAAATCGCTGTGTCATGTGGGAAGGTTATGAGAAGTTGCCAAACTCTCCAGCGGTTGCACCATTTTACATTCCAGGAATGAAGGAGGGGTTCCATTTCTCTGCATCCTTACCAACACTTGCTATTGTCTTTTCTATTCTAGCCCTCCTGGTAGGTATAAAGTGGTATCTCATTTTGGTTTTATTTGCATTTCCCTAATGACTGATGATGTTGAACATCTTTTCATGTGATTACTGACAGTTTGTATGTCTTCATTGAGAACTGTTTCTTTAAATCCTTTGCCCATTTTTAAAAATGGAAATATTTGTTTTCTTCTGAGGCTGTAAGAGTTCTTTCTTTATGTATTCTGGATAAAAGTCCCTTATCAGTTATATAATATGCTAGCTTTTTCTGTTCTGTGAGTTATCTTTTCACTTTCTGGATGATGTCATTTGAAGTGTAAAAGTTTTAAATTTTGACAAAGTCCAATTTGTGAATTTTTCCTTTTATCATTTGTGCATTTAATGTTATAGCTAAGAAATTGTTGCCTAACCCTAGATCATATTTATTCCCCTTTTCCTCTAAGACGTTTATAACTTTAGCTCTCACTTTTAAGTCTATTTGCCATTTTGAGTTAATGTTTGTGTATGGTATAAGAAATGAATTCAACTTAATTCTTTTTTAATAAATTTTTTAAAATATTTATTTGTTTATTTATTTGACTACACCAAATCTTAGTTGCAGCACATGGAATCTTTGCTGCAGCATGTGGGATCCAGTACCCCCACCTGGGATGGGAACTGGGCCCACTGGTGGGGAACACAGAGTCTAGCTGCTGAACCACCAGGGAAGTCCCTCAACTTAACTCTTTTAAATGTGGGTGTTCAGTTGTCCCAGCAACATTTGTTGAAAAGACGACTTTTTCCCCCATTGACTTGTCTTAGCATCTGAATTTTACAATAGTTCTGAGAGCTTGCTGTTGTTGTCCAGTCACTAGGTCATGTCCAACTCTTTGCAACCCCATGAACTACATACAGCACAGCAGGCTTCCTTGTCCTTCACTATCTCCTGGATCTTGTGCAAACTCATGTCCACTGAGTTGGTGATGCCATCCAATCCTTTTGTCCATCTCATCCTTTGTTACCATCTCATCCTTTGTCGCCCCCTTCTCCTCCTGCCCTCAGTCTCTCCCAGCATCAGGGTCTTTTCCAATGAGTTGTCTCTTTGCATCAGGTGGCCAGACTATTGGAGCTTCAGCTTCAGCATCAGTTCTTCCAATGAAGATGCAGAGGTGATTTTCTTTAGGATTGACTGGTTGGATCTCCTTGTAGTCCAAGGGACTCCCAAGAGTCTTCTCCAACACCACAGTTCAAAAGCATCAATTATTTAGTACTCAGCCTTCTTTATGGTCGAACTCTCACATCCATGCATGATACTGGAAAAACCATAGCTTTGACTATGGGGACCTTTGTTGACAAAGTAACATCTCTGCTTTTTAATATGCTGTCTAGTTTGGTCACAGCTTTTTCTCCAATGAGCAAGAATCTTAATTTCATGGCTGCAGTCACCATCTGCACTGATTTTGGAGCCCAAGAAAATAAAGTCTCTCACTGTTTCCATTGTTTCCCCATCTATTTGCCACAAAGTGATGGGACCAGATGCCATGATCTTTGTTTTTTGAACATTGAGTTTTTAAGCCAGATTTTTCACTCTGCTCTTTCACCTTCATCAAGAGGCGCTTTAGTTCCTCTTCACTTTCTGTTGTAAGGGTGGTGTCATCTGTATATCTGAGGTGACTGATATTTCTCCTGGCAGTTTTGATTCCACCTTGTGCTTCATTCAGCTGGACATTTCACACGATGTACTCTGTATATAAGTTAAATAAGCAGGGTGACAACATACAGCTTTGACGAACTCCTTTCCCTATTTGGAACCAGTCCATTGTTACATTTTTGGTTCTAACTGTTGCTTCTTGATCTGCATACAGGTTTCTCAGGAGGCAGATAAGGTGGTCTGGGATTCCCATCTCTTTAAGAATTTTCCACAATTTGTTGTGATCCAAACAGTCAAATGCTTTAGTGTAGTCAATGAAGCAGAAGTAGATGCTTTTCTGGAATTCTCTCACTTTTTCTGTGATCCAGTGGATGTTGGCAATTTGATCTCTGGTTCCACTGCCCTTTCTAAATCCAACTTGAACATCTGGAAGTTCTCTGTTCACATACTGTTGAAACCTGGCTTGGAGAATTTTGAGCATTACTTTGCTAGTGTGTGAAATAAGGCAGTGATCAAAATCATTCCCAAGAAAAAGAAAAGCAAACAGGAAAAATGGTTGTCTGAGGAGGGCTTACAAATAGCTGAGAAAAGAAGAGAAGCAAAAGGCAAGTGAGAAAAGGAAAGCTATATCCTTCTGAATGCAAAGTTCCAAAGAATAGCAAGGAGAGATAAGAAAATCTTCCTGGGACTTCCCTGGTGGCCCAGTGGCTAAGACTCCACACTGCCAATGCAGGGGGCCTGGGTTCGATACCTGGTCAGGGAACAGGATCCCACATGCCACAACTAAAGATCCCACGTGCGGCAACCAAGACTCAGTGCAGCCAAATAAATAAAATAAATATTAAAAAAAAAAAAAAGAAAACCTTCCTAATTGATCACTGCAGAGAAATAGAGGAAAACAATAGAATGGGAAAGACTAGAGATCTCTTCAAGAAAACTAGAGTTACCAAGGGAACATTTTGTACAAAGATGGGCACAATAAAGGACAGAAACGGTATGGACTTAACAGAAGCAGAAGATATTAAGAAGAGGTGGCAAGAATACACAGAAGAACTATAAAAAAAAAAAAATCTTAATGACTTAGATAACCATGATTATGTGATCACTCACCTGGAGTCAGACATCCTGGACTCAAGTGGGCCGTAGGAAGCATCACTAAGAACAAAACTAGTGGAGGTGATGAAATTCCAGTTGAGCTATTTCAAATCCTTAAAAGATGATGCTGTGAAAGTGCTGCACTCAATATGCCAGCAAATTTGGAAAACTCAGCAGTGGCCACAGAACTGGAAAATTCAGTTTTCATTCCAATCCCGAAAAAAGGCAATACCAAAGAATGTTCAAACTACTGCACAATTGTACTCATTTCACACACTAGCTTTAAAAGTAGGAAAGGCTACTATAAAAGATTGGAAAGGTGATAGCTGAGAGCAATTAAGATCTGGGCACTCACTCAAATGAGGTTTCATCTGTGCTCATTGACTTGTAAAACTATGCTCAACGCACAGTGGGAGCCCCTGCGCTCTCCCTGGTGATGCAGTTTGTCAGGATCCAGCAAGGGCCTAGGAATGGGGGGAGTTATCTGTGGATTCCAAGGCAAGGAGATTGGAACAGTGACTTCAGGCCAAAGAGATAGGTGGGCCAAAACCGCAGTGAAATAGAGAGATACGTTGTTCAGTTGCCAAGTCGAGTCTGACTCTTTGTGGCCCCATGGACCATGGCCTACCAGGCTCCTCTTGTCCATGGGATTCTCCAGGCAAGAACACTGGATGGAGAGATGTATCAGGAACCCAATGTCAGGACTTAGGAAGGCGGGATGAAACAGAGACATTAAAACCAGGAGGGTAATAACACATGAGAGAAACCGGAGACGACATTAGGATTGGGAGCCTAGGTAACCTTATAGTTGGATTTAGAGACAAATGGGTATTTTTCCCACTGTCCAGCCTTTTAGGAAGTCCAGGCATTCTCCTTAAAACAGTCATTTCTCTGTCTCACAGGTGTGTTCAAGGCACAGCTGGTCTCAAATTTGGTGCTTATAACATTGTGCTCCTGACACAAGGCATTCATATACTGAACACCTAGTCTGTGTCCCACACATCCGTGGAGTAGAAGGGACCGTCACAGTGCGAGACAAGATTCTGTTCTCAGGAGGCTGAGGGGACAGCTGGCTGAGGGCACTTTTCCAGCGTTGACTTGGGTCCTGGCGTGGTGAGGTCTCTGCTCAGCTTAACCACAGCGGGGATCAACATCCAGCCCCAATTCATAGGCACATGTCCAGTCAACACAGCTAATAGATGAAAAAGCCAGGATTAAAAATCTGGTGCCTTTACTCACATCTGCAACTTTCCCTTCTACACCAGCTTCAGAGGCACAGCTGAAAGAGAGAATATAAAGGACTGAAACTTCATTATTTCTGTAAGAAAGAATGATTCAGTTCAGTTCAGTCGCTCAGTTGTGTCCAACTCTTTGCAACCCCATGGACTGAAGCACGCCAGGCTTTCCTGTCCATCACCAACTCCCAGAGCTTACTCACACTCATGTCCGTCGAGTCGGTGATGCCATCCAACCATCTCATCCTCTGTCGTCCCCTTCTCCTCCCACCTTCAATCTTTCCCAGCATCAGGGTCTTTTCCATTGCATCAGTTCTTCGTGTCCGGTGGCCAAATATTGGAGTCTCAGCTTCAGCATCAGTCCTACTAATGAATATTCAGGACTGATTTCTTTAGGATTGACAGGTTTAATCTCCTTGCAGTCCAGTGGACTCTCAAGAGTCTTCTCCAACACCGCAGTTCAAAAGCATCAATTTTTCGGCACTCAGCTTTCTTTATAGTCCATCTTTCACATCCATGACTACTGGAAAAACCATAGCTTTGACTAGATGGACCTTTGTTGGCATAAGGAAGAAGAAAGAGCAGGGGAGGGGAGGAACACTGGAAGGAAAAGAGGTCACACAGGAGAAGCAGTAAGAATGAAGGGGAGGGACTTGCCTGGTGGTCAAATGTTAAGAATCCAATGGCCAATGCAGGAGGCACAGGTTTGATCCCTGGTCCATGTGGAAGACCCCATATGCCTTGCAACAACTCAGCCTGTACACCCCAACTACTAAAGCCTGCATGCTCTAGAGCCTGTGCTCTGCAACACGATAAGCCACCGCAATGAGAAGCCTGCACACCACAACTTGAAAGAAGCCCCGACTCACTGCAACTAGAGAAAGCTGGCCCAGAACAGTGAAGACTCAGATCAGCCACAAATAAATAAATTTTTTTTTTTTAAATTGAAAAGAAGGAAGGGGTGAGGTAGAGAGGGTATCAGTGAGGGTTCTGCAGAGAAACAGGACCAGGAAGATATACAGAACATACAGATTCTTGTATCTCCTCTCTGTGTGTGTGTATGTGTGAGAGAGAGACAGTCTAAGGAAGTGGTTCATATAAAGCTGGAGGATGAGAAAACTCAAGATCTGCAGAGCAGGCAGAGGGGACCTCTTTTGTCCAAGATCCCCTGCAGGCGTCAGTAATCCCCTCTTCATGGATCACTGGCAGTAAAGAACACTTACCTGAGTGACTGCACATCAGGGAAACCTGTCCAATTACTGGCTCCACAAAAAACAGCTAGAGACACCGTGTAGACCGAAAAGGCTGGGGACTGGGGAGGAGTGCTGGGAGAGAAGGCTCCTTGGACGCAAGCAGACTCTGCCCTCCCCTAGGAAGAATCCCAGATGATTTGCCCTTTCTTTTTGGCAGCCATTCTGGTTTTCCAAGGGCCCGAGCAAGTCCTAATTTCCACAGTCCTCATGCTGCTTCTCAACAGTTCTATCCATTCCACTCCCTATTTCTTGCCTACATAGATCTTCTGGGATCTTTCAGAGGTCGTTCTCCCAGCCTCATCTTGTTCCCAATTCAGGGCTACCAACCTACTCCTTCAAATCCTGGTTCCAGATTTATTTCCTTGTTGGCCCCTTCCCAAGATGCAACACCAGTTTCCACATGACTTCTGTGACCCAGAACGCAGGTGTGACCCACTCTTGCTTGGGACCCAGTTTTACTTTTGCTCCATCGCCACGTAACTGCTGACCAAGCACATGCTCCTGGCATCGACGGTGCTCCTGGCCTGGGCTGGAATCCAAGGCCAGATTTGCCAGGGAGAAGAGGTTGGATAGAGTCTCCCAGCATGCCTTTGTAGAAACTAGAGCCACCTACCCTGACCTCATCTGCCTCAGAGTTGCCACTACTCTTCTCTTGGTCATGAGGATGGGCTCTGTTACCACCAGTGTTACATCTCTGTTTCATCTTCAAAAAATAAATTAAGGGCAACCAGCATCCGGCATCTACACCCACAGCAGCAGGCCTGATGGAGAAGCCGAAATCGTTCATGGAGGCAGGTTCAGCTACTCATCCTTCAAATTTCTTTTTGCCATTTCTCTTGGGGAATGTCTTGAGTTTGTATTGACTCTCCAAGCCCTAGCCACAAACACCTAGCCATTTGCTACACGTTGTTGGTGTTGTTTTTTAGTTGGTAAGTCATGTCTAACTCTTTGCGACCCCATGGACTGAGGCCCACCAGCCTCCTATGTCCCCGGAATTTCCCAAGCAAGAATACTGGAGTGGATTGCCATTTCCTTTTCCAGGGGATCTTCCCGACTCAGGAATTGAACCCACATCTCCTGCATTGCAAGCAGATTCTTTACCACACAGCCACCACAGGTAAATTTCGTAAACTTTACTTTGCTACTTGTAAAGTATACTGAATCTCTTGAATCCTGAATACAATTCCACCTTTTTTTTTTTTTGCTAATTTAGAAATAACATCTCGCATACTCTGTGCTGTATTAGAGAATTTCCCGAATTTTTTTCTAAATCTCTGTTCCCTCTCTGCAGGCAGCTCTTGCCGGTAAACCCCCTCCTTTTCCCAGACTCTCCCTACTCTCTCCCCCATCCATCACCCTCCTTTACAGGAAGGCTCAAGCCTCAATTCCCTCTTTCTCCTTCTCTTGTCTTGCAAATTTCACAAGCCTCTGGTGTCAAAAGGAGGTTGACGCCTTTCTCCTTCGCCTGGCTGCTGGTGCCTCTGCAGCAGGCCAGTGGACTGCAGGAACTCAATGCTTCCCAGGGAGAGGGGAAGAGTCAGCTCTGATTTCAAAGATGGGGGAGTTCCACTTGGAACAGTAGCTAGTTTCTCTTTGCGTATTTAAAACCAAACATCTCTTGCCTTGACCAGGATTAATTTTCTCCTCAAACACCCTCCTTTCTAGACTCCATAGGAAATTTGCATTCCTTCTATTAACACAGCTTTGACTGGTCCCATAACTAATCTGCTGAAACCCGTGCTTAAAACCCGCACTTCGTAAACCTGTACATTTTCCTTGACCTCCAATGCAAGACAAAGCACCCTACCTCAGCTGGCAGTGCTGGTAGTCCAAATTACAAGCAAGTTTCTCTCTGACCACAGGCCTGGTGCCTTGGGGATGCTCCCAGCCTCATTACAACAACAATTAGCATTCATGCCGCTGCTCTACACCCCTCTGGCTGAGGGAGCCCAAGGAAGCACTGTTTGCAAATTCTTTAAAAACTGAACCAGCAAATGTCTGACCACATATAAATCTCTAGTAACGAGAACATCGATTACAAAACAACATCAATAACAACAACAAATCTGTACTTTTTTAGGCCTGATTTTATTATCTGTGTTAGGCCAGATAATCAGGCTTACCGTACAGACTTTATTGTGTTCTGCCTTTGAAATACATACATATTATTGACATCCTGACATGCCCATGTTCAGGTCATCAATTTCAAAATCAGAATTCCCATCATAAAACCCCATGACTGCCCTTTTGAGGGTTTTTGTAAAATTAAGCAAAGTACATTCTAACAGAGTTATTCAGATATAGAGCTGTTTTGACGAAAGGAAATCAAGTGACACTGTATCTAAAAAAAAACTTTTTAAGGCCCTGAAATTTTTCCACTTGGAGATTTCTTGAGCTTCTGACACTTGATCAAGTCTATTTTTGTGTCAAGGGTCAATTAACCAGGATTGAGAAGATTATCAATAAACATTTGATTAAACTTTTTTTTTTTTTAAAAAAAAGATCATTGATGTGAAATGGTAATACAAAAAAAGACAAGCCAAATTGTGATCCATCTGACTTGTATTTGTTTGGGTATTTTTTTGGAGTCCAGTCTGTGAACAACTGCCATATTAATATCTCCTGCCATATTAATAAACAAGAAATGTCACAGCCATCAGCTATTTCTGGCCTCCAAATGTGAATGAGGGCTCCCCAAACTGCGATCCAGAGAATGCTGCCACCCCCATGGTGATTGCTGAGGAGCTGGGGGAATGCAAGAAACAGGGTGAGCTAGGAAACAGGATTGGCCCCAGATAGCTGAGGGGTATAAGAAAGGAATGAATGCAGTGAGCCCAGAGGCTTATATCTTCTCATAGATAGAATGCTAAATTCCTTAACTGGATATCTGATCTTGACTGTTCAGACAGCCTGTTCCCTCTGTTGCCAACTTGTATATAGCCTGACTCCCCCCTCCTGCCTCCTTGGAGCAGTTTTCTAAGAGCTACTGAGATGCTGTCTCCTGGGGTAAGAGTCCTAAACATTCCCACCAAATAAAATCACTCTCTACTTGCAGCTTGTGACTGTAATTTTTAGTTGACAAGTCTCATTAGCAGAGAACACAGAGGAAAACTGTCTTCAGGGGTCACACACTTCTGCCCTTTGCCTGGGGACGTTGCAGGCCAAGTCCAAGATGCAGGCACAGCCCGCCAGCCCAGACTTCCCAAGTGAAAAGCCTGGTACTCCTGCCATAGTTACAAAATGTCTTTCCCACCCTTCCGGCAATCCTTCCTGCCCCACCTCCCTTCATCAGATCACTTTTTTTTTTTTTTTTAATTGAGGTATAGTACAATATTCCTTGGGCAAACTCCAAGAGAGGGAGTGAGGGACAGGGAGGCCTGGCGTGCTGCAATCCATGGGGTCGCAGAGTCAGAGATGACTTGGTGACTGAACAACAACATAGTACAATATTATATGAGTTTCAGGTGTACAACATAGTGCTTCACAACTTCAAATATTATATTCCCTTTATAGTTATTATATAATATATTAGCTATATTCCCTGTGCTGTATGATACATCCTTATAGCTTATTTATCTTATACATAGTTTGTATCTCTTAATCCTTTAGTTCTACCTTGCCCCTCCCCACTGGTAATTGCTAGTTTGCTCTGTATATCTGTGAGTCTGTTTTTTTTGGTGGTTGTTATTGTTGCAGGAAGGAGGGCCCCTTCCAGGGCCCAAAACCAGGCTCTTGTCTAACACTCGGAAATGAATTGTCCAAGGAGGCACATGTGCTGACAAAGCAAGAGATTTTATTGGAATGGGCGCCGGGGAGAGAGCAGGAGGGTAAGGGGACCCAGGAGAACAGCTCTGTCACATGGCTTGCACTCTCGGGTTTTATGGTGATGGGATTAGTTTCCGGGTTGTCTTTAGCCAATCATTCTGACTCAAGAGTCCTTCCTAGTGGTGCATGCCTCGTGGTGGTGTCTCCTTTTGACCTTTCCCGAACTCTTCCTGTTGGTGGAGGCTTATTAATTCCATGTTCCTTAACAGGACCTCCTGTCATAAAACAACTCATGCAAGTGGCTATTATGGTGCCTGGCCAGGGTGGGCAGTTTCAATCAGAGTGCTTCCCCTAACATTATTATATTCACTAGTTTGTTGTATATTTTAGATTCCACATATAAGTGATGCCATACAGTATTTGTCTTTTGTTTTTCTCTCACTTGTTTAATTTAGCATAATGCCCTCCAAGTCAATCCATGTTTCTGCAAATCACAAAATTTCATTCTTTTGTATGGCTGACAACTATATATATGTGTGTGTATGTGTGTATCTATAGACACATATATATGGCTTTCCAAGTGGCACTAGTGGTTGAGAATCCACCTGCCAATACAGGAGACACAAGAGACACATTTTCAACCCCTGGGTCAGGAAGATCCCCTGGAGTAGAAAATGGCACCCTGCTCCAGTATTCTTTAAAATTCCAAAATTCCAGGGCAGAGGAACCTGGTGGGCTACAGTCCATGGGGCCTCAAAGAGTCAAACACGACTGAGTGACTGAACACACACACACACACACACACACACACAGGTCACATCTTCTTTCTTAAATTAAAAAAAAAAAATTTTATTTATTTGGTTGCACTGAGTCTTAGTTACAGCATGTGGAATCTTTTCGTTGTGTATACCACATCTTTATCCATTCATCTGTTGATGGGTACTTAGGTTGCTTCCATATCTTGGCTATTGTAAATCAGATTACCTTTTAATAGTAATTTAAATTAGTAATTTAATAGTTACTTTAGTAATTTAATAGTTACTTAAATAACTTTAATTAAATAAAGTTATTTAATTTAATAGTTAAATTAAATAGTAATTTAAAAGTCAAGTGAAGAAATTAAAATATACCACAAAAAGTCCAATGCATTAAGGAATTTAGGATTGTTGTGGTTGTTTAGTTGCTAAGTTGTGTCCGATTCTTTGTGACCCCATGGACTGTGGCCAACCAGGCTCCTCTGTTCATGGGATTCTCCAGCAAGAATATTGGAGTGGATTGCCATTTCCTCCTCCAGGGGATCTTCCCCACCCAGGGATTGAACCTGAATCTCCTGCATTGCAGGTGGATTTTTTTTTTTATTACCACCGAGACACCTAGGAAACCCCTGAGGAATTTAGGATAATGGATTCTAAATTCATACCAAGTTTTCAGCCAGCAAATCAGCTGGACCTCATTCTTGCTGTTGACTGAACCTTTTAAAAAAGTACCTAGGATGCATGTCAACTTCAGATCCAGGTATAATAACATTTCTAAGCTAGAGTAGTGAATCTTACCCTTCTCCCCACTTTTCTCTGCATGTGTCACCAACAGTATTCCCATGCTCCTGGTCCAATGGTTTGCTGCTTCTCCAACAGGCCAAGCTGTTCCAATGGCCCAGTCCCACAGTATCCTCCCCCACCAGCTTTCTTGCCATAGAAGCTAAAAATGCCAAGACTTGCCTCTCAGACTCTGTATGGGCATGTGGCCTGATCCTGGCCAACAGTTTCTGTCAGAAGCATTTAGGCATGATTTTTTCCCTCCTGTTGATTCAAGAGAGGAAATTCCTTTCTTGGCTAGATGTGTGAGTACCTGCAGTGTCTATAAATGCTCAACTTTGTCTTTTGACCATAAGGAAGGGATGCTGCTGACAAGCTGAGAGTGGACAAATAGAAAGTCAGAACGTTGGAAAGCACCCTTGTTCTCAGAGTTGTGGTTGAACCATTGCCTCTACCCCAGGGCCCACCACTGACCCTTTGAACCTCTGATCATGTGAGATAATAAATATCCTTATTGGCTATGCTAGTGGCTTCAGTGCCCCTTTTGGGTCTTGAAAATTACCGAGGACCCTAAAGAGCTTCTGTCTGAGTGTGCTATGGATCCGCATTTACCGTATTAGAAACTGAGACAGAGATAAAGTTTATATATTTATAGGCAAAGATAAACTCATTTGATGTTCATATAAACAACATGGATTTATGAAAACATAATGATATTTTCTAAAAGAAAAATAACTAGTAAGAAGAGTGGTTATTCTGCCTTTCTGCAAATCCCTTTAATGTCTGAGGGAACAGGAGATGGCTGGACTCTAACAATAACCGCCCCACACTGATCTCTGTGCTGTCACACATCACAGAGCCGCTGGAACACCTTCACTTGAGGCTGGTGGAAGAATGAAGGAGCCTCAGTCTTACCGTGAAAATGCTTTAGCTTCACAGATGCCTTAAAAGTGTCGTAGGAATCCTTGGGAATTACCCCAATCTCACTTTGAGAAGTGGTGATCTAAGCAGTTCTTTTTGGCTGTACCAGGGGCTTGCAGGATCTTAGTTCCCTGACCAGGGTTCAAACCCAGAAGTGGAAGTGCGGAATCCTGACCACTGGAATTCCCATAAACCCTTCTTGATTGGGTTTACTACCTGGAGTGAAAATCCTGTAACTGATAATACCTCCTCAGGGTTGGTGCATCTGTTCCTTCCAGGCCTCCTCCCATCCCAGAACCTCCCCCACATTCTCCATTAGGTCCTCTCACTTCACTTAAGGCTCCAGCGACCATTTCATACCCACTGAGAAACCCTCTTGTTCCACCTGGTAACTGTTCCCTTACATAGCATTTATTACCACCCTACACTTATTTTTATTTTTTAGATCAGTTTGCTGTTTAAAAATGTAAGCTTCACGTGGGCAGGTGTTTTGTTCTACTTACCATCATAGGCATTCAATAAATATTTGTAAAATGAATGCATGAGTGAACGAATGTGAGTGATGATATAAGGATACTCTAGAATATACTCTAACTGATATGAAAATGAGTCATTTTCCAGAAAGTATAAGAATGGTTGCTGGAGGCTGGGGTAAGGGGTAAGGGGGAGTTATACCTTATTTGATATAGAATTTCAATTGGGAAAAATGAAAAAATTCTGGAGATGGATATGTGGTGATGGTTGTATAACAATGTGAATGGACTTAATGCCACAGAACTGTACAATTGATTAAAATGGTAAGTCTTATCACAAGTAAAAAAATAAGCTATTCACAAACACTGGTATTTTATTACAAGAAACAAATTATCTGTAATATAGTCACACCTGAGGGAGCACCTATATATCTACTAAAACACATTATTTTCATCATCAACAAAGCCCAGGCTCAGTCGTTGGTTGGATTCATTTGCAAAAATTTTCATTCACAGTCACTTATTCTTCACAACTGAGTCAGCTGGGGAAGGGTAGATCATCTATTTGAATGAAAGCAGGGGGAAAACTGCATTAAACAGCTTCATACTATGACAGATATAAAATCACAGTTTGGGGCCTCACACACACGCAGGCATGCACACACACATAGGCACGCACCCACACATACACACACACGTGGACACACACGCAGGCGCGTGCGCACACACACACACACACCACACACGGAGGGTTAGGAAACAGTCTGTCCATTTTGGCTGCAGAGGCAGGGATTTTGGTTTCCTTGGCTTCAGCGCTGTGCTTGGAACGGGGCCATCAGGAGAAACTGAGCAAGTCCAAGGGTCCATTGACCTTGGGCTGGATCCATCAAGGACACAAAAAACAGACTGTCCAGCCCTTTCCCCCTCGGGGCGCAGACAGAAGTGTCGTTGATACTGAAGCTGTGAAAGCTTCAGAAGGTCCCAGGGGAGGAAACTTGGCATGAGCGGTGAAGCGCTCTGACCCGACTCTGGAGCGGAGCACCGGGTGGGTGCGGTCTAGGCCTGGGGGCCATCCGGACCGCGCGCTTCCTGGGGGGCGAAAGGGGCAGCCTGCACGCAGGCTCTGCGCGTTAGGCTCCCAGCGTCTGCGGGGTCTCTCAAAAGGGCGCCACCTGTGGAAAAAGGTTCACGGTGTGTGTGAAAGGAGAAGTCAAAGTAAATATATATATAATATATAAAATATATCACAAGTGTCTTAAACCGTGCGTCGACGAACAAGGCCGGGGAGAAACACACGACAGTCGTGTCAGAGACATTCTCCGGCTGGTTGGCTCCGCCGTCGTTCAGGCTCTCAGTCCCTCACCCTTGGCGACCCCATGGCCGGCAGCATGCCGGGCCTCCCTGCCCTTCACCGGAGCCTGCGCAGATGGATAACAGGTAATTGTTTATCTCCCTTCACGTTTTTTTTCCTGTGGTGTTAACGCCTTCTACAACCACAGGGGGTGTTGAGCAGTCGTGCACACAGGCGGGCCCGGAGTGTCTGGCGGTGGGGAAAGCCGGCCGCCGAGCGGAAAGGCAACATCAGGAAGGCTTTGCGGCCTCACAGCTTCTCTCGCAGGCCCTCTGCTTTCCCTGATCGCGCGCCCACACAGCGAGAACCACAGCTTCGGATGGCTATTCCTCAGAAGAACGCCAGCACCGACTCCGGCCCGGCTCCCCGCAGCCTTTCCACAGACGCCTTCCGGGCGCCCCTCCTCAGACCCCGTCTGAGCGCTTCAGCCTGTGGCCCACGTTGCCGGTGGGGGTGGGGCCTCCGCTTTCTGCTTGCGCTTAAACCGTCCCTCCTGCCGCCTCACTGAGTGGGGACCGTGTTGCTCACGCCAGCCACCGCTGTGGAAAACGGCCAAGACAGGTTGTTCTTGGGAGACCCTCGGCAAGTTCCTTAGGAAAAATGGAGCTCATCCCAAGAAACAGGGTAGAGCTGGGGCTAGTACAATTATCTCTAGTTTCCACAGAAATCCATTTCTTGGCTTTTTTTTTTTTTTTAATGAAGACTTTAAACAATAAACTTTTGGACCATTTTTAAAGTTTTTATTGAATTTGTTACAATATTGTTTCTGTTTTATGTTTTGGCTTTTTGGTTCCAAGGCATGTGGGCTTTTAGCTCCCTGACCAGGGATCGAACCCACGTCCCCTGCATGGGACGCGAAGTCTCAAGCCCTGGACAGCCAGGGAAGTCAAGCATCTATCCTTAGACACTTCTCTGTAGCCCCTAATTTCCTAAAGAATGAATTTTCTTCACCTAAACACTATGCTGAACAGAGGAGTGGTGGCCTCTTCACAACTTAGTTTTGAGTTGCTTCCTCAGAACTCTCACCTCATGGTGGGGGTCCATGGGGTGGGCTGGAGGGAACCCCAGAATGCGACACTGGAAGAGTTCCAGTTGCTCTGGAGGATGGTCTAATAGCAAAGAATACTGTGAGGAGATGAGACTGAAGCCCAGCGGAGAAGTGTGTGCGGGGAGAGCGAGCCGCCTGTGCTGCAGCTGCAGCACCTCCGGGGGTGACACGCACACACACCCACGGGCGGGCTGTCCCCTGCAGGCCTGCATGCCCAGTACTTGCCCAGACTCAAGGAGCCTGGAGTCAGCGACAGAGATATCAGTGGTTAACGGATCTTACTCAAGGGTCCTGGAGAAAACCCTACCGTGGGCTGCAGACGGCAGGTGGGACGTGGGAGCAGCCTTTGCTACTTGGGGGAGAGGGCAGTGACTAGTCAAAGAGGGGACTGATGTCAGGTTGGCTCAGCAGTTACCAGAGAAAACAGCACAGGAGGCCCCCTGCCCCGCCCCATTGCCCCTCTGATGGGCTGCCACAGTGGAGATAGTTCTGATCTGAAGATCTGGACTGTCACTAGCTGCAGCAGGGGCAAAGACGTAGGCATTTACTGATTAGGCTCTTTAATGAAGAGGGGTGGTCACCCAGGTGAGTAGGGCACACATGAGCCAGGGAATGGTCGAGAAGGAATGGACAGAGAGCAGGAAAACAGCCGTCTCGGTGGCCTGATCTCTCTCTCTCTCTCTCTCTCTCTCTCTCACACACACACACACACACACACACACACCTGCAGATGCGAGGAGGGGGCATCTTCAGATCATTGTGTCTCCTGCTATGATCTCTCGAGGTGTTACTCCAGGGATGGGAATGAAGGAAAGAGGGCAGGAGGAGGGCTTAAATGTCAAGGAAGGTCCTGGCTTTCCCCTACCCCTGCCTATCAGGTATGGGCCCTTTAACATTCTTCCTGGGCTTCTGGTGAGCCCCCTTGGCCTGAACGGGACCCTGAGTATGTTTTTTGCTCTCTGTCCTTCCCCTGACACACAGGGCTTCATCCTGGGAAGGTAAGACTAAAGCGCATCAGAATCCCTCTCAAGAGACCAGGTAGCCACTGCAGGAGGTGCCTTCTTGTGTCATGTCCTGGGTCTCTGCAGGGCCTGACTCTTGTCACAGTGCAGGAAGGACAGCCCCAGCTCTGCCCACCAACATCAGGGCACTGACCACGTGGGGTTGGGCACAATTCCCAGCATCCTCTGCCCCCTCCCCCACCAGCACCTTCACAGTCCTCCATGGCCTTCCCATTGCCCACCCCTCAGCCACCCCCACCCCCACACCAGCGCCTTCACAGTCCCTTTTGGCCTTCCCACCAGCCGAAGTCACCCTTGTCCTCATTGGGGTTCCCCACCCCCGCCTCCCCTCCTTGCCTCTGTCATCTCAGTCAGAGGATGTGAACTTTCTGGTGGACCTTTAAGCTGTTCTTGATGCTGAAGAGAACTGAGCCACTGAGTCACAGTCTATTAATGGGCTGAATCGTGTTCTCAGGTTCTATTAAGCCCAACCCCCAGTACCTCAGAATGCAGCCTATTTGGAGATGAAGTCGGTAAAGAGGTGGTGAGTTTAAATGAGGTCCTAATCCAACATGCCTGGTGTCTTTCAAACAGAGGGAAGGCCTCCTGGGTCAGAGGCATAACTATGTGAAGCGGCAGCAGGAGGCCTCAGAGGAAACTGACCCTGCAGTCACCATGACCTTGGACTTTCAGTCTCCAGACCTGAGAGAAGATGGATTTCTGTTGAAATACCACCAAGTCTGGTATTTTCTGATTGCACCCTGAGCAAACTAGTACATAGTCTCACAGTCTTAACTGGGCCCAGGGGCCTCTGGACTTCATCTTGGGGCAACATATAAACACGTGCACATGTGCACACACACATACATTGGGTGGGCAAGAGGTTGTCTAGTGGAGGGGCTGATAAACGAACTGTGGAAGCAGTACCCTTCCGTCCATGGTCCATGAGACATCCAGACAGTGAATTGAGCCCTCTGATTTCCTGCTAGGAATGGGGACATCCACCCCAACCCTGGTCTGGGGCCCACCTTGAAACTGAGCCTACCTTGTGGGTCCGTCCTTCTGCCTCCTTTCCTCCTGTTCTCCACCTGGTTCCCTCCCGTTGTCCCTCCAGGTCACAAAGGGAAATTCCCCAGGGCCCAGCCCCACCTCTCTGGGGACCCTGCTTCATTCCTGGGGCTGCCCTGACACAGGGGACTGGCCCCAAAGCTCTGGGCGACTCAACCCCTCTGCGCTGGGCCCCAGCGACCACAGAAGGAGAAAACAGTGGTTTCATGCGGCTGTAAGAGGGATCAGAGAGCTTGCTCAGCGCCCATCCCGCTTTTCCTAGGCTGTTTGCTCAGTCTCTCAGTCGTATCCCACTCTTCCTGACTCTGTGGACTGTAGCGTGCCAGACTCCTCTGTCCATGGGATTTTCCAGGCAAGAATACTGCAGTGGGTTGCCGTTTTCTCTTCCAGGGGATCTTCCCAACCCAGGGATTGAACCCACGCCTCTTGCATCTCCTGCAGTGGCAGGCGGATTCTTGACTCCTGCGCCACGTGGGAAGTCCGTTTCCTTGGGAGAGCGGATATGATCTTTCTTACAGCGAAGGTGATAGGAGAGCTAGTTGGGACCAGAGCGCAGAGCTGCCCTCTAGTGGCTCCTCAGGGCCAGGCCGGCTTCTCCAGGAAGTCATGTCTTGTGTGCGTGGGTACTAAGTCCCCTCAGTCATGTCTGACTCTTTGTGACCCTATGGACGGTAGACTGCCAGACACTATCCATGGGATTTTCCAGGCAGGAATGCTGGAGTGGATTGCCATGTCCTCCTACAGGGGATCTTCCCAACCCAGGGATCAAACCCACATCTCCTGCATTTTCTGCATTGGCAAGCGGATTCTTTACCACTAGCTCCACCTGGGAAGCCCAAGTCATGTTTTAAGAGTTCCTTAAAAAATAAATAAAAACTTAAAAAAATTAACTATTGGAGAGAATATTTATTTCTCTCTTTTCTTCCTCTTTCCCCCTATACTGCTGAGCAATAGAGGAAGGAGACAGGAAAGCAGAGAAACAAGATGAGAGGGGTATACTACATGTTAAACAAAGGCAAAGTTAAACATTCCCATAAAAGAATCACTAGTTTACTTGTTCTGTGACACTTCAAGTTTGGCACCTTTTAGCAAACTAGCTAGAAATTCAGCTTGGTAACTGTGTCAAGTATTATTTTACTGGGATATGTTATTTTATTTAATTCTTATATAAAACCTAGACAGAGGCATTTTTATTTTTATCATTGTCATCATCCCCATAGAAATGAGGAAACTGGAGTAAGGAGGGATAACCCAACTTACTTGGGGGTGCCAAGCTGTTGACTAAGGGAGTCTGAAGTTGGAGTCCTGTCCAAGTTTTGTGCACAGGACCACATGTTAACCCCTCTGGTGAACCAACCAGCAGGGAGGCTTAGGGTTCTCAGGACCCTCCTGTCCTCTGGGCTTACCAACATTCCCTCATCTGTGTCTCGGGTCCCTCTTCCAAGCTCTGACATTCTCCACACCCATCAGACATGGAGGGAGGCACAGGGTGATTTTTCCTCCCCACAATCCAATAAGCAATCTGTGACCCTAGGTCATTGGACAAAATTATAATAATTGTAAAGAAATTAAGGCCAGGGAAATTTTTCTCTGGCAGAATTTTTTTCTGGCAGAAAAGACAGTTATTTCCAAAGATTGCGAACCACCCTCTGATCTCCTTTGTTTTAAGTCATTTAAAACAGCCTGCCAAAGGGAAGTAACCAACCCAGAATGCTACCACACACACCCATTAATTCCACAAATATGTATTTTGTATCCAAAGAGTAGAGATCCGACTGTGTTTCCAGGCACTGTTCTGAACTCCGGGGACATAGTAGGGAGCAGTAGCAGTAATGACAAAGGACAGGGGACAGTTGGTACTTAGATAAAGAAGGAGGCATGCAGTCATTTCAGACAGTGACAGATGACATGACTGGAATAAATCTAGGAAGTGGGACAGAGAGGCTCTCAGGACCACCTTAACCAGAGAGGCCAGGAAAGTCCTTTGAGACATGGCCTTCGACAGAGACCCAAGTGGGAAGAAAGAGCCCAAGGAGAGCCAACTGGGCCAAGATCTGGGGAACAGTCTCAGAAGAGAGACATTAGCACGTGAGAGATGCTGACCCAAGAGGAGTCAACATGTTAGAGATGTGCAAGGAGGAATGAATTGGCAGTTGAAAATATCCAACTAGATATTCAAGTAGAAATGAGTTGATGCCTGGAGTCTGAGGTTCAAGAGAGAACCTTGAACAACCTTGAAGCAAGGTAGAAGATAGTGACTTGAAAGTCATCAACCTAGACATATGTCTAACACCGTGGGATTGGATGAGAGCCTCTAGGGAGAGAGCCTGGGTAGAGAAGTGGAGACAGCTGCGGAGAGACCTGGACCCTCCACTCAGAGCCACTGGTCTGATGACGTTGCTGGAGAAACAGCCACTGAGGTAGGGTGTGATGGTAACTCTGGCAGAGAAGCCAAGAGGAGGCTTCAACAAGGCAGCTGAGCCAAATGCTCCTGAGAAGCCAAGTAAGATGGGAGCAGGACACCTGGGCATTGGATGTGACATGCTGGAGGGCACAGATGTCCTCCAAAAGGCCTCTTCGGAAATTGGGCAGAGATGAAGGACAGGTCACAGGGCACACAGGAGAGAAGAGAGGGGAGCAGCAGACACAGTGAACAAGACTAGAGGAAATGTTTGTGTCCAAGTCTCCGCCACTTCCTAGACCCCTCATCCTCCTGTTGTTCAGTTGTTCAGTTGCTCAGTCGCTTCTGACTCTTTGACTCCTCTGCCCCTGGAATTTTCCAGGCAACAACACTGGAGTGGGGTGCCATTTCCTACTCCAGGAGATCTTCCAGACCCAGTGATGGAAACTGTGTCTCTTGTGTCTCCTACATTGGTGGGCAGATTCTTTACCACTAGTGCCACCTTGGAAGATCCCCTCATCCTCTTACACCTCTCAGATCCTGAAGAGTAGGGAGGGGTCTGCATTTGCTATTTACCATCCTTCACAATCCCAAGAACTCAGTATTTTATTAGAGATAAAATATGTTGATCACTAGGAAGATTTACGAATGGCTTAAAATGAGTGTAATCATGTGGAAAGTACCAATTGTCTTAACCTGGATTCTCCAGAAAACACAGCCTGAGGCAGAAGCTTTGTGCTACCAATGTGTTAAGGGAGTAGGATTTCAGGGGGCTGGAGTGAGGGACCAGGGCAGGGAGGCTTGATAGGAGGAGAAGGCACTGCTAGGAGGAAGATGCAGTACCAACCCTGTTGCTGCTCACTGTATCCATTGCGATACTGAAGTATGACACCAGAAGGACCATTTGCTCATTGCTGATGAAACTTTACCTGTCATCCACATGATTAGCCCTTCCTTTCCTGGTAGGCAGACATATACAGCATCAGAAAAAGCATTGTATGAATGTGTGTATGTATTATTTCTCATTTGATTTCTCATTAGAGTAAAATATAATAACACAAAATGTACCATTTAAACAACTTTTAAGCATAGGAAAAGTATTTAAAACTTGGGAAATAGGTAAAAGAGATTGCTGAGTTTTCTTTCTGGGCAGTACTGATCCTGATTTTGTGCTATTTTGAAATTTGGTTGGCGCAGAGATTAATACATAGTTCTGCCCACTAGTGATGCAAATAATACCTGTCCTGGATGTGTGTATTTTATGTTCACAGGAGTTGTAATCCTATCTTCTTATTAAAAAAAAAAACCCAAAAAACCTAAGGTGAAATTCACATAAAATTAACTATTTTAAAGTAAAAAATTCAGTGGAAAATAATACATTCACAATGTTGTACAAACATCACATAAGTCTAGTTCCATAACATTTTATCACCCCAAAATAAAACCCCATATATATGTTAAACAGTTGTTTTCATTCTCTCCTTGTCCTTGGTAACTACTAATCTGCTTTTTTCTCTTGAAATTCACCAAAGCATGTTCAGTCTATATTTTCCTGAAAACGCTAATAGTATCAGGGACAGCGGAGCCTGGTGGGCTGCCGTCTATGCGGTCGCACAGTGTTGGATACGACTGAAGTGACTTAGCAGCAGCAGCAACAGCAGCATCTAATGCTATCATTTAGATCTTTACACTATTTGGAGTTTATTCTGGTGTATGGTGTTCAGTTCAGTTCAGTCACTCAGTCGTGTCCGACTCTTTGTGACCCCATGGACTGCAGCACACCAAGCCTCCCTGTCCATCACCAGCTCCCGGAGCTTACTCAAACTTATGTCCATCGAGTTGGTGATGCCATCCAACCACCTTATCCTCTGTCATCCCCTTCTCTTCCCACCTTCAATCTTTCCCAGCATCAGGGTCTTTTCCAATGAGTCAGTTCTTCGCATCAAGTGGCCAAAGTATTGGAGTCTCAGCTTCAGCATCAGTCCTTCCAATGAATATTCAGGACTGATTTCCTTTAGGATGGACTGGTTGGATCTTCTTGCAGTCCAAGGGAATCTCCAGAGTCTTCTCCAACATCACAGTTCAAAAGCATCAATTCTTTGATGCTCAACTTTCTTTATTTTCCAACTCTCACATCCATACATGACTACGAGAAAAACCATAGCTTTGACTAGACAGACTTTTGTCGGCAAAGTAATGTCTTTGCTTTTTAATATGCTGTCTAGGTTGGTGATAACTTTTCTTCCAAGGAGCAAGCATCTTTTAATTTCATGGCTTAGGGAGTCTTCTAATTCCATGCTGGTTGTCATTATTTAAGGAACCTCCACACTGTCCTCCATAGTGGCTGCAACCAATTTACATTCCCAGCACCGGTTCCGTTTACTCCACACCCTCTCCAGCATTTATTGTTCCTAGAGTTTTGACAATGGTCATTCCAACCAGAGTGAGGTGATACCTTGTTGTCATTTTCATTTGCATTCCTAAATATTATTTAGGGCTGTTAGCATCTTTACACGCGATTTTTTTTTTTAAGGATGTGAGTTAAGCTTACTTCTTGAAATTAGCCTCTCTAATGACTGCCCGGTTTTGAATTCTTTTTTGATGACCACACCTAAGATATTTCTTGAGAGAAGGTGTTTTTCACTTACAGCCATACAGGACTTGGTGGCGCAGCACAGCTTTTAAAGTTGTTGTTGTAGGAAATGGCCACAGGGGGCAGCATTTCTTCATGCACCACACTGGAATTTCATTTCTATTTTATATTAGAGTTGATTTTTGATGTTGTGGGGTTTTTCTCTGTGTGCATATAGAGGAACTTAATTCAGTATAAATATAGGTATATCTATTCTTTTCAGGGTTCTTTTCCCCATAAAGTTTTTTTTTTTTTTTTTTACAGTGTGTTCAGTAGACTTCCCTGTGCTTTTTAGTAGGTTTTTTTTTTGCTTATCTATAGGATATATATTAATGTGTATATGTTAATTTCAAATTCTTCATGTGCCCCTCTGCCCTAACACTTTTTTGTGGATATTCATAGTAGGTTTTCTAAACTATTTTTCTTCTGTAGATGAGTTCGTTTGTATAGATTTATAGATTCCACTTGTCAATGACATGTCATGATGTTTGTCTCTCTCTGGTCTCCTTCACTTAGTATGATAATCACTCGCTCCATGCATGCTGTTGCCAATGGCATTATTTTGTTCTGTTTTATGAATGAGTAGTATTCCTGTGTGGAGAAGGCAATGGCAACCCACTCCAGTACTCTTGCCTGGAAAATCCCATGGACGGAGCAGCCTGGTGGGCTGCCGTCTATGGGGTCGCACAGAGTTGGACACGACTGAAGTGACTTAGCAGCAGCAGCAGTATTCCTGTGTAGAGGTGTACCACTTAGTCTTATTTTTTCTGTGGATGGACTTTTTGGTTGATCCTATGTATTGGCTATTGTAAATTGTGCTGCCCTGAAAACAGGTTGTCAACTTAAAAAAATAGTCACAACCTAGAAGTTGAGGGTCAGTTCTCCAGGGTTACCTGAGATGCTGTCTCCCAGGTGTGAGGTCCTAAAAATTCCCACCAAATAAAACATAAACACAAATTCTAGGTTGTAACTATTTTTTAAGTCAAGAGGTGCATGCTTCATTTTGAATTATGATTATTTCCAGATCTAAGCCCAGAAGTGGGGTTGCTGGGTCATATGGTTCCCCTCCTTTTGTTTTGTAAGGAACCCCCATGCAGTGTACCATAGTTCCTGCAGCCATTTACGTCCACACCAAGAGTGTAGGAGGATTCCCTTTTCCCTATGCCCTCTTCAGCACTTATTCTTAGTAGATCTTTTTGATGATTGCCATTCTGACCAGTATGATTTGATGCCTCATTGTAGTTTTGATTTCCATTGATTTACTATTTAGTGAGTTGGAGTATTTTTCTAGGCGTTTTTTGATCTTATACCGCGTAAGTGCAATTTATCTCTTGAAATCAGCTTCTTGAAAGTCTGCCCTATTTTGAATTCCATTCTGATGATTTACCCCAGGACGTTACTTGAGGGCAGGCGTCATTTAGAGCCCCAAAGGTCTTTGTGAATGTCAAAGGCCCGTCAGCACCGATTTTAAAGTTGAGGGAAGCAGGAACAAGGAGACGGCATTTCTTCCTGCCCTGTTGCTTGGGCAACCAGAGCCTTAGGCAAATCCTGTTCCTGCATTGTCAGTTAAGAGTGGAATGTGCCAGAAGAAACACCCAAGGCTGGTGTTAAGGAACTTCTTCCCCCTTACCCTTTATCCCCAGGACACATCCCAATTTCTGCAAGACTACTGTGTGGAGGGTGCAGTCATCTGCAGTTGGGGTGACCCTGAGGATGGAGGCTGGAAGTGGGAACCCCCCCTCCCCCAGCAGGAGATTTGGAGCCCAGGGAACTTTTCAAAGCTCTTCCAGCCCAGAGGCTCTGCTGTAGTTTGGGTGTAGCAGGCTTGGTTTCTCTGTAGTAAGGCCCACTGCTATCTAAAGAAGGCAAGCTCAGGAAGAGGGCAACAGTTGCTCCAGGTACATCGGAGGCACCTGCCTGGTACAAATCTCCCAGGTTTTTAAAATAATCTTTTAAAAGTTTATTTATTTTTAAATTGAAGGATAATTGCTTTACATAATTTTTTTTAAAATTTTTTCAGTGGGTTTTGTCATACATTGACATGAATCAGCAATAGATTTACAGGTATTCCCCATCCCGATCCCCCCTCCCACCTCCCTCTCCACCCGATTCCTCTGGGTCTTCCCAGTGCACCAGGCTCGAGCACTTGTCTTTTGTTGTTTCCTGTCAAACATCAACATGAATCAGACATAGGTGTACATATGTCCCCTTCCTTTTGAACTTCCCACCCATCTCCCTTCCTATCCCACCCCTTTAGGTTGATACAGAGCCCCTGTTCGAGTTCCCTGAGACATACAGCAAATTTCCATTTTACATATGGTAATAAGTTTCCATGTTACTCTCTCCATACATCTCACTCTCTCCTCCCCTCTCCCTGTGACCATAAGTCTGTTCTCTATGTCTGTTTCTCCATTGCTGCCTTGCAAATAAATTCATCGGTACTATCTTTCTAGATTCCGTATATATGCGTTAGTATATGATATTTATCTTTCTTTTTCCGACTTACTTCATTCTGTATAATAGGCTCTAGGTTCATCCACCTCATTATGTTATAGCCACGCTTTCCGGGAAACAGACTCACTCAGAAGGACAATGCAGATAGTGGAGTGCAGTTTATTACGCCAGCGGGCCCAAGGCAGAGTCTCTTCTTAGCCAAGGACCCCGTCCAGCATTTGTGAAAATTTTTTTTTTTTCTTTTTTTTTTTCTTTTCATTGTGAAAATGTTTTATACCCCATGCGTACGTGTCTAAACCCACCACCTACCCCATGTGTACGTGTCTAAACCCACCACCTACCCCATGTGTACGTGTCTAAACCCACCACCTACCCCATGTGTACGTGTCTAAACCCACCACCTACCCCATGTGTACGTGTCTAAACCCACCACCTACCCCATGTGTACGTGTCTAAACAGTCGATAGTCAATAAGCCTGCAGTTACATTCCAACCAGTTAATAATCGATAAGCCTGTGATTACATCCTGATAGATACGAAAAAAGTTTATGACCTGTCCGGAGACAGGGGTGATTACGGTATGCTTCCTCTTAGGCAATGAGTAGCCTGGATGTGATCTTCAAGATTCCCCTGTCTGGAGGGGGTCTTATCCTTTCATTGTCGTCCCCACAGGCACTAAGCAGAGAGTTCAGAGTCCACTGGAGAGGCAGCCGAGCATGGCCAGCACGGACAGGCCTGAGATGGAGTCCAGGCCCTATGAATTCCTTCTTCAATTAGAACTGATTCCCAGCTTTTTTAGTGAGACAACAACCTAGGCTCAGGATGCAAGCCTGCTTAGGTTCCAGGGATGTGACAACAGCCCAGGTCATCATGGCAAGAGAGGAATAGGGTCAGCATTTTTTATCTTTTCATTTTCTCCTTATTATATAATGTACATTGCCCTATATGCATGAAGTTCAATGTTTTGGGGTTGTTTTTTTCCTTTTCGATATACAACAACATGATTCAATAATACGTAGATATATATGTTCTTTTTTGGGTTCTTTTCCAATATAGGTTATTACAGAGTATCAAATAAGGCTCCTTGTAATCCCGGTGGATTGTTTTTATAAATAGTAGTGTGCATATATGTCAGTTTGAACAGGCTCCATTCTCCCTGCCACCCTTTGTCTCTACTGGTAATGTTGTAGTCACGCGTTTCGGGAAACAAACTCACTCAGAAGGACAATGCAGGTAGTGGAGTGCAGTTTATTACACCGGCGGGCCCAAGGCAGAGTCTCCTCTTAGCCAAGGATCCCTACCAGTTTTTGTGAAAAACCTTACATACCCTAAGTGTCTGTGCCCAAACCCGCCTCCCCAAAATTCCATGAAACTAGTCTGAACAAAGGAAAAAGAAAGATACAATCAAAGTTAACCCGTGATTCATAAGCCTTAAGCCTAGGTAGTTAAGTGTGGACAATTATCAGTAGGCTTGTGGTCATACCCCAATAAGCATAATAGAATGTATGATTCTATCTGGTTACACAGATAATTAGGGTATTCTTCTAGGCAATGGAGAGTCCTGGGGCTCTTCCTTCCGGGGGGTCTGGTTTTCCAGTTGATACTGGAATATAGATACTGGGCATAGAGCTCAAAGTCCACAGCCTGGCCCAAGATGGAATCCCGCTTTCCAGATAGAGCCTGTTCTGTTTCCTCCTTCAGTAACATTATGTTTATTTTCTAAGCCAGGTGAGGCTATTTACCCTGGATAAGAAGTTCATTTGTTACATTTTTAGATTTCACCTAGCAGTGAGGTCATATAATAGTAATCTCTTCTTGACTCCCTTAGTACACTTAGTATGATCACCTCTGCTTTCATCCATGTCCATGTGGCTGGACATGGCATTATTTCCTCCTTCTTAATGGCTCAGTCATATTGCATTGTGTATCTGTTTCCCTTTCTCCTTTGCCTTTCGCTTCTCTTCTTTACTTAGCTATTTGTAAGGCCTCCAGAGACAACCATTTTGCCTTCTTGCATTTCTGTTTCTTTGGGATGGTTTTTGAATTGTGGTGTTGGAGAAGACTCTTGGGAGTCCCTTGGACATCAAAGAGATCAAATAAGTCAATCCTAAAGGAAATAAACCCTGAATATTCATTCAAAGTTCCAATATTTTGGCCCCCTGATTCGAAGAGCCACCTCATTGGAAAAGACCCTGATGCTGACAAAGATTGAGTGCAGGAGAAGTGGGCAACAGAGGATGAGATGGTTAGATGGCATCAGTGACATGAGTCCATGGCATCAATGGACATGAGCTTGAGCAAACTCTGGGAAATAGTGAAGGACAGGGAAGCTTGGTGTGCTACAGTCCATGGGGTCACAAAGAGCCAGACAGGACTTAGCAACTGAACAACAACAAGATACGTACCTTATCTTCTTTATTCTTTCATTTGTCCTTCTTCACTTAGGTTGTTTCCCTGTCTTGGCTTTGGTCCCTGGTGCAGCTGTGATACCAAACATGCCAGTGTCTTTTAAAATGTTGGTTTTCTTTGGCTTTACGCCTAGGCATGGGAGTCCTGGCCGCTGCTGCTGCTGCTGCTAAGTCGCTTCAGTTGTGTCTGACTCTGTGCGACCCCATAGACGGCAGCCCACCAGGCTCCTCCGTCCCTGGGATTCTCCAGGCAAGAACACTGGAGTGGGTTGCCATTTCATTCTCCAGTGCATGAAAGTGAAAAATGAAAGTGAAGTCACTCAGTCGTGTCCAACTCTTTGCAACCCCTTGGACTGCAGCCCACCAGGCACCTCCATCCATGGGATTTTCCAGGCAAGAGTACTGGAGTGGGTTGCCATTGTCTTCTCCGGTCCTGGACACTATTGTAGTTCTAAGGTTTTTTTTTTTTTTTTTAAACATCCATACTGTTCTTTCCAGCCAGTTACCAATTTACAACCCCAAGGACTGTAGGAGGATTCCCTTTTCCCCACAGCATCTCCAGCTTTATTGTTGGAGAATTTTTGAGATGGCCATTCTAACGGGTGTGAGGTGATACCTCATTGGACATCTAATTTGCAATTTTGTAATAAGCAGTGATGCTGAGTATCTTTTCATGTGCTTCATGGCCATTTGTATGTTTTCTACATGAAAATGTCTATTTTGAGCTGTGGCCCATTTTTTTATGTGTGTGGTTGGATTTTTTTTTGTTGTTTAATATTTAGCTGCGTGTGTTTGTATGTTTTGGAGATGGATTCTTTGTGGGTATCTTCATCTTCAAAGATTGTAATTTCCCATTCTGAGTCTTGCCTTTTTCCTTCAGGGT
The DNA here is from genome assembly GCF_019320065.1 of Cervus canadensis. Lineage (NCBI taxonomy): Eukaryota > Metazoa > Chordata > Mammalia > Artiodactyla > Cervidae > Cervus > Cervus canadensis. The sequence goes on along the minus strand of NC_057386.1, from coordinate 133,928 downwards.
TTCCTAGCTGTTCAAATGCTTTTCAGGTTAATTCAGTCTCAGTTTATGTTAGGTTTAGTTTGCAGTATTCTAAGATGTGGATCCAAAAGAACTTGCTGTGATTTACATCAAAGCACATTCTGCCTGTATTTCCCTCAAGTATTTCACAGTATCCATCCTGATGTTTAGATATTTATACTATTTGGAGTTTATTTTAGGTATAGTGGTAGGAGTATTCTAATTTAATGCTGGTTTTCATTGTTTAAGGAACCTCCACCTTATCCTCCATAGTGGTTGTGAACAGTTGACATCCCCTGTATCTATCCATGGAGGAGGGTTCCCTTTTCTCAACACCCGCTGCTTGTAGCTCTTTGTAGCTTTGATTTGCATTTCTCTAATATTTAGTGCCGTTGGCCTCTTTTCATGTGATTTTTCTTCAAAGGGTGTAAGTTAAACGTACCTTTTGACCTTGGCTTCTTGAAGGATTGCCCAATTCTCAATTCTTTTTTGGTGACTCCACCTATGACATTATTTGAGGGCAGATGTTTTGTACCTCGAGCCCCACAGGCCTTGTGAATCTTCGGTGCCCATCAGCCCAGCTTTTAAAGTTGTTGTTATGGGAAATGGCCACAAGGTGGCAGCATTTCTTCATGCCCCATGGTTTCGTTTTGTTTTGTTTTGGTAATTTCAATGTCATTTTATATTAGACTTGATTTCCTTGTGTTTTTTGGAGGCGGGTGTACATGGACTCGCTTCGCTTATCCATAGACATATATCTATTCTTTTTCCGTTTCTTTTTCCCATAGAGGTTTTTACAGTGTATTAAGTAGACTTCCCTGTGCTACTCAGTAGGTTCTTTTTCATTACCTTTTGGATATATAGTAATGTGTATATATTAATTCCAAAGTCCTTATGTATCCCTTCTCCTTAATAATCAGATGGTAAAGAGTCTGCCTGCAATGCAAGAGACGCGGGTTCAGTCCCTGGGTGGGGAAGATAACCTGGAGATGGAAATGGCAATCACTCCAGTATTCTTGCCTGGAAAATTCCATGGACAGAGGAGCCTGGCGGGCTACAGTCCATGGTGTTGCAAAGAGTTGGACAGGAGTAAACGAGTAACACACCCAATACTTTTTTGAATAAACCTAAGTTGGTTTTCTAAGTTTGTGAGTCTGTTTCTGCTGTGTAAATAAGTTCATTTGTATGAATGAATTTATAAATCCCAGTTTTCAGTGATATGTCATGATATTTGTCTTTCTCTCTCTGACTGACTTCACTTACTATGCCGATGAGATGAGTGACCGACTTTCGCCTCCATGAGGGACTCCAGCAGAGCCAGATTGTGGGCCATCCTCAGTGTAACAGTGATGTTACACCCAAACACAGAAAGTTCCATGGGACCCCTCCTGACAGCTGGCCCTCAGGGAAACCAGGTCCTCTATTGTGGAATAGATTCTACTGGAAAATTGATATAAATCCCAATGCCCCAAATCATATGGTTGGGCTTTCCTTATTGTAGGATGAGAGCTGGCCCAGGGTGCAGGCAGTTGGAGGGTGACCAGTTGTGGGGGGCCAGCAGGGAGGGGATCAGGGTTGGAGCAGGGCAGGAAGCGTCGGGGTGGAGTCAGGGTGGGAGCATCCATCTGCTGGAGCTATCACGGTGTTCGTGCAGAGCTGGACACTCCCTGCAGGTCCTGGGTGGCGTCTTCCCTCCCTCCCAGCTCAGTATCATTGCCCAGGTTCCAAAGGAGCAGCATCATCCAGGAAACCGCACACTGACTGGCCTGTGCAGGCTGAGGGCAGTCCCCAGAAGGGCAGGCGAGGGTTGCTCCGCCCCAGGTACCAGGCCATTTCTGTTAAACTCCAAACCGGCCCTTTGGCACTCTGGCCAGTGTGGACAGCCTGCCACCTGGGTCTCCTGATTGAGCCCACACATGTCAGGTCACCTCTGGGGGGTGGGCTCTCTCCCCGGCTCCTAGCCTCTCCCCTCAGGGTCCTCTCTGGACCCCAGTCCTCTCCTGAGAACCCACTCCTCCTCCCACAACCAGGCCCTGCCCCTCCCCACCGTCCCCTGCACGTCACCCCTCAGAGAGGCCCCTACACCTCCAGACTGGCCCCTCTCCTGTGACACCCCGTTGGCCATGCCTCCCAGGGGATGTTTGAGTTCCCACTGGCAAATATGCCTTTCTGGGTGATGGCGTCCTCATTCCATCCCCTGAATGTCCAGATAGGGGGTGGGGAGCTGAGGAGAAAAGAGAGGAGGAAGTGCAACAGAGCGCAGTGAGCTCAGCCCTTAGCAGAGCAGCCATTGCTGTGCATCATTGCTCTGCACCGCTAGAGCAGGTCCTGCTCAGCCATTGGTTGGTGCCTGGGGGATGGCGCCCACCGGCAACCAACTGCCACTGAGCTGCCATTAGTAGTCCTGCTCAGTCATTGGACAGTGCGGCACTGAGCCCCGCCCACAAGCAACTGTCGGTTAGGGAGTGACAGTTAGAGGAGTCAGAGGACAGTGGAGTGGTGGTACTGAGGCGGAGAAGAGTATGGTAAGAGGTGGATCCTGGCCTTCTCCCCGAAGCCCCCTGGCTCACCTGGCCTTGCTGACCCCAGAGAACAGGCTGGGGACTGTGTCCTGCAGGACTCCAGAGCCCTCGCCAAGATTACCCCCTAGCCGAGGCCCAGGCCTTGAGGAGTGCTAAACCTCGCCCCCATGCTGGTCTCTGTGACCCAATAGCAGTGGCCATCTGCCTGGGTCGCAGTCTGAGAGACCTGGTCTCTCCCACTTTGGGTGGCTGAGGGCCAGCTGGATTGGGCGCCTGGCTCCCTCAGCGATGACAGCTGGGTAGGCTATGGGGACTGGCTTTGAGGGAGCTGCGAACTGAGCTCTGCCTCCTCTTAGCCAGGGCCGGGACCCTGGAGGGTGACAGCTGGGCCCTGGCACCTTGCCCTTTCTTGTCAGGACTGAGAATAACATCGTTTGGTAGCAATTTACAGGAACATCATTACCAGACCGTGATCTGACCGCAGGAACAAAGGATCTGACAGCAAGAAATCTGCAACAACTAACCACTCCCCTCCCGCACCTTTTGTTTTTAAAGAGGCTTGCTGAAAACTTTTAGTAACTTTGGGGTTATGGGCATGAGCTACCCATCTCCTCGCGTGGCCCTGTAACAAACCTTTCTCTGCTCCAGACTCCAGTGTTTTAAGTATTGTTTGGCCTTACTGCGCTTTATGGTAAGTTGATGCTGTGAAAGTGCTGCACTCAATATGCCAGCAAATCTGGAAAACTCAGCAGTGGCCACAGGACTGGAAAAGGTCAGTTTTCATTCCAATCCCTAAGAAAGGCAATGCCAAAGAATGTTCAAACTACTGCAGAATTGCACTCATCTCACACACTAGCAAAGTTATGCTCAAAATCCTCCAAGCTAGGCTTCAACAGTACGTGAACCATTAACTTCCAGATGTTCAAGCTGGATTTAGAAAAGGCAGAGGAACCAGAGATCAAATTGCCAACATCTGCTGGATCATAGAAAAAGCAAGAGAGTGCCAGAAAAACATCTATTTCTGCTTTATTGACTATGCCAAAGCCTTTGACTGTGTGGATCACAACAAATTGTGGAAAATTCTTAAAGAGATGGGATACCAGACCACCTCACTTGCCTCCTGAGAAATCTGTATGCAGATCAAGAAGACACACAACTGGACACGGAACAACAGACTGGTTCCAAATAGGGAAAGGAGTATGTCAAGGCTGTATATTGTCACCCTGCTTCTTTAACTTATATACAGAGTACATCATGAGAAACGCTGGGCTGGAAGAAGCACAACCTGGAATCAAGATTGCTGGGAGAAATATCCATAACCTCAGATATGCAGATGACACCACCCTTATGGCAGAAAGTGAAGAAGAGCTAAAGAGCCTCTTGATGAAAATGAAAGAGGAGAGTGAGAAAGCTGGCTTAAAGCTCAACATTCAGAAAACTAAGATCATGGCATCTGGTCCCATCACTTCATGGCAAATAGATGGGGAAACAGTGGAAACAGGGGCAAACTTATTTTTTTGGGGGGCTCCAAAATCACTGCAGATGGTGACTGCAGCCATGAAATTAAAGAAGAAGAAAAGCTATGACCAACCTAGACAGCATATAAAAAGCAGAGACATTACTTTGCTGACAAAGGTTTGTCTAGTCAAAGCTATGGTTTTTCCAGTGGTCATGTATAGATGTGAGAGTTGGGCTATAAAGAAAGCTGACCATCAAAGAACTGATGCTTTTGAACTGTGGTGTTGGAGAAGACTCTTGAGAGTCCCTTGAACAGCAAGGAGATCCAACCAGTCCATCTGAAAGGAAATCAGTCCTGAATATTCATTGGAAGGATTGATGCTGAAGCTGAAACTCCAATACTTTGGGCTGATGTGAAGAACTGACTCATTGGAAAAGACCCAGATGCTGGGAAAGACTGAAGGCAGGAGGAGAAGGGGACGACAGAGGATGAGATGGTTGGATGGCATCACCGACTCGATGGACATGAGTTTGAGTAAACTCCGGGAGTTGGTGATGAACAGGGAAGCCTGGCGTGCTGCAGTCCATGGGGTTGCAAAGAGTCAGACACGACTGAGCGACTGAGCTGAACTGTGTTTTAGGCACAGGGACTTGCTTTATTCAGTAACAGAAGGAGGGAGATGGCGGAGAGTGGGGTAGATGCTGGTGTCAGGGAAAGGCCCAGGAAGAAAGGAAAATGGACCAAAAGGGCAGTGTGGGCAGCAGGGAGTGGACCCAAACTGCAGAGTTCAGTGCTGAGATGGTTACTTGACTCGGCTAAGGGATGCCCAGAAGGCTGGTAAGACTATTCTGGGTGTGGCCATGGGGTTGTTTCCATAAGAGATTAGCATTTGAATTCAGAGACTCTGGAAAGGGTCATGGTCATCAGTGAAGGTTTTGCCCAGTCCTCTGAGGGCCTGGAGACAGCAAAAAAGTAGGGTGGGGGGAAGGAGTGTCGGAGGATTAGGGGGGTGACAGGGTGGAGGATGGAGCTTGTTTTCTGAGCCTGGACTTCTGTCTCCTAAACTTGCCTTTGGTTCTGGTTCTCAGGCTTTCAGGCTCAGAATGGGGCTTAGCTGCTGTTGCCCTCGTTCTCCTGCCTCCAGCTTTGGAGAGGAAGCACACCATCGGCTTTCCCAGGCCTCCAGCTTGCAGACGGCATGGCAGTTTCTGGGACTTCTCAGCTTCCATCATCATGTGAGCCAATCCCACCTAAAAAATCTCTTTCTAGCCATCTGTGTGTAACCTACTGGTTCATTTTCTCTGGAGTGTCTCTTTGCAACCCCATGAACCTAGGCTCCTCTGTCTATGGAATTCTCCAGGCCAGAATACTGGAGTGGGTTGCCATTTCCTTCTCCGGGGGATCTTCCTGACCCAGGGATTGAAACTGGGTCCCTTACATTGCAGGCAGATTCTTTGCTGTCTGAGCCATGAGGGAGGCCCTTTTTTCTGGAGGACACTGACTTAATAGCGATGCTTTTCATTTTAATTCATTTCTGATTGGAGGTAATTGCTTTACAATACTGAGATGGTTTCTGCCATACATCAACATGAATCAGCCCTAGGTATACACATGTCCCCTCCCTTTAACCTCCCTCCCACCTCCAATCCCATCCCATCCTGGGGTTGTCTCAGAGCACCAAGTTAGAGCTCCCTGCATCTTACAGGAAATTCCCTTTGGCTATCTATTTTGCATATGGTAATGTGTATGTTTCAATGTTACTCTCTGAATTATCCCTCCCCCTCCTTCCCTCATGGAGTCCACAAGTCTCTTCTCTGTGTGTGCATCTCCACTGTTGCCCTGCAAATAGGTTCATCAGTACCATCTTTCTAGATTCCATATATATATGCATTAATTTATGGTATTTGTTTTTTTCTTTCTGACTTCATTCTGTGTAATAGGCTCTAGGTTCATCCACCTCATTAGAACTGATTCCCATGTGTTCTTTTTTATGGGTGAGTAATATTCCATTGTGTATAGTACCACAACTTCTTTATTCATTCATCTGTTGATGAATATCTAGGTTGCTTCCACATCATGGCTATTATAAATAATGCTGCAATGAACATTGGGGTACATGTGTTTTTTTCAGTTATGGTTTTCTCAGGGTACATGTCCAGTAGTGGGATTATTGGATCATGTGATAATTTATGGGGCTTCCCAGGTGGTGTTAGTGGTAAGGAACCCGCCTGCCAATGCAAGAAACATAAGAGGTGCAGGTTCGATCCCTGGGTTGGAAAGATGCCCTGGAGAAGGGTATGGCAACCCACTCCAGAATTCTTACCTGGAGAATCCCATGGACAGAGGAGCTTGGCAGACCATGGTCCATGGGGTCACAAAGAGTCAAACACAACTGAAGTGACTTAGCATGCATGCATCATCATTTTATCAGCGGCTCAGTTATGTATTTGGTAATATCAGAAACAATTTTCTGAAGCAAGTGACATAGAAAATATAGCTATCAGTTATTAGTAAGGTCATAAGTAAGAATTTAAGTCAAGAACTTCCATTAGCAGTAGCCCAGTATATCCCCAGGTCATCTGACTTCTTGGTAACCCCATGGATGGTAGCCTTCCAGGTTCCTCTGTCCATGGGATTTCTCAGGCAAGGATACTGGAGTGGGTTTTTACTGAGAAGGACCATTCCCTTCTCCAGGGGATCTTCCCGGATCAGGGATTGAATCCAGGTCTCCTGCTTTGACAGGCAAGTTCTTTACCACTGAGCCACCAGGCTTACATAAATCATCTTACAGATATGTCTATTTCATGCTGATAATTTTGATTGTATATTAAAACTCTACCTCCCCCCTCATGTTTTGGATGTCACAATTTACCTCTTTTTATATCATGTATTCATTAACAAATTTTATAGCTATAGAGTTACTTTTACTGCCTTTGTCCTTTAATATTTATATTAGAGTTAAATGATTAACACACAACCATATTCAGCATTCAGTTCAGTCGCTCGGTTGTGTCCAACTCTTTGCGACCCCATGAACTGCAGCACGCCAGGCCTCCCTGCCCATCACCAACTCCCGGAGCCCACCCAAACCCATGTCCATTGAGTCAGTGATGCTATCCAACCATCTCATCCTCTGTTGTCCCCTTCTCCTCCTGCCCTCAATCTTTCCCAGCATCAGGTTCTTTTCAAATGAGTCAGCTCTTTGCATCAGGTGGCCAAAGTATTGGAGTTTCAGCTTCAACATCATATGCTGAATTTGGCTACATGCTTATCTTTATCTTCTTTATCTACTTGCACCCTCTGTTTTCATATGAGTATCATGCCCTTTCAAGGCAACTTGAAGGACTCCTTTCAGCTTTTAGTGGCAATGAACTCCCTCTCCTTTATTTGTTTGGAAAAGCCTCTACCTCATTTCTGAGAGAACACTTTACCAGGTAAAATATTCTTTGTTAGCAGTTTTTCTTCTTTTAGAATGTTTATTAATATTATATCATCCCACTCTGTTGGCCTGAAAGCTTCCTGCTGAGAACTCTGCTAATAGCCTTCTAGTGGTTCCCTTGTATGAGATAAGACTTTTTTTCTGTGTTGTTGCTGTAAAAGTCTATCTTTATCTTTTATTTTAGACAGTATTGTTAAAAAATAGGGACAAGATTGTTGTGTATTGGAATTTTCAGATTACCTATTAGCTCCGTAAACTCAGATATCAAAATTTCTCTCCAGATTTGGGAAGTTTTCAGCCATTATTTCTTTAAATATACTTTCTGACCTCTTGTCTCTCTCTTCTTCTGATACTCCGATACTTCTTAGATTGTTCACAGGATTCACAGGATTTTTTTTTCACTCTTCATTCTTTTATCTTTCTTCTCCTTTGGTTGAATAATTTCAAGGTCCTAGGTACTACTTCACAAGTTCTTTCTCTCGATCCATTCTGCTGTTGATGTTGTCCATTGCATTTTTAATTTCATCCATTGTATTCTTCAGTCTAAGAATGTCTAAATAATTCTTTTTTTAAATGATTTTTTTCTTCCTGCAGAACTTCTCATTTGTTCATGTATTGTTTTCTGAATTTTGGTGAATTGTCCTCTGGTTTTTAGCTCATTGAGATTCCTTAAAAGTTATTTTGAATTATTTATTGGGTAAATTTCAGATTTCCATTTCTTTGTGGTCAGTTATTAGACAGTTACTGTGTTCTACTGAGGTTGTCATGTATCCTTAAATTTTATTTCTTTAAAGATTTTTTTTTACTGAAGTATAGTTGGCATATTAGTTTGGGGTGTAGGCATAATGAGTCAATATTTTTATATATTATGAATTGATCACAATGATAAGTCCAGGAGCCTCCTGCCATCATAAAAAGTTACTGCAATTTTATGGACTGTACTCCCTATGCTGTACACTACCTCCCTGTGACTTATTTATTTTATACCTCGATCTCAATTTTTCATATTCCTTGAAGCCCTGTGTTGCTGTCTTCACATCTGAAGAGAAGTGACCTCTTCCAGTCCTTACTGGCTGACTTCAGGAGAGAAACACCCTCTATGGGCTGTGCTAGGAATTGTCACATCGTCACTGCGGGGACGCCTGCCCCACACATCTTGTGGCGAACGCTGAAGCGCAGGTGCCCTCTCTGGATCCTGCAGAGCCTGGCTGACAGTATCCCGCTGCTTTCCCTGGGGACCTGCTCAGTGGTCCATTCTGTGGTTTCTCCTAGGCCTGCTGACTCAGTTTCTGCTCAAGCTCCCTGACTGCCTGAGTGCATTCTCACGGCTGTCAGCTCATCCACAGGGAGGGGTGCGGGGGGAGGCGGCAGGTGGGTGCTTACCGTGCTGGCTCTTCAGACCAGGAAGGTCTAGTTTAGTCCGGAATTGTCACCTTGGGGAGGGGCAACATGAGAACAATCAGCTGTTTCTCTCACCCTCCTAAATACACCCAATATCTGATTTTTTTTCATCCAGCATTGTGCCGGCACCCACTCCTGGACTCTGGGCCTCCCACAAAGGCTGTCTGGTCTGTGGGTGGTCATCCAAATTGGTTTTCTTTGGGGGAAGGTAGTAGAAATCTCCTGTTCACCATTTTGATGTTGCTCCTCTTCCTTGTGATATTTTTTGTTGAAAACTAGACTTTTGAGTGCAATAATGTGGTAACTCTGGAAATAAGGTTCCCCCTCTTCCCCAGGGTTTGCTGTTTGTGAGTTACTGATACTGTTTTTGTGCTTCTAATTGTTGTGGGCAGTCTCTGAGTGGAGGACCAGCCTGAGATGTAAACTTAAGATCTCACATCTTTTCTGAATCTTTCTTTGGCTTGTGTGGTTACTTCCTATTTTCCCCTTATATACACTTGTTTTTGAGTTACTGTCCGTGTCCTTTATGCAAAGCAGGCCTAGTGCTAAAGAACTCTTGTCTTGCCAGCCACAGGATTCTTGGTTGACATATTTTTTCCTTCAGTGCTTTGAATAAGTCAACCCACTGTCTCCTGGTCTCCCAAGCTTTCTAATGATGAACTTGCTGATGACCTTATTGAGGTAAATATGATGAGGGTGATCTTCTTTTCAGGAAGGCCACTAACAAGAGTCAGCAGAACTCCTTCAGCCTCCAGAGATTTTTCTTGCAAAGTCCAGAGCATCAGGGTCTTGAAAGCTCCTCCAGGTGATTGACACTGAATAAACGTTACTCCTTGTCATGGAGTATGTGAGTGGATGAGATGTGATTGACTGTTTACTGGATGGTGGCTGCCAGGCAGATGAGGCGGCCAAGGCCCATTCGAGCAGCTGGCGCCTGCTGGGCAGTGTTGCCACCAGAAGGTGTCACCTGCAGAAGAGACTTGATGCCAGAGACCCTACATCTTGATGCTGAACTGAGTATAAGAATCACAGATTTTCCCACTCAGTCAGCACCTTCTGTGATGGCCATTCACCTGGACACGTGGAGCCTGGGAGTGGTTCTGTACTTGTGGGGCTGGGTCCCTTCATGGGACGGGACTTCTGGGAGCTGCAGGAGTGGATCCTGCGTGGGCAACACCATGTTCCCACTTTATCCCTCTCTTGAGATAGAAAAATCTCTCTGAAACAACGATAACCATTGACCCCAACAACAAAGGGGTCACTTGAAGTGACCCATGAGGTGTCTGTGAGTGAAGGTGGGCCAGGAGGAGCCGCTCGGGCCGTCCGTGAGCTACCCTGTGACGAGGACTCCCCGGGCGACAGGTGACGACCATGGGCTTGGAGTGGGGCCATACGAAGGACTCTGCATGTGTCCTGCATGCAGGATATACAGGGGCTAGGAGCCCCAGGTGGGGGTCGTCCTGTCACCCTGAGGCCCTCCCCTTCTGCTGACCTCAGCACCACAGGCTGAGCCTCCTCAGGCCCTGAGGTGAGGGCCCAGTTCTGTGAGGGGGAGGGGCAGCAACCTGGAGGGTCAGAGGTCCACACCCCCAGTCCCGGTGAGGCCCTGGGGCTCCCCCTCCACCAGCAGGACTAAGGCCCCAGAGGAACCGGCTGCCCTGGGTGTGTCGCCCTCCAGAAGCTCCCCCAATGCTGGGCCGCCCGAGAGTGTCCCAGCCCCACTCCAGCCACAGCCAGAGACAGTAGGGGTGGTTGGGAGATTCTAGAACTTTACTTTAAAGCACTTATGTTGCAGACTGCCCAGCCGGAATCCTCACCACAAAGTGAGCCCAGGGTAATTCCCCATGGCCAGTGAGGCAGGAAAGTCAGGCTGCACCCCCTGCATTGAACTGGAGGGCAGGAAGATGCTGAACCCTGGGCCCCTGGAGGCCAGAGCTGGGTGCACCCTGGGGGCGGTGCAGGCAGTGCACCCTGTGTGTACCCTGATGCTTAGGGAGAGAGAACACGGGGCGGGGGGTGTTTTCTGCCCCAGATTCAAATCAGGAGGATGTCCCACACCACCGCAGCCTTCAGAAGCATCGTATCCAAAATACCTGGCCAGCTCAGAGGATGGCCTGGCACTGTCTGGGGACAAGAAGAGAGGCTGCCCTGATGCAAGCCCACCCCTTGCTCCCATCTGGGTGGGGGTTGGACTGTCAGAGGTTGGACGACCTTTCCTGCAGCACTTCTCCCCTCCCCTGCTTCCCTGTCCTTTCTTCCAAGTGAGTGGGGGAGGGGACGGTCCTTCTAAAGGACTGGGAATAAACATGATGCCCCAGGAAGCTGTATCACAGACACTCTGTTTTGCGTCCCCTGTGCCTGGAACTGGGGCCATGCATGCTCCAGTTAGACTCGTGTAGGCCTGTGGTCCTTGGAGTTATCAGAGCAACTAAAAGGAAAAATGATCTAAGAAAATTATCATAGTGACTCCCGACACTGTCAGTGTGGTCGTGAAGGGGAAAGGCTTGAGCCGCATTGCAGGACCGGAATACACAAAGTGTGTGCCAGCTTCCTGCACTCGCGTTCCAGAACACTTCCAGAAGGACCGAGGGGATCTTCGAGGCCCTTACTAGGAGAACAGAGTCCGTGAACCCGGTGGCGTCGGCAGGCGGAGAAGGCGGCGTGGGCATGGCCATCCCTGCGCAGCTGTCTCCTGACCGTCACCCAGGGGGCCTTTCCACGGTGAGTTCCCCTGTTTACAACGGGTGGTGGAGCAGCCCCTCTGAGAGGCTGGACTACGGTGGGAGCTGCTGAGCAGCTCAGGTCCTGGGGATGATCCTGTGAGCCCGACGTCCCAGGGGGAGGAGTCAGGAGGAGACACAGCAGACCAGAAGGGCAAGGGTCAAGGAAAGGGCCTTTAAAAAGCTAAGTTCCAGATTCCCAGGAACCAGGTGTTTCCACTTTAGGTAGTGAGTCTATGTGTCAGATGTCTGTCCCTGCGCTTGCATGTGGGCTCCTGGAAGCCTTGGGCCACTGCATGTGGCCCAGGGGCCCTGTGTGCCTGGCTGTCACCCCGCAGTGACGCTGCCCATGGGTCCACACTGGACCAGTTGGAGAGGACCCTCCTCCAGGCCCTGAGGGCAGGCTGGGAAGCAAGAGGACTGGGATGGGGTGGGGGCCCTGCTGTACCCCTTTATCATCCCAGTTTTGGCTTTCTTTGCGCTAAGCAGCCCAGTGTGCGGTTAACCAGTGCTCAGTTCAGTTCAGTCGCTCAGTCGTGTCCGGCCCTTTGCGACCCCATGAATCGCAGCACGCCAGGCCTCCCTGTCCATCACCAACTCCCGGAGTCCACCCAAACCCATGTCCATCGAGTCGATGATGCCATCCAACCATCTCATCCTTTGTCGTCCCCTTCTCCTCCTGCCCCCAATCCCTCCCAGCATCAGGGTCTTTTCCAATGAGTCAGCTCTTGGGATCAGGTGGCCAAAGTACTGGAGTTTCAGCTTCAGCATCAGTCCTTCCAGTGAACACCCAGGACTGATCTCCTTTAGGATGGACTGGTTGGATCTCCTTGCAGTCCAAGGGACTCTCAAGAATCTTCTCCAACACCACAGTTTAAAAGCATCAATTCTTTGGTGCTCAGCTTTCTTTATAGTCCAACTCTCACATCCATACATGACCACTGGAAAAACCATAGCCTTGACTAGACGGACCTTTGTTGGCAAAGTAATGTCTCTGCTTTTTATATGCTGTCTAGGTTGGTCATAACTTTCCTTCCAGGGAGTAAGCATCTTTTAATTTCATGGCTGTAATCACCATCTGCAGTGATTTTGGAGCCCCCCAAAATAAAGTCTGACACTGTTTCCACTGTTTCCCCATCTATTTCCCATGAAGAGATGGGACCAGATGCCATGATCTTAGTTTTCTGAATGTTGAGCTCTAAGCCAACTTTTTCACTCTCCTCTTTCACTTTCATCAAGAGGCTTTTTAGTTCCTCTTCACTTTCTGCCATAAGGGTGGTGTCATCTGCATATCTGAGGTTATTGCTATTTCTCCCAGCAATCTTGATTCCAGCTTGTGCTTCTTCCAGCCCAGTGTCTCTCATGATGTACTCTGCATATGAGTTAAATAAGCAGGGTGACAATATACAGCCTTGACGTACTCCTTTTCCTATTTGGAACCAGGCTGTTGTTCCATGTCCAGTTCTAACTGTTGCTTCCTGACCTGCATACAGGTTTCTCAAGAGACGGGTCAGGTTGTCTGGTATGCCCATCTCCTTCATAATTTCCCACAGTTTATTGTGATCCACACAGTCAAAAGCTTTGGCATAGTTGATAAAGCAGAAATAGATGTTTTTCTGGAACTCTCTTGCTTTTTCTATGATCCATAGGATGTTGGCAATTCGATCTCTGGTTCCTCTACCTTTTCTAAAACCAGCTTGAACATCTGGAAGTTCACGGTTCACATATTGCTGAAGCCTGGCTTGGAGAATTTTGAGCATTACTTTACTAGCGTGTGAGATAAATGCAATTGTGCAGTAGTTTGAGCATTCTTTGGCATTGCCTTTCTTAGGGATTGGAATGAGAACTGACCTTTTCCAGTCCTGTGGCCACTGCTGAGTTTTCCATATTGGCTGGCATATTGAGTGCAGCACTTTCACAGCATCATCTTTCAGGATTTTAAATAGCTCAACTAGAATTCCATCACATCCACTAGCTTTGTTCGTAGTGATGCTTCCTAAAGCCCACTTGACTTCACATTCCAGGATGTCTGGCTCTAGGTGAGTGGTCACACCACCGTGATTATCTGGGTCATGAAGATCTTTTTTGTACAGTTGTTCTGTGTATTCTTGCCACCTCTTCTTAATACCTTCTGCTTCTGTTAGGTCCCTACCATTTCTGTCCTTTTTCGAATCCATCTTTGCTTGAAATGTTCCCTTGGTATCTCTAATTTTCTTGAAGAGATCTCTAGTCTTTCCCATTCTGTTGTTTTCCTCTATTTCTTTGCATTGATCGCTGAGGAAGGCTTTCTTATCTCTCCTTGCTATTCTTTGGAACTCTGCATTCAAATGGGTATATCTTTCCTTTTCTCCTTTGTTTTTCACTTCCCGACTTTTCACAGCTATTTGTAAGGCCTCCTCAGACAGCCATTTTGCTTTTTTGCACTTCTTTTTCTTGGGGATGGTCTTGATTCCTGTCTGCTGTACAGTGTCACGAACCTCCATCCATAGTTCGTCAGGCACTCTGTCTATCAGATCTTGTCCCTTAAATCTATTTCTCACTTCCACTGTATAGTCATAAGGGATTTGATTTAGGTCATACCTGAATGGTCTAATGGTTTTCTCCACTTTCTTCAATTTCAGTCTGGATTTGGCAATAAGGAGTTCATGATCCGAGCCACAGTCTGCTCCCAGTCTTGTTTTTGCTGACTGTATAGAACTTCTCCATCTTTGGCTAACCAGTGCTGCTCTCCCTGAAATCTGTCCACAGCTCTCATCCCCTCCCCGTGAGTCCCAGCTCCTCACGGCCGTCTGTGGCCGGCCCCTGCAAGCCCACCATGCAGGTCCCAGTCCAGCTGGGAAGATGAGACGTACCCACTGAAGTGCAGTTATCGGTCCAGGGACCGAGGAGGACACAGCACAGCATGTGCTCCCCTACAGGGCAGGGTCAGGGCAGCTGCTTGAAGGAACTGGGTCCCCAAGCACGGGTTTGACCACAGGGACTGGAGAACAGATATCCGCGCGGGAGGAAGCTGGAGTGTCCGGAGCACACAGGACTGAGGCTGGGGAGTGGGCCCTGGGCTGGCCCCCTCTCTTCCAGGGCCACCCCAGCTGGCGCTTTGTGCTCTGTGTCTCCAAACTGAAACACCCCTTAGTTCAGTGCTGGAAGGCAGTCGCCTCCCATGATGGACACTGGGCTCAGGAGACTGGCTGCTCCTCTATGAGCCTTGGGCCGGGCTGGCTTTGGCCACGGCTGCCTCAGGTCACCCTCATTGTCCCCAGCTCTGTCCCACAGGGACTGAGGGAGCAGAGAAGCCCCGAGCAGGGAATGAACACGGGCGCCTTCCCCTGGACAGGACGCCTCTGGCTGTGGATGCCCACGGGGGCTGGGGAAGCGTCCAGGTTCCAGTGTCAGTAAGGCAACCCTGCCAGTAATCTGCAAGCAAAATTCATGAAAGGCACCCGCCAGCCCATGATTTTCAATTGCTTCCTGAATTATGAATCACTTCATGCAATTTTATCTCTCATAAAACATGACCTATAGGTACAGAGTGGGCCAGTTGTGAAGGAACATTGGAAGCAGTGGGGCCAAGGGGTCCAAGCGGCTTCAGTAGCATCGTGCACGTCCCAGAGCTCTGCCCGACCTTTGGCAGGTCACGTGCCCGCCCAGGACTCCAGCGCTCCCACCTCCTAGGGAGGCTGGTTGTGCAACCAAACTCTCCCTCTGGACGGGAAGGAAGTTGTTTGCACAAGCTCTAGAATCCGCCCTAGGAGAGAGAAGCAGACCCTCCTCCTCCTCCCTCTGTCCTGCGCGTGGGGACGAGGCGCCTCCTCTGGGAGGAAAGGGCGTCAGGGACAGGAGCCTCCTGGACCCGCCCTGGACTCTCTGCCTCCGGACCCAGCGGGAGGGGTGCCAACTTCCATCTGCCTCTCTGCTGTGGGGCCTTGGTTCCAGCCGCGGAGCCTTGTGCTAAGCAGGATGGCAGTGCCAGGGGATATTTCTCATGGCTCCCTTGGGTCCAGCCGCTCCCAGGAGGCAGCTGCCTGACGTTTCCAGCCCCTGCTTGCGTGGGTGACAGCTGAGTTCAGCTCCAGCCCACTACCCCTCCAGGAGGCAGTTTCCAGGCAGGCAGCTGGCAGTCCAGGCCCGCGACCTCTCGGCTCCACCCAGAGCCACCTGGGGTGACGTGGACCCGGATCTGCAGCCTGGGCTCCCTACATCCTCGGCTTGTTCGCTGATACTGGCGGCCCCTGGCAGTTATTTGCCCCAGTCATCCTCACCGGGAGCGCCAGCCCCAACCTACACCAGTGCTTCCCTCTTTCCACGCGCCGGGAGCTGCTCTCCCGCGTGGAGGGCATTCCCTACATAGAGCAGGCGGGAGCCAAGGGGGCAACTGAGCCTTCACTCCTGGACCCACCGTACAAACTGTGTGTGCACTCAGCTCCCAGGAAGGGCGGGACTTTGGAGGGAGTGGGGTGCCACCCTCCTTTTATCCTTGTTTGGACCAAAAGAAGGGCCCGAATCAGCCTGGCAGGGGCCAAACGGCGCCCCCGCCCCCGGTAGGCCGTGCGCACCCAGAACCCCGCTCAGGGGCACCCAGCCCAAGCCCCGTCCGCCCTCTGGAGCGCGTCCCTTGTGCCGCGGGCCCCCTCCCCTGAGGCGGGCCCCCTCCCGTGTGGCGGGGTGCTGAAGAGCTGGGCGCAGGGAGCCTCGCTGCTCACCCGGGCCCTCCCTCCGCCTGGCGTGCGTGCGCGGCCCCGGGGCAGGGGTGGGGTGGGGGGTCTGTGTGGGTCCGTGTGGACCCGCCGCGGTGGGACTAGGCGGCCTAACCGCCGCTCTACCCCACCCCCCAACATCAGCTTGAGTTCTGATGTTTTCATCTCCCTCTCTGAGCTGCTTGCTTCAGGGTTAAATTAATTTTATTGCCTTCCATTTGTAAAGACTTACATTTCCTTCTCCAGAAAGACTGACAAGGCCCCTCTAACAGATTGGAGGGCTGCGCTCAGAGGTCAAAGGTGCTCACATGCTGGGAAGGGGATCAAAACAGGAGGCGGGCTGCCAAGCACAGCCAGGGCGCCTGTTTGCGGCGCGGACTTAGTAACTGCCAGAATCTCCTCATCTGTCTCTGGTGGGCGGCTCTGCTGGTTTCACTGTATCCGGTTCAACAGGAGCCTAGCCAGACGATTTCCCCTGAACATCCACCAAAGGAAGTATCCGTCCTTGGTCTGAGTGACTGTTGAATCCTGGGCAATTTTGAATGGCCCCATGAGAAAAGCATGCCTAGAAGGGAATCCCTCTCAAGCTACCAACAGTATTTTTCACAGAACTAGAACAACTAATTTCACAATTTGTTTGGAAACACAAAAGATCCCAAATAGCCAAAGCAATTTAAAGAAAGCAGAATGGAACTGGAGGAATCAATCTTCCTGACTTCAGACTATGCTACAAAGTTACAGTCATCAAGACAGTATGGTACTGGCACAAAGACAGAAATACAGATCACTGGAACAAAATAGAAAGTCCAGAGATAAATCTATGCACTTATGGACACCTTATGTTAGACAAAGGAGGCGAAAATATACAGTGGAGAAAAGACAAAGGTCTGTACAGTCAAAGTTATGGCTTTTCCAGTAGTCACGTATGGATATGAGAGTTCAAACATAAAGAAAGCTGAGCATCGAAGAACTGATGCTTTTGAACTGTGGTGTTGGACAAGACTCTTGAGAGTCCTTTGGACTGCAAGGAGATCCAGCCAGTTCGTCCTAAAGGAAATCAATCCTGAATATTCACTGGAAGGACTGATGCTGAAACTGAAGCTCCAAAGCTTTGGCCACCTGATGTGAAGAGCCGACTCATTAGAAAAGACCCTGATGCTGGGAAAGACTGAAGGCAGGAGGAGACTGGGACGACAGAAGACCAGTTGGTTGGATGGCATCACTGACTAAATGGACATGAGTTTTCAAAAACTCCAGGAGATGGTGAAGGACAGGGAAGCCTGAATGCTGCAGTCCGTGGGGTTGCAGAGAGTTGGACATGACTGAGAGACTGAAAAATAACATGTAAAATAATGAAACCAGAACATTTTCTAACACCAAACATAAAAATAAACTCAAAATGAATTAAAGACTTAAGTGTAAGACCAGAAACTATAAAACTCTTAGAGGAAAACATTGGCAGAACCCTCTCCAACACAAAGAACAATAAGATCCTCCATGACCCACCTTTCAGAGTAATGGAAATGAATACAAAAATGAATGAGTGGGGCCTAATTAAACTTAAGAGCTTTTGCAAAATGAAGGAAACTGTAAGTAAGGTAAAAAGACAGCCCTCAGAATGGGAGAAAATATTAGCAAACAAAACAATTGACAAAGAATTAATCTCCAAAATATAAAAGCAGCTCAGGCAACTCAATACTATAAAAGTGGACAACCCAATCAAAACGTGAGCAAAAGGCCTAGACAGACATTTCTCCAAAGAAGACATATAGATGTCTAATAAACACATGAAAAGATGCTCAACTTCACTCATTATTAGAGAAATGCAAATCAAAACCACAATGTGGTAACATCTCACACCGGTCAGAATGCCATCATCAAAAAGCCTACAAACAATAAATGCTGGAGAGAGTGTGGAGAAAAGGGACCCCTTTTACACTGTTGGTGGGAATGCAAACTGGTACAGCCACTATGGAGAACAGTGTGCAGCTTCCTTAAAAAACTGGGAATAGAAGTGCCATATGACCCAGCAATCCCACTGCTGGACATACACCCCGAGGAAACCAGAAATGAAAGAGACATATGTACCCAAGTTTCACTGCAGTACTATTTACAATAGCTAGGACATGGAAGCAACCTAGATGTCCATCGACAAATGAATGGATAAAGAAGTTGTGATACACATACACAATGGACTATTACTCAGCTATAAAAAGGAACACATTTGAGTCAGTTCTAATGAGGTGGATGAACCTAGCACCTATTATACAGAGTGAAGTAAGTCAGAAAGAGAAAGGCAAATACTGTATATTTATGCATATATATGGAATTTAGAAAGACGGTACCAATGATCCTACATGCAGGGCAGCAAAGGAGACACAGAAGTAAAGAACAGACTTTTGGACTCTCTGGGAGAAGGCGAGAGTGGGATGATTTGAGAGAATAGCATTGAAACATGTATATTTTCACATGTGAAATAGATGACCAGTGCAAACTCAGTGCATGAAGCAGGGCACCCAAAGCTGGTTCTCTGCAACAACTCAGAGGGAAGCGGGTGGGCAGGGAGGTGGGAAGGGGGTTCAGGATTGGGAGGGGGCACATGCATACCTGTGGCTGATTCATGCTGATATATGGCAAAACCCATCACAATATTGTAAAGTAATTATCCTCTAATTAAAATTAATTAATTGGGAAAAAAGAAGAATACTGGAGTGGGTAGCCATACCCTTCTCCAGGGGTTCTTCCTGACCCAAGGTTGAACCCAGGTTTTCCACATTGCAGGCAGATCCTTTGCCATTGGAACCACCAGGGACGCCCTAAAGGCGCTTCCATAGTGGTCCTGATAATGGCTGTTACCAGAGTCCACCAGCACCATAGAAGAATCCCCTTTCCTTAACTCCACTCAAGCATTTCTCGTCTGCACATTTTTTGGTGATGGCCTCTGCTGACATTCCTGAGGCTATGCCTCATTGTCACTTTGAAGTCTTTATCTCTAATAATTCACCATATTGTGCAAATTTTCATGAGTTTTTTTTTTTCTTTAAACATTGTGAATTGCATTTACCTATTGATGTTTTCTTCTGACAGTTTGTGTTTTTTTTTTCCATCTTGGTGTGATTGTTCCTCCTGAGCGTGTTTGAGGGCACCTGTCATCATAGTCCGCAGCTGTGATTATTGTGTGTTAGTCGCTCAGTTGTGTCCGACCTTTGTGACCCCATGTATGGGAGTCCTTCAGGCTCCTCCATCCATGGGATTCTTCAGGCAAGAATACTGGAGTGGACTGCTATTTCCTTCTCCAGGAGATCTTCCTGACCCAGGGATTGAACCTGGGTCTCCTGCATTGCTGGCAGAGTCTTTACTGTCTGAGTCACCAGGGAAGATTATTAAGTGCCCATAAACAACTATTAAGTGATTATTAAGTGCCCATAAACCATGATTTTCATTTTGCTGTTGTAGGAACACTGGATTGGGTTGCCATTTCCTTCTCTAGGTGAATAATAATCACAAAACATTTAGCTTTCTGGAACTTGGCGCAGAGTAGGTGCTTGCTAAGTATCAGCTCTGTTGATAGATTAAATTAAAATGAACTTTCAGAAATAATGGGAATATCGTTACAGTAAAGTGTGTAGAAGAAAAAAACATCTGCTGTAGCACATTTCATCAGTTCTTCAGCAAGAATAGAAGCACTGCCTACAGGCACGGTCAGTGACTAAAGAGAAATGTGCTCTAATCGCCTTTAAAATTACCTACATCATGACTTTTATGGGTCTTTACACCTGCAAATTCTGGAGAAAGAAACCTTTGAGTGGAATCAAGAGTGATGACTCATGTATTTTGATCTAGAGTCCCAAAGCCGGGAGCACTGCTGCAGTCTACGGATTTCAAGTGCACAGGGGCCCATTAAGAGTGCTTCTTCCTGGCCTCAGGAGTCTGGCAAGTTCCTGTCTCCAGAGGGTACCCAGATGGGCATTCTAGTAACTCACTGAGACTTAGGAATGTTGCCTGCTTAAGCAATACTTTTGCTTTTATATAGCGTGATATTATTTATCTAAGTATCACTTTTGAGGCTATTGGTTCATATAGTTCATTTTCAAGATTTTCACAAATTATCAGGGTCATAGCTAATGTCAGTGGCCCCTAAGATAAGAGGGCTTTTTAAAAAAAGGAATAATTCACACATCTGCCAACAAACATGATGCAAAGGTTAGAACCCTCCTACTGTTTCTTCTGTTGAGACTATGACAATGTGTTTCAGCATCATGACTGTAAAATAACCAGTTACATGGTCAGCAGTGTAAAGGGCTTTTGTTTCTGTTCTTTGTGGACTTTGGAATATCACGTGTCTACTCACCAAGCAGGTGGTTCTGTAGCAGCAGCACATATGTGGGTTTCAGGTCTACAGCGGCTGAGTCTCCTCACTGCTGGGGCCACTGCCAACCTGCACCAACCGGAGCTCCACCCGGCGTCTGTAACTTCTGAGCACACCTCTCCCCCGGTTGCAGGTGACGAATTGATGGTGGAGCCAAAGCAAACAGGCTCCAGGGAGTGGGAGGATCCTCAGAGAGGGAGGGCTGGGTCTTCAACAAGGCTGACGGGACAGAGGCAAGCTTGTGTAATGAGTAAACACAATGTGTATCTTTTAATTAAATATTAAACCATAATTGAATGAGTGTAGAAAAGTGTCTAACATGACTTAAACCCCAGATTTCAGATGGGGAAGAGCTGCTGTTTTAATCTGAAGGAGCAGAGCCATGGTTGAGGGGCTAGGGACTGAGGGGTGGGCTGCACTCCCAGCCCCCTTCAATAGGCACCACCAGTTTTATCTATTTTATGAATAAGGATTCTCTTCAAAAAATGATTTAAACAGCTCAATCCAATTTCCCATTTTACCAGTGAAACGTGATGAAGCCCAGAGTGGTTAACTGGTCTGGTCACAGGCATCTGGGCCTCAGTCTCCTTTCATCTACAAATATGGAAGAGCAGGAAAACCTTCTGCAGCGACAGAGTTGGATACAGTAATAACCCTGTCTCCCACCCTCTGTCCAGACATCCCAGTCCTGTGGGGATGGCTGGGAAAGGGCTAGTAACTCAGCGGTAAGCAGTACAAGCCCTGGTGTTGTCGTTTTTGTCATTTGTCGTGTGACAGCCAGCAGCACACCAGGCACCACGTGGCTTTATCTGTCTGGCTTCTTTCACTTCTTTCACTGTTTTCAGAGTTCAGCTGTCTGATAGCATGGATCCATCCTTCATACCTTTTTACAACTGAATGATAGTCCATTATGTATATGGATATATATGTGGATAAAGCATATATTACTTATGCATTCATCAATTGATAGACATTTAGGTTCTTCTTTTGGAACAGTATGACTAATACTGCTATGCACATTTGTGTACAAGATTTTGTGTGCACATGTGTTTTCAGTTTCCTTGGGTATACACATGGAAGTAGAACAGGTGGCTCAAATGTTAATTCTATGTTTGACTACTTGAGAAACTGCCAGACTGTATTCCAAAGAAGCAACACTATTTTAGATTTCATTTATATTTTCCCCCTCCTGTTTCCCTTTTTCTCTCTTTGTGGAATTCTGTTATAAACTGTGAAGATGAATCAGCAAAATAAACACAGCTTCTTCAATAAGTCAACTGTCAAAAAAAAGAGATAGGAGGATAATTGATTAGTTCAGTTCAGTTCAGTCTCTCAGTCGTGTCCGACTCTTTGCGACCCCATGAATCGCAGCACGCCAGGACTCCCTGTCCATCACCAACTCCCAGAGTTTACTCCAACTCATGTCCATCGAGTTGGTGATGCCATCCAGCCATCTCATCCTCTGTCGTCCCCTTCTCCTCCTGCCCCCAATCCCTCCCAGCATCAGGGTCTTTCCAATGAGTCAATTCTTCGCATGAGGTGGCCAAAGTATTGGAGCTTCAGTTTCAGCATCAGTCCTTCCAATGAACACCCAGGACTGATCTCCTTCCTTTAGGATGGACTGGTTGGATCTCCTTGCAGTCCAAGGGACTCTCAAGAGTCTTCTCCAACACCACAGTTTAAAAGCATCAATTTTTCTGCGCTCAGCTTTCTTCACAGTCCAACTCCCACATCCACACATGGCCACTGGAAAAACCATAGCCTTGACTAGACGGACCTTTGTTGGCAAAGTAACGTCTCTGCTTTTTAATATGCTGTCTAGGTTGGTCATAACTTTCCTTCCAGGGAGTAAGCGTCTTTTAATTTCATGGCTGCAATCACCATCTGCAGTGATTTTGGAGCCCCCCAAAATAAAGTCTGACACTGTTTCCACTGTTTCCCCATCTATTTCCCATGAAGAGATGGGACCAGATGCCATGATCTTAGTTTTCTGAATGTTGAGCTTTAAGTCAACTTTTTCACTCTCCTCTTTCACTTTCATCAAGAGGCTTTTAGTTCCTCTTCACTTTCTGCCATAAGGGTGGTGTTATCTGCATATCTGAGGTTATGGATATTTCTCCCAGCAATCTTGATTCCAGCTTGTGCTTCTTCCAGCCCAGCGTTTCTCATGATGTACTCTGCATATGAGTTAAATAAGCAGGGTGACAATATACAGCCTTGACTCAGCCGCAGAGAAGGATGAGGTAATGCCGTCTCCAGTCACAGGAAAGAAAGCAGAGCTGACCGAATGAAGCAAAGTGAGGACGACAGTGAGAGACTAGTGTCACATGATGTCACTTTCAGGTAGAATCTAATAATGGATACAAAATGAACTTCTTTACCCAACAGAGACAGACTCACAGACCTAGGAAAGAACCTTATGATTACCAAAAGAGAAAGGTGAGGGGCCAGAGGAAACAACATGGCTCATATTAACATATGCACCCTGCTATTTATATAATAATCCACAGACAGACTGTATGACACAAGGAAGCTACTCGATCCTCTGTAATAAGCTGTATGGGAAAAGGACCGGTAACGGAACGTATGTCTGTCTTTGTATAACTGAATCAAGTTGCTGTATATAAGAAAGGAAAACAAACAAACACAGCAATGTAATTCACCTACAAACTTCAATTCAAATTATACTTGAAAACAAAAAAAAAAAAAAAGAAAAAAATGCCTACTCCAGTCTTCTTCGGCACTGACGACCTGAGCTGATGTCAGATCTCTGGAGCCCGAGCAGCCTGGGGCCGAGGCTGGGAAGCCCTGTGTCCGAGGGAGCGGAGGAGAGTATCCCGGCCCGCGTGGCCAGCCATCTGCTCAGGGACCGGAGCGCCTGCGACCTCTTCACCGGCCCGCGGCCTCCAGGTCCTGCAGAGGAAGCGAGCCCACTGCGCCCCGGGTACGGAGCAGCCTCTGGGCTGGGAGAGCTCTAGGAGTCCCCGGGGGTCCCACCTCCGCCTCCTTTCGTAGGGCCACACTGCGCAGAGGATGGTTTCAAGAACTGAGATGTGTCCCAGGAATAAACTGTAAGAGGGAAGATGTCATGAGGCACAAACAAGCCTTTGGTGATTCCTCCCCGACTTTCTGCTGCTCCGGTCGCCTGAGTGAACCAGAGCCAGACATGAAGAAATGCTGCCGCCTTGTGGCGGCTTTCAGAACAACAACTTTGAAACCAGAGGTGATGGGCTCTTGGTTGTTCAGTCGCTCAGTCATGTCCGACTCTGTGACCCCATGGACTGAAGCACACCAGGCTTCCTGGTCCTTTATTGTCTCCCAGAGTTTGCTCAAACTCACATCCATCGAGTCGGTGATGCCATGAAGCCATCTTTTCCTCCGTCACCCTCTTCTCCTCCCACCTTCAATCTTTCCCAGCATCAGGGTCTTTTCCAATGAGTCAGTTCTTCACATCAAGTGGCCAAAGTATTGGAGCTTCAGCAACAGTCCTTCCAATGAATATTCAGGACTGATTTCCTTTAGGATGGACTGGTTGGATCTCCTTGCAGTCCAAGGGACTCTTAAGAGTCTTCAACACCACAGTTCAAAAGCATCAGTTCTTCAGCCCTCGGCCTTCTTTATGGTCTAACTCTCATATCCATACATGGCTACTGGAAAAACCATAGCTTTGATTATATGCATCTTTGTCGACAAAGTGATGTCTCTGCTTTTCAACATGTTGTCTAGGTTTGTCACAGCCTTCCTTCCTGGGAGCAAGTGTCTTTTCATTTCATGGCTGCAGTCACCGTGCACCCTCCCCCATTACTATGCCTGGTGTTTGCCTGGTGGGTTAGCCTGGCTACGGTCCATGGGGTCACAAAGAGTTGGACACGACTGAGCAACTAAGCACACAGCACAAGTCAGACGCATGCAACAGAGTTTCCTTTTGACTCTATTGTATGGTTCTGAAAGCACTCTGATAAACCAGAATACAGGTATAGTACTTAAGAGTACAAGAGTACCTGGTATAAAGACTTGGAAAACTAATCTAGTTGGAAAATACTTTGATTTGGCTAAATTCCTGTTGATAGTGGCCAGTTATGTCACAGAAGGTGACACACTGCTCTGGTTTGCCCAAGACTGTCCCAAATATTTGGGAATTTGGCCATCCGGAAGGGCACAGTCATTCTGAGTACAGTGTAATTAGTTGAAATGTCTTTTACGTCTATATAATTAATCAATTTGATTTAGGTCATACCTGAATGGTCTAGTGGTTTTCCCTATTATCTTCAACTTAAGTCTGAATTTTGCAATAAGGAGTTCATGATCTGAGCCACAGTCAGCTCCCGGTCTTGTTTTTGCTGACTGTATAGAGCTTCTCCATCTTTGGCTGTAAAGAATATAATCAATCTGATTTCGGTGTTGACCATCTGGTGATGTCCAAGTGTAGAGTCTTCTCTTGTGTTGTTCGAAGAAGGTGTTTGCTATGACCAGTGCATTCTCTTGACTCTCCCGGAGTTTACTCAGACTCTGTCCATCAAGTCGGTGATGCCATCCAGCCATCTCATCCTCTGTCATCCCCTTCTCCTCCTGTCCCCAATCCCTCCCAGCATCAGGGTCTTTTTCCAATGAGTCAGCTTTTCACATGAGGTGGCCAAAGTACTGGAGTTTCAGCTTCAGCATCAGTCCTTCCAGTGAACACCCAGGACTGGTCTCCTTTAGGATGGACTGGTTGGATCTCCTTGTACACATTAACATCCCAATAAAGAATGAAGGATAATTCCGTTTTCCCTATGCCCTCTGCAGGACGTATTCCTAGTAGATCTTTTTGATGCTGGTCTTCCCAACCAGTTTGAGGTGATTTGTCATTGTAGTTTTGATTTCCATTCATTTAATATTTAGTGAGGTGGAGTATCTGTTCAGGTGCTTTTTTGATCTTATACAGTTTGAGCACAATTTACCAGTTGAAATTGGTTTATTGAAAGTGTGCCCTGTTTTAAATTATTTTCCAGTGATTTACACAGCGACATTACTTGATGGCAGGTGTCATACACAGCCCCACTGACCTCGTGAATTCTGAGCCCGGCGGCCCTGGTTTTGAAGTTGTTGTTATGGGAAATGGCCACAAGGGGGCAGCACTTCTTCATGCCCATCTCTGGTTTCTAGGGCGAGCAGAGCCTTAGGGAAAATCCTGTTCATCCAGGTTTCTTGGGCTCAGGTGAGCCCTGCCCTGGAGCCCTCTTGGTCAATTACCGAGCCGATTGAATCTTTACTCTTTAAAATTAAGCAACTGTCCGGGTGGATGGCATCACCGACTCAATGGACAGGAGTTTGAGTAAGCCCCTGGAGATGGTGAAGGACAGAGAAGCCTGGCGTGCTGCAGTCCATGGGATCGCAAAGAGCCGGACACGCTGAGCGACTGAACAACAACAAACTGTCCAGGTGTGTGAGAAGCTGATCTGTGTATTTGGGCTTCCTTGGTGGCTCAGCTGGTAAAGAAACCGCCTGCAATGTGGAAGACCTGGGTTCAATCCCTGCGTTGGGAAGATCCCCTGGAGAAGGCAATGGCTGTGTATTTAGTTCCTGCTTTTCCAATGTTTAGTGACAGCGTGTCACCTTGGTCACCTCTTTAGAAACCCCATCTCCAAATTCAGCCATATCCTGGTGTCCTGGGGGTTCAGAATGTGAATTTAGGGGGACATGACTGAGCCTGTAATGTCCTGCTTCGGAACGAGCTGACACGTGCCTCAGTGCCTCCTTCCCTCAAGTCCCTTGGGGGTGATGTGATGGCTGAGGGAGGGGCCTCACCTGCCACGCTTGTGTCCCAGTTGGGCAGGCCTTCTCAGCTCTCCTTGACCAGGTGACAGCAGTGCCAGCCCTCCTGAGGAGCGGTTCTGGGGTGTGGTGGCCCTTGTCCTGCTGGGGTGAGTGGTTCGGGGTGCTGTGTTTCTTGTCCTTCTGGGGTGCTCAGTGTCCAGGAAGCCAGGAGCCAGCAGCCTAGTGGGGATGCCGGGAATGCTCAGTGTCCTGGCAAATACCTCTCCCACCAGACACCCCAGCCAAAGGGGGAAGCCTTGGGGGATCACAGTGGGGAGAGAGTCATGATCTCATTTATGCTGCAGGAAGGCAACATGAGTTGGGGTGTGAGAAGCCCCCTGGGGTCAGGGAGCTTGGTTGGGGCCTGTTGGAGGTATTGGGCTTGGGCCAGGGCTGTGGGGGTGAAAGGGAATTAGTATGGGGACTGGCCAGAGGCTCTGCAGGAGGAGCTGACAGTCCCTGGAGCACAAGGAAGTGGGAGCCTGGGAGGGCCTGGGTGGGGCTCAGCAACCGGGGAGGGTGGGACCCCTTTCTGGGGGTGGGAGCAGCAGGATCTCAGCCCTCTGAGGGGCCTGTTAGCCCCCAAGATGAGATGTGGGCGCAGTGGTTGGGCCAGTGCATCTGGCCTGGGAGAGGGGTCCAGGCTGGAAATGTCGCTGGAATCATCACAGGAAGAGGAAAGGCCAGGAGGGGGCAGGGGTTACAGCAGACCATGTGCAATGACTGCAGTCCTATTGGAACCAACTCAGAGCCCAAAGGGGTGGTTGTCAGGAGCTCGACTTCACTTTCTTGTTCCTTTGTAAAACCACTATGTCAGAATTAGGGACACCATCAGGAGACTTCAGGGCTCCGTGGTGCTGTGGCTTCGTCAAAGGGTCCCAGGTGGAAACAGAACCACTGCAGGCCCTGCCTGCATCCCCACTGGGGAGGAGTCCCATCAGGGTACCGGGGCTCACAGACTTCAGAGAGCTCCTGCCCTTAGGACTGGTCTCCTTCTTCCCACCAGCTGCTGGTCCGAGGCCCAGGCACCCCTATCCTGGCTCCAGCCTCCTGGACCTGGCTTCTGGGACAGCTTAGGGATAAGTAAGACCCTCACACTCCTGTACCTGCCAGGGGGTAAGAATGTCTAAAAATCTGCACCATGCAGACCATGGAGGGCTGAGTGTTTCCAGCAGGTATAGGGGAAAGATTGGGCGTGAGGTTCCTACGTGTGCAGGGCCTTCCCAGTGCAGAGATCTGTGCATTTCCCTGGCCAGCCAGCTCCCCGCGTCATCCTCCCAGGAAGCCCAGATCCAGGGTTGCGAGGACAGAGGCCGTCCCCTCTGCTTGTCTGTAACTTCTCACCCCCACGGTGAGGAGCCTGGCTTCCACCATCTGCTGTTTATCTGTGCGTTGCTTCTTTCCAGATGACACATGCAGAAGTTTCAGCTTTCTTAGCTACTGCAGTCTGGAAGGAACCCCATAAAATAAGCCCACTGTTTATGAAAGGTCCATTTTGCCTTTAGTCTACAGATTCTGTTAATTTCCAAAGTTGAGTCAGCACCTTTTGCCCCATCCCTTACACTGAGGCTTCTCTATGTCGTTTCTATTATTCCAAGTCCAAGCTCACTCTGCCAGCTGCACAGTAGGCCAATGAATCTGAGAGATGAGGTGTTGAGGCAAAGAAGAGACTTTAATTGGGGAGTCATCAGACCAAGAAGTTGGCAAGCTAGCACCTCAAAATAACTGCCTTATTGGGGTCTGGATGCCAGGTACTTTTATAGATCAGAGAGAAAGAAACAATGAGGAACTAAAGTAAAAATGCTGAATAGAGAGGGAGAGGCAGTGGGGAAGTAAAGTGAAGGGACCTTCAGTCTTGCAAAGTATCTCCCAGGGAATGTCCAGCCTTGGAAGGGGTGTGGGCAGGGAAAAACTATCCCTCCATGAGCTGAACAAAGGCACTTTAGTTTACAGTCAAGCAGAGGGGTAGGGTCCTCCAGGCAAGCCACTGAGCATGATTATAATGATAAAAACAACAAAAAGCAAGTCACAAGTCACAGAAATAGCTTCCAACATGGAGTCGGAGCTGGCTTTCTCCCTGCAACACTGCTGCAGTTAGACGCAATGTCACAGTGTGTATTCCACTGCTACATCCCAAACAGCTAAATCTGAGTAGATCATGTTTACCGCTTGGGCCATACAAATCTGTAAGCTCAGACAGAAACATAGGGACAGGCTTTCCATCCTGCAGTTGAAGAGGAAAAGTTAAAATTTTACATAACCTCCTGCTCCTTCTGCCTCTGTAACCCAACTTGCTTCTTACAAAGTCTGGATCATGTAGGTCACGTAGTCTCAGAAACTGGGGACCTACAATACTAGGAACCGGAGATTATCTCATTCACCCTTGTCCTGCTCTTTGCAATTGCCTAGCCCCTGCAAACCTGCTTAATCATGCCTGTCCAGGTCAGGCATCCCCCTCCCCATCTTGACTGCTGTTCACACACAGGAGAAACCCCTTAGTTTAAACCAGCCTATTAACAGCTAGTGTTGCCCACTATAGTCTCCAATAAAAACTCTGTAACCCTTTTGTTTGGGGCTCAGAGCTTAAAGTAACTCCTTGGGGCCTGCCGGGGTAATAAACCTGAGTTCTCCAACTCTCTAAGTGTGGTCCTTGGTTTTTTGAGTACTGGTTTCTGCAACAATATGTCAGATAAGATTTATTCTTTTCTTCCCATGGGTTAATGGCTCATTCCTTTCTATTGCTGAGCAGTATTCATTGCATGTGTATGGGAGGAAAAGCAATTTTCCTCTAACCTAGGTGGTTAGTTGAGACTTTCACTGTAAAAAACAAACAAACAAATGACAGATTACCAGGAGAAAAACAGAAGTTTAATATCTTGGATACCTCCTGTATATATGGAAGTTAACAAGAAAACTGAGTCATTAAATGTCTAAAGCCATCACCTCAAATGCCATCTTCAGACACAAACAAAAGACCTGGAGGGGGGTGGGGTGGGCGGGGGGGAGAGGGAAGCCAGTTATGGCAGGCTATCATGCAAAACACAGTAAAGAAGGGTATGGTTGTTTGCAGATTGAAGTCAGGACTTGTCCACTGATAAGAGTTACTTGAGATTTAATCATCTGCCTATTTCTGGTGGGAAAAGGGACAGCCCTTAAATATGGAGATTTCTCTATTGTAAATGTCCTTCACAAAAGGACAGTTACTACTTAGCTTTCCAAGATTCCTTTTTAAAAAAAATATTAGACTGAAATAATCTTTATGGCAGAGAGTCATATTTTGGAGTGGCATATTCTGCTTGCCTTAACATAGATGTACCCCACTTAGCTTGTGTATTCATCTATTGAAGGATATCCTGATTTGTTCAGGTTTTCAGCTATTATGAATACTGCTGCTGTGCGTAATTGTATCCTTGCTTGAATTTGGAAATAGATTTTCAAAGCAGTTGACTAAATAACGAAAGCATGATTGTTGGATCCCATAGTTTAGCTGTAGGAAACTGCCCAGCTGTCTTACAAGGTGGCTGTGCATGCTCACCACCAGCAGTGCGGGGGCTCCTGCCATTCCTCACCCTCCAGCAGTTGGCGCTGTCCCACACCTGGAGGTCTGTAGTCCTAATACGTGTGGTGTGACAGACAGCTCATGCTTTTAATTTGTAATTCCCTAGTAGTGTTGAAGAGGAAAAGTTATAATTTTGCATAACCTCCTTCTCCTTTTGCCTCTGGAACTCAGCTTTCCCCTTGCAAAGTCTAGATCACGTAGGTCATCTAGTCTCAGAAAGTGGGGACTTGCAATACTAGTAACCTTGCGTTCCAGGAAACAAACTCACTCAGAAGGACAATGCAGATAGTGCAGTGCAGTTTATACACCGGCGGGCCCAATACAGAGTCTCTTCTAAGCCAAGGACCCTGAACAGTTTTCGTGAAAACCGTATATACCCTAAGCATATGTGCTCAAACCCACCTCCCCAAGTTCTCTGAAATTAGTCTGGACAAAGGAAAAGAAGGATACAATCAAAGCTAACCTGTGATTTGTATGCCTTAAGCCTAGGTAGTTAACAGTGGACAATTATCAATAGGCCTGTGGTCACACGCTAATAAGCATAATAGAATTTATGATTCTATCCAGTTACACAGATAACTAGGGTATTCTTTTAGGCAATGGAGAGTCTAGGTGTGAGCCCTGGGGCTCTTCCATGGGGAGGGGGGGTGGTTCTGGTTTTCCAGTTGGTATGTCATTTCCATAGATACTGGGCATAGAGCTCAAAGCCCACAGTCCGGCCCAGTGTGCAGTCCTGCTTTCAGGATGAAGCCTGTTCTGTCTGTTTCCTCCTTCATTCCCCTGACTTGAT
The DNA here is from genome assembly GCF_019320065.1 of Cervus canadensis. Lineage (NCBI taxonomy): Eukaryota > Metazoa > Chordata > Mammalia > Artiodactyla > Cervidae > Cervus > Cervus canadensis. The sequence goes on along the minus strand of NC_057386.1, from coordinate 103,182 downwards.
GCTCTTAACTCATAGTATGAGCATCACTCATAGGGATATATTGCACCCTGGCTCTCCAACTGCCAATTTGGGAGAACAACACCAACCTTTGGGTTACAAAATTCATAATACATTGTAAAATGCAGGGTCCACACAGCAGAACTATCAAAGCAACTGTAAAAATGGTAAATACAGTTTTCTGCCAATCACCCTTCACCCAAGATAGGACCAAAGTCCAGAAAGGAATGTTTTCATTTGACATTGCTTTTACCTGGTTTTCATGTCATCTAAAGCAGCTGATACATTGCCAGATAAATCAGGAATATATATACAACATTCAACCTTGATTATAGCACAGGTCTCTCCTTAAGCAGCTGTGAGCATGTCCAAAGGCATTCTATTTTGAATTACCGCTTCTTTTCTCATTTGGATTTGTTCTTCATTTAAGGCTTGGATGGTTTTAGCACTATTTAGGAGGGGCTGTTTTGTGAAATTAATCAAGGCTTCTACTTTAATCATAATATCTGTTGTCCCTATAGAAGGTATGAATAAGGCAGCAATATACTCATACCATTGAAACACAGACCTTGTCCACCTAGCATGTAAATAAGGTAGATTTACCGGGCCTTGTTGTAGGTTAGGCTTTATGCTGCCATGGGCAAAAGTGAATCCCAGTGTGCGTGGCTTACCCAGCCGATTGGTAACCAAGGCCAAAGGTTAGGCCCACAAAGTCACTGGGTTCTGTTGGGCGCCATCCAGTGGATTCCAGGGTTATATTTCCAATCAGAGCCTGGCCAATGGATGGACTGGTTCAGGTGGTATGTGACCTCGAATGTTCGTTTACATTGTTCAGGGGATAGGTACCTCATATATTTTAGTTCTTTTAGGTCTAATGGATAGTCACCAAACCCTACTTTTTGTTCTTTTTGTTCCCAGCATATAGCAGAGTAATTAACTGACCCTTTTCTGGGGTCATCCAGAAATATTCATCCCAGACTTTGTAGAATCGCTCAACATACCTAGAGGCCTGTCCTCCCTTGCTGGTCAGGGAGCCTTTCTCCTTCTTGTTCTTTAAATATGAGGTGTAGGCTTTTGTTACTCCTATGAAACTGGTATTTACATCAAATGTAACCCCATGACCCAAGTCTATTGACTGTAGGTCTGGCTTACACCAAGAGAGCAGGGAGAGATTATGACTGACAAGAGAATGGAAAGTCTGTTTTTGCCATCTCAGAAAAGAGCAGAATGGTTTAAAATCTTGGCGGAGCGGTGACACCCATCAAGGAAGTCCATCCACCACAGACAGAGGCATAGCCCCACATACGCAGCAGCTGGAGGTGTTGTGGAAGTCTGTGTAGGAGTGTGCCCATGAGATGAAAACATTGTCCTGAGTTGAAATGGAAGTTAAATTCAAAATCACATTGATGAGGCCAAGCAGCAGGAGTTGATTATGTGGCTTCACCCTGAAGGGGCTCGTCCAGGATCTTCTTTTCCTTCTTCTTCTTGAGGATGATCTTAGTGTCTCAGGGGTCAGTGGGGTCCCTCTGTGCAGCCCACTCAGCGTCCTCCAGGTCTTCGTGGTATGCTGTCTTCATCCTCATGTGGTGGATCCAGGGAGTGACACCTGCAGCTTTAACTGCAGTAGGGGTGGTTAGAACAACAGTATATGGACCCTTCCAACGTGGGGCCAAGGAGTCGTGTTTCCAGTCCTTGATCCACACCTGATCCCCGGGCACAAATTCGTGAATCTGTTACCCAAGGGGGAACGGCACCCTTTCTTGTACAAACCAAGTTCCCTGATTTGTTACCTGACCCAGCGGTTCCATCTGCTGTGAAATCTCATCCCCTCTGACACCTGTTTTATTAAGGGAGGGCCCTCCCATACACAATTTCCTATGGAGAATAGCCGTGGGACCGTAGGGTCATCCTGAGTCTGAGCAGAGCTGTCAGAAACAAGTCCACCCAGGAGCAGTCAGTCTCTAAGGTCCACTTGGAGAGTCTCTTTAGGTGTCCGGTTGGTCTGTTCCACCATCCCAGAACTCTGGGGCCTATATGCAGTGTGCAGTTTCCATTTGATGTTTAAAGTTCTGCTTACTTGTTGTACTAAATCAGCTATGAAAGCCAGTCCATTGTCTGATCCAATGCTGGTAGGAAATCCAAATCTGGAGACTATCTCCTTAAGCAGGCACCAGGCTACTTCTGATGCTCTTTCAGTCCAGGTAGGAAAAGCTTCTGCCCATTGCAAGAAGTACGTACCATGACCAGCAGATAATACTAGTGTTGGTGAGGTTTCATTTCAGTGAAGTCCACTTCCAGGTGTTCCAAGGGCAGTGTGCCTTTTAGCCAAATCCCCGGGGGTTTCTGTCTGTGCGGAGAGTCAGCACTGACCTGTGAGCAGGCAGTGCAGTTCTGAGATTCTGTCCTGCATAGGGAAGAGAGGTGGGGAACCACGAAATATTTTTGAATTAGCTCTTCCAGCTTATCATGGCCTAGATGGGTTGCTTGGTGTGTTTGGCTTACCAGAGTGGGTGCCAGCTCCTCCAGTACCAATAATTTGCCACTTGGCAATTCCCACCATCCCTTTTCAGTCTTGATGGCCCCTTCTGCTTTGGCTAGTCGGTTTTGGGCTTCAGTGTATTTTGGAGAGTCCAGTGTTAGCTCAGGCAGCTCCGCCAATATGAGAGCTTTAATAGAGGCTTCACTTGTCACCCCCAAGCCCTCGGCTGCTTGTTTAGTGGTCTTATCTGCCAGTCTGTTCCCTAGCCCGGGGGGTATCCTCTTTTTGATGTCCTCAGCAGTGTATGACTGCGATCCTTTCTGGTTCCCAGGCAGCATCTAATAGGGTCTTAATTTCTTCCTTATTTTTAATATCTTTTCCACTAGCTGTCAAAAGGCCTCTCTCCTTATACAGAGCCCCATGTACATGTAGTGTGGCAAAAGCCTACCTGGAGTCTGTGTAAATGTTTGTCTTCTTACCTTTTGACAGCTGGAGGGCCCGGGTTAGAGCATATAGTTCAGCCTGTTGAGCAGACCAGTGTGATGGCAGAGAGCTAGCCCCAACGATGGTTTCTTCCATGACTGCTGCACATCCCGACAGTCGTTGTCCTTGTTTCACCAGGCTGGTGCCATTGGGGTACAGGACCCAATCTGGGTCCGGGATTGGCTGGTCTCTCAAGTCAGGTGTGCTGGCATAAACTTCTTCTAGGGTTTCCTTGCAATCATGTGAGGGCCCACCCTGTCCCACAGGAAGGAGAGTGGCCAGATTCAGGGCCTGACAAGGCTCAATATTAACATGGGGGTTCTCATATAACAGTCCCTGGTACTGAGTAATCCGGGATGTCGACAACCATTTACGGGGGTCCCCTCATAGGAGAGTGTTGACCTCATGTGGGACTTTTACGATCAAATCTTGGCCCAAAGTCAGCTTGGTTGCCTCCCGGTCCAGTAAGGCAACCACAGCAACTGACCGTAAGCATCCCGGCCACCCAGTGGCAACATTGTCCAGCTGTTTCTGGAGAAGCCACGGGTCTGTCCCGCATCCCCATGGTCTGGGACAACACGCCCATAGCCGCCTTGTCCTTTCCAGTCACGTGAAGAGTAAACGGCTTAGCAGGGTCTGGCAGGCCCAAGGCGGGCCTGATGTAATTGTACCAGGTTTGAGTTCTGTAAGCGCTGGGACTTGTTTTGCAAGCCTGGGGGTGTTGTCTTCTGCCCAGACCTCAGGGAATTGTTACGTTAACTCTCTCTCTCTCCACTGTTTAGCCTGTCTGGTTTCCCTTCTGGGAGATCGTGCAACCTCCATTCATCTTGAGGGGTTACCGAGAGGAAGAGTAAATGGGTGGTTGAGCCCACTCTAAGAGTGGGCCTTTTGTGGGGGGGAAAGGTCACTTGTGCCCCCAATTTAGACAGCAAGTCTCTTCCCAACAAAGGTACTGGGTATTCAGAGATGGATAAAAATTCATGAGTCACTTGGTGTCCCCCCATCTGACATTTTTGGGGTAGGCTTGAGACACAAAGGCTGCATTTATCACCATCTGAGACCCAGTAGCCTCTGGATCTATTGGCATATAAAGTCTACAGGCCTCACACAGTCTTTCGTAGAACTCAGAGGGTAATTCGCTTTCCCTTTGAATCACTTCGGAGGGTTTTGCCATACTCATAGGTTTTGGCTTCCCCCCCCCCCCCCCCCCCCCCCCCCAGGCCTCGTAAAATACCCGCCTGATGTCTCTCCAGGCGGCCCCTCCCTTCCTCTGTGTCACAGCCCCAGTTGGGCCTCTCATTGGGGGTGGCTGGTTCTCCCACCGCTGCGGGTTTGAGGACCCTCCCTTCCTCTGTGTCACAGCCCCAGTTGGGCCTCTCACCGGGGGCGGCTGGTTCTCCTACCGCTGCGGGTTTGCAGGACCCTCAGGTGCCATTTCTCTGAACCATTTTCTGGCCTCAGTTAGAATCCTGTGTCTGTCCTCAGGGCTGAGAAGGGAGACTAGGAGTTGGATTATGTCACCCCATATAGGGCGGTGGGTTCGAACAATAGTCTCCGTTGGCCTAACCATGGCTGTGGCTCCCCCGAGTACGGTGGAGCATGTTTCTGCCAGTTTAATACATCCATAGAGGAAAATGGCTGGCAATAATAGGCTGTGGGGGGCTGATGGTAGTGCTCACATGTGTCCTGACCTGGAGGCTGCTGTAGCTCTCTGAGGGGCATCTGTAATGGGGTTCTTTCCCCCTGTTCCTTGGAGGCAAGCAGCCTCTAATTCCTGTGTTTTCTTCCCCCTCCCCATCAGTACTCACCGGGAGAGGTGGATACAATCGAGGAGGTCCAGCTGAGGTGGAATTCTGGAGGCGTTGACCAGAGGTCTCCATCGCTGGGATCGGAGCCTGCCGAGGTGGCAGCTCTACAGCCTCCAGGAGAACTGGCGGAGGAGCAGCGGCTGCTGCAGGAACTTCACCCGGCCCTGGATCGGGCGTTAGGTTGCCTCCAGTCCTGGTGGAACACTGGGCAGCGGGCACGTCATCATCCAGTATGGGGGAGGGGTCAGGCCATCCCCGTCCAAATCGTGTAGAATTTCCTTTTTTATCATCAGTCATTTTTTGTGCCATTAATATTTTTCCTTTTCCCTTATGGATACAGAACCTTGTCCAAGTAGGAGGGTCTTGAGCTAACCCTGCTGCTGCTGCTGCTGCTAAGTAGCTTCAGTCGTGTCCAACTCTGTGCGACTCCACAGATGGCAGCCCACCAGGCTCTGCCATCCCTGGGATTCTCCAGGCAAGAACACTGGAGTGGGTTGCCATTTCCTTCTCCAATTCGTGAAAGTGAAAAGTGAAAGTGAAGTTGCTCAGTGATGTCTAACTCTTAGCGACCCCATGGACTGCAGCCTACCAGACTCCTCCATCCATGGGATTTTCCAGGCAAGAGTACTGGAGTGGGGTGCCATTGCCTTCTTCTGAGCTAACCCTAGCTGTGAGTCAATATATGGATACTTCACCTGGTTCCCCTGTGACTACTGTATAGACTGCTTCCACTATTTTTAAGTTCATGGTGTTCTCTGGTGGCCATCCTACTCCTATAGGGGGCCATTTGACCTCACAGAACATGTGGAGGTGGTTAGGCATCATCTTCACCCCATAGTCTCCTCCAAATCCCTTCTTTAAAATTTTAATCATGCACTCCGATACAGTTGCCTTAGATTCCCTTCCCCCCATCTTACTTACCTTCTCAGATCTTCTTCTACTTTTCCTTTTAGTTCTGTCTATGAAGTTCTCAGTACCCTATGTACTTCTGATATTTCCACTCAATGAAACACTTAAATTACCATTCCACCTCCTTCCTAATTGGGGAGAGAAGAGCCTTACCTGCCAGATCCCAGAGGCAGACGGGGATAGGCATGTCTTCACCTGTCGGTCAGCATGACTGAACCAGAACACCCATGATCCAAGACTGTTTCTCCCTTAACTTTTAAAGTCCGTTCTGCCTTGTTGGGCTTGATCAGGCATGGATGAAGACACAGATGTGTTAAATATCCCACGTCCCAGGCAGTCTCTGGAAAAGCCAATTTGTACTCACTTATGTATCCTCCTCCTTCTAGCCTGACAATCCCGAGGGGGTCAAGCATTTCTCAGCAGACAGGACCCCTCCCGGGGGGAGAGGGGCAGAGTACAAGCGCACAAGGGCCCAGTCTCTCCTAAAACCCCCGGCGATCGCTCGGGAATAATTTTCCCCAAGAGGGCGTGGACACGCCTCCTAATGATCTTCACAGGTTTCCTTCCTAAGCCCTAAAACACTCGTCGACCTGTGTACCAAGCAATCGCTGCCACCTGCCTATTCCAGGCTCCTGTGGGTCCGAGCCCCTTCCAGTCCCTCCCAGGGGGGTGATCAGGCCCCCTCTTCCACCGTGCCGGGGGGGGGGTTCCCCCTCACCCGAGCGCTCAGTTCCCCTGCTGCCGAACACTACCCGCTAACGTGAAAGGTCCAGGCATTGAGAAGCAGAATCCTTCCAGAAGTGCAAGGCGCTTTCTCCCCTCTAGAAGATTCAAGCTGCAAGGACTTGGAGTAGTCCCAAATGGGACTTGTCTCCTCAAAGTGAGTTTGCTGGCCAATGCACCAAATGTTGTAGCCACATGGTCCGGGAAACAAACTCACTCAGAAGGACAATGCAGATAGTGGAGTGCAGTTTATTACACCGGCAGGCCCAAGGCAGAGTCTCCTCTTAGCCAAGGACCCCAAACAGTTTTTTGTGGAAACCTTATATATCCTAAGTGTACGTGGTCAAACCCACCTCCCCAAATTCTCTGAAACTAGTCTGAACAAAGGAAAAGAAAGATACAATCGAAGTTAACCCATGATTCATATGCCTTAAACCTGTGATTCATATGCCTTAAGCCTAGGTAGTTAACAGTGGAAAATTATCAATAGGCCTGTGGTCATACCCCAATAAGCATTATAGAGTTTGTGATTCTATTCGGTTATACAGATAATTAGGGTATTCTTTTAGGCAATGGAGAGTCTAGGTACGAGCCCTGGGGCTCTTCCATGGAGGGGAGGGTGTCTGGTTTTCCAGTTGGTATGTCGTTTCCAGAGATACTGGGCATAGAGCTTAAAGTCCACAGCCCGGCCCAAGATGGAGTCCTGCTTTCAAGATGAAGCCTGTTCTGTCTGTTTCCTCCTTCAATACGAGAGATTCAAACTTGATCTCTGAGTTGGGAAGATGCCCTGGAGAAGGAAATGGCAACCCACTCCAGTATTCTTTCCTGGAAAATTCCATGGACAGCGGAGACTAGCAGGCTATAGTCCATGGGATTGCAAAAAGTCGGACACGACTGAGCGACTGAGCACAGTGATGAGTGAGGGGTGTCCTTCCAGGTGCTGAGTCATGCATAGCTGGACACAGCATGTTCTTATTCAGGCTCTCTTCCCATGTAAGTCATTACGGAGTGTTGAGGAGGGTTCCTTGTGCTATGCAGTGGGTCCCTGTGGATGGTTTTATAAAGAGTAGTGCATGTATGTTAATCTGAACCAGCTCATTTCTCCCTGCCCTCCACTTTTTCTCCTTGGGAACTGTAAGCTTCTTCTCAGGAACCATGTCTGTGAGGTCGTTTCTCCTTGATAAAGAAGTTCATGTGTCTCCATTTTTAGATTCCCCCTAGAAGTGATGCCATATGATTCTTGTGTTGCTCTGTCTCCCCTACTTCACTTAGAATGATCACTTCTACTTTCCTTCCTGTGGCTGGAAATGTTGTTATTTGATCCCTTTAATGGCTGAATAGTACTGTGTTATGTCTGGGTGCCCCACCTTCTTTATCTGTTCATCTGCGTTCTGCTCTCAGATTGCTGCCGTGTCCTGCTCATGGTCCTAGAGCAGCTGTGATCATAGTCTTTTCAAATTTCGGTTTTCTCCGTATCTACACCCAGGTGTGGGATTGCTGGATCCTATGATACTTCTATGTTTAGTTTTTAAAAAGAAACTTCTACTCTTTGCCTGTTGGATGGACCAATTTACATTCCCACCAAGAGTGCAGGGGAGTTCCCTTGTCTCCGCATCCTCTGCAACATGTATTGTTGGAGGTTCTCTGAGACGGCCATTCTGACTGGGGTGAGGTGATAGCTCACTGGACTTTTGATTGGCCTTCCTCTAACCATTAGCGGTGCTGAGCACCTTTTCAAGTGCTTAATGGCCATCTGTATGCCTTCTTCATGAAATGTCCATTGAGATCTTTGGCCCATTTCTTATTGGGTATTTTTGTTTTTTGATATTGAGCCGTTTGAGCTGTCTGTATGTTTTGGAGATGAATTCTTTGTGGGGATCTTTGTTTGAAATATTTTTCCTATTCTGAGTGTTGTCTTTTTCTTTTATTTAGGGTTTCCTTAGCTGTGAAAATTCTGCTAAGGTTAATTACATCCCTTTGGCCTATTTTTATTTATTGTTACTCTTAAGATGTGGATGCCAATAGAACTTGCTGTTGTGATTTACAACAAAGCATTTTCTGCCTGTACTTTCCCCAAGGGTTTAGAGTGTCCTCACATTGAGATCTGTAAACTATTTAGAGTTTATTTGTGTGTATGGTGTTAGGGAGTGAGAAGTGGGCTGTTTCCTGCTGTGTCAGCAAACAAGGATGTCAGAGTCACCAGAAATTGCAGCCCTCCAGTGAGCCAGGGAGCCCTCGGGGCGCTCGGGAAGGAGAGGCATCTCTGCTCTCTAGCAGCCGTCAGACTGCAGATGCTCTAGGGCGAGCCCTGAGGAAAGGAAGCTCAGGACGTGAAAACAGGACGCTGGCCCCAGACAGGTGAGGTGCACCTGAAAGGAGTGATTTCAGGGAGCGCGGACTCCGGCATCTTCCCGCACACAGAAGAGCACTAAATCCCTTCCCTCAGGGTATCTGGCTTTCTTTAGCAATAGTCTTGATGTTCAGACCACCTGCCCTTCGTTACAGAGTTCTGTGTAACCTGGCTCCTCCCTTCACCTCCTGGGAGCAGTTCCCTCAGGGTTACCTGAGATGGTGTCTCCTGGGCTTGAAATTCCAAAAGTTCCCAAGAATAAAACATAACTCAAGTTTTAGGTTGTGAATATTTTTTAAGTTGACAGGAATATTGTAATTTTGTTCCCATTTTCGTTGTTTAAGGAACCTTTACACTGTCTCCATGGGTTTCCCAGGCGGCGCTAGTAGTAAAAAGCCCACCTGCCAACACAGGAAACATAAGAGACATGGGTTCAATCTCTGGTTGGGGAAGATCCCCTGGAGGGGGGTGTGGCAACCCACTCCAGTATTCCTGCCTGGAGAATCCCGTGGACAGAGGAACCTGGCGGGTTACAGTCCACAGGACCGGCAAGAGTCAGACACGACTGAAGTGACTTAGCACGCACGCAGTTTCCACTGGCTGTTCCCAGTTTACATTCCAGCATCGATGGAGGAGGGTTCTCATTTCTCCACGCCCGCTCCAGCCTTGGTTCTTTGAGTGTTTGACAGAGGCCATTCTGACCAGTGTGAGGTGATACCTCATTGTAGTTTTGATTTGGATTTCTCTAATATTTAGCAAGATTGACATCATTTCCTGTGATTTTTTTTAAAGGGTATGAGTGAAACCTCTTGCAGTTGACTCTTGAACGTTTTGATAAACGTTTTGATAAACGCTCCTAGAACATTCCTTGAAGGCTGGTGTTGTTTACTCACAACCCTATGGGCCTTCTGAATATTAAGTGCCCATCAGCACAGCTTTCGACGTTGTCGTTATGGAAAATGGCCACAAGGAGGCAGCATTTTTCATGTCCCCCCTCCCCTTTTTGCTTTCTGTGCAATTTCATTTTGATCTTACATTGGAACAGAGTTGATGTCCAGTGTTGTGTTTGTATAATAAGGTGTACAGGAATTTAATTCAGCCATGCATAAACACATATCTATTCTTTTCCAGGTTTTTCTTCCCATATACAGCAGATCTTAAAAAGTAGTGAGAAGCAAGTCAGAGAAGAGAATTAAAATGCAGCAAGAGGTGGTGGAGGCATTGGAAACAAGTGGAAAACCCAAGAAATGTAATCCTGTAGAAGCAGGGCTCTACAAATTTAAAGCGCGGAAACTGGATTCTGGAATTCTTTACAATGGGCACATTTTTCCTAAGAAACTGCCAGAGAAGCTACCCACCATGCCTATTGGCTTTGATTTTGAAATGGAGAAAAGAATCAAACAGCAAGAAGCAAAGAGGGTATAGCAGGATAAACACTTTAAATTTATGCAAAGCCTTTCCCTTACCATATCTTGTTAGGTGTTGTGGGTGTTCCCGATAAGAAAGAAATTCCATTCACTGTCCCCAGGACTCCTGCCTTTGTTTGGAAGAAAAGAACCCAAACCCACCCAAGAGGATGAGGGTGAAGAGCAGACAGGAGTCATAAGAGCCCAACAATCCCAGTGAGATTTAAAGACGGGTACCTTTGAAGCCCCAAATCCCAGTGAGAACTGTGGAAATGCGCCCTTTCTGTTTTGTTACAAAAAAGTCACTTACAGAAGGAGAAGAAAATAAAACAGCTGCAGAAAGGGGAGGTGCCCAACTTCTAGGCACTTTTGAAGCCCCAAATCCCAGTGAGAACTGTGGAAACGCGCCCTTTCTGTTTTGTTACAAAAAGTCACTTACAGAAGGAGAAGAAAATAAAACAGCTGCAGAAAGGGGAGGTGCCCAACTTCTAGGCACTTCCTTCGCCTCATTTTATCACCATTTACCTGCAGGAGAAGAACATGAAGAACACGGCTCAGGCTGAGTCTTCTGATGGAGCCTGACAGCACAGACTTGGGTTCTCTTCTCACCCCAGTGACAAAGAAGGCGCCTCCCGGTGTGATGGGCAGAGCAGCTCTGGTTCCCGGCTGGCGTCTGCAGCCGAGTTTGGCAGCGGAGTCGACTGGAGAACCCAGGTGGTACCCACCAGTCAAGGGCCGCTCACTCACGGTAGTTTGTGTGGCTTCCATCCTCCTCCGGAGAAGGCAATGGCACCCCACTCCATTACTCTTGCCTGGAAAATCCCATGGAAGGAGGAGCCTGGTGGGCTGCAGTCCATGGGGTTGCTAAGAGTTGGACACGACTGAGCGACTTCACTTTCACTCTTCACTTTCATGCATTGGAGAAGGAAATGGTAACCCACTCCAGTGTTCTTGCCTGGAGAATCCCAGGGATGGGGGAGCCTGGTGGGCTGCCGTCTATGGGGTTGCACAGAGTCGGACACGACTGAAACGACTTGGCAGCAGCAGCAGCAGCACCCTCCTCCTCCTCCTCTGTTTTATGTATAAGTCAGAATACATAGTTGACTTGGTTTGTAATTTATTAACTTGAAGTGTAATTTTTACTGCTTTTATCCTTCAGTTTTTATATTTAAAAATAAAGATACTTGATTTAGTTTATAGTTTATGTCTGATTCTTTCCTCTTCTCCGTGCAAAATGAATTTGGAGTTAAGGAGCCCTTTGTTGTGAGGAGGGAGCCTGATTAACCGCCTGACGAGGCGGAGACTTGACTGATGCGTCGCTCACCAAAGCTGTCTGCGGCTTCAGGCCGGGCTGCTGTTCAGGCACCTTCTGCCCTTGTTGGTGCTGACGATGAGGGAACGCTGAGCAGGACATGTTTTAAGTCCCCCTGTGACCTGGGCTGGAATCAATATGTTTGTCTTACTAAAAATTAACAAAGGCAGTTCCATACTCCTCTCCACAGTGATTCTCAGCAGTTACATCTCATCAGCACCGTGAATGTTCTCTTTCCTCTGTGTCTTCTCCACCGCTTTCCTTTGTAGACTGAGGATGGCCTTTCAAACAGCTGCAGTGTTCCCTCACTGTGGTTTTATTTGCACATCTCTAACAATTTCTGGTGTGCAGCATGTTTTTATGGGCTTTGATTTTAACTAGTGTGTGCGGAATTGACTGGAAAATTTCATCTTCACAGTCTACCCAGTTTTTGTTTTCAGTTAGTTACCCATGAAAACTTACAAAGTGCCAGTATCATTTAGAACCCAGCAGTCCTTGTGAATACGAAGTGTTTTTAAGTGTGGCAGTGAAATAAGAAATAGTTTTTTTCTCTTTTGCCTTTTGAGTCCTTCTCTACTTTAACTGTTCCTGATCTACAGCCAGCAGTGATAATTAAGTCTCCTTCTTCACAGAAGACTAACCTGTTATGTAAACTATATCCTGCATCTCTGTGTGCGTGTGTGTGTTAGTCACTCAGTTGTGTCTGACTCTTTGTGATCCCATGGACTGTAGCTCACCAGCCTCTTCTGTCCATGAAATTCTCCAGGCAAGAATACTGGAATGCGTTTCCATGCCCTTCTCCAGGGATATCCCACACCTATCACCCTCTAACTCTGCATGAGCCATATTTCACATCTATTAACTTTTAATTTTATGCTAGTCTCATCCTGATGCTTAACTTTATGGTACTCTCTCTGCAAACCTCCCCTTATAATTTGTTTTCTCTTTCTGCATTACGGAAAGAAAGCCTCAATGCAATCTGCAAAAGACAATGGCCCCAACTCCTGAGACTGCCTGCTGGACCCAAGTTACTGGGCTCCCTGACACCAGCATATGGATTGTTTTGAAGCAATGCAAAAAGAAAGAATATAGGATCCTTATATGTTTGCTCTCTATTGCCAACCTCTGACTATGAGCCCCAACTGTTTGATCCCCTCGATTGCCTATCAGGGGAGACAGTTCTTGAGGCACAAGTCTATTGTATTCTCTCCTCTTCCAGCTTGGGGATTAAAGCCATCTTTCTATTTCCTCCAAAAAACATTTCCACAAAGGTATAAGGTTCCTATGTTCTTGTTCCTTTTTGCATTGTTTCAAAACAGTTAATAGATTAATCTTCTGAAAAGAAGGAAACAGTTATCAATACAGACTGTAGATCAGGTACAGCTAAAGTAGAGAAGGAATCAGAAGGCCAAAGAGAAAAAACTTTTTTATTATTTCACTGCAGCATAAGCAATAGCTTTCAAGTTTCTGTAGTGGGAGATGGCCACAAGGAGACAGGATTTCTTCATGCCCTATTCCTGTTACTACAGTAACCAGAGCCTTAGGGTGACTCCTAGTCCTTGGTTTCTTCTGGCACATACCGGAAGCCTGTGGCTCATTAATCACTGTTTTTCCTTTTTAAAGTTAGTGTTTACTTTTTTTGGAGGATAGCTGACTTACAGTGTTGTGTTTGTTGGTGGAGAGATTCTTCATCAGTTATCCCCATAAACATTCTGATTCATCTTTGTTTTTTTTCACATACATTATTATAGAGTGTGTAGTACACCACCCTTTCTAAAGTAGGTCCATGCCGACTCTATATTCTATATGTATTTGTGAGGATAAATGAACCCCAACCTCCTAATTGATCACTTCCACACACCACTCTCCTTCTGTAACCATGTTTGTTTCCTGTGTGTGGATTTCACTTTTATAAAATAGTTCATTGGTATCAGTTTCTCCTTCTGAAGTACTTCACTTACTACGATTGTTCTAGTTCTAGATTATCCCTGCAAATGGCATTATTTTTTCATGGCTGAATCATATTCCATTCTATACATATATGATCTCTTTATTCATTCATCTGTCCATGTACATTTTGGTTACTTCCATGTCTCAGCTGTTGTAAATGCTGCTGCAGTGCATGCTTGTGTGCGTTTGGTTGCTACTTCTATCTTGCAAAACCCAGACGGTCCCATGAGACACTCAGTCCCCTTTGCCCTCCCTCAGCCCCTGGCACCCACCATCCTGCTTTCTGTGTCTATGGAGCCGATTGCTCTAGGTGCCTTGTATGAGTGGACTCAAATATCATTTGTTCTTCTGTGTCTGCCTTATGTCACTGAGCATAATGTCTTCAGAGTCCATCCATGCTGTAGCCTGTGTCAGCACTGCCTTCCTTTCAGGCTGGAAACATTCATTGTGTGGATGGACCATGTTCTGCTTGTCCATCCTTCTGTTGAGGGACACACGGAATATCTTCATTCATCTCTCACCTTTTGTAGTATTTGTGGAATAACTTCAGAAAGTCCCATGATCTAAAAGTCACTCACCATTAACTACTTTATAAACTTTTTTATTTTGGAAACCATCAAAGCTCAGAAGAAGGGAAGAATGCATGTGAGCTTCACTTGTGTTTAGGAATGAGCACTTTAGGGTATTCATTTTATTCCCCGTGTGTGTGCTATGCGTGTGTGCGCACCTGCTGGCGGACACGTGCTGTGTGTGTGCACAGTGTAGGTGCACAACGCTTACGTGTGCGGCGTGGGAGCGTGTGTGTGTGTGCACGCGCGCTATGTGTGTGTGTGCATGTGTGCTATGTGTGTGTGTGCGCCTGTTGGCGGACAAGTGCTGTGTGTGTGCACGGTGTAGGTGTACAGCGCTTACGTGTGCGGCGTGGGAGCGTGTGTGTGAGTGTGTGTGTGTGGTAATGGGTCATGGGGAGGTGGGCAGGCGGGCGCAGGTGGGAGCTCCCCGCAGGCGCTCTGCTCAGATGGCGTCTGTGCCCCACCTCTGCCCGAGTTCTCCGCTTGGATGCATCACGGTGCCCTGTGGTCATCAACCCCGGCAGGAAGTTACCTGACTGGGAGCCTAGGAGCTGTCAGGCCCACCCCCCACCCCGAGGGGAAGTAGGACCTGAGCACACTCCATCCCTAACTGACCAGCAGGATGGACGGACCAGCTTTCCCCATGGACCCTGCAGGACTGTCCTGCCTGGGTGACCCCCCCGGGCAGTGCCTCCTGCTGGGAGCCCAGGACGCGGCAGCCGGGCCACTTCCGGTCTGTCCTCACAGGACGCTGGGCTGCGCTCCACCAGGTTCCTGGCTCTCCCCGGGGCCCTGACCACCACGTGGCCGCAGAACCTGCTCACAGTTTTGTTCTGCCCGCTGAAATGTTTAGTGACAAAGATTTTGTCCCATTTCTTGATGTGGGTGAAGTGTGGAGCCAGTGATGATTTCTTCAAGAAAGGTACGTCCCAGTTCTCACAGGCGGGTGAGCCCTTGTCCAACGATGAGAGACCCGGGGGTGTGACCTGTGCCTCCTGGGAGCGCAGCCGTAGGCGACTTTGAACCTGGCCAAGTTCTGTCTACATGGTGGATTCAGACCTCTGCAAGTCCTGTCTACACTGATTGTGTTTAGATGAGACCCTGTTCTTCTACAGTGAGAACATTCACGCCTGGCCGGGTTCTCTTTGCGGCAGGACGCGGAGACCTGCCTAGAGACCTGGCCTGGCCTCTGTCCTGGAAAACTCCGTGCCTGTGTCTGCATGTCAGTGCTCAGAGGTCTGGGGTCTGGAGCTGAGGTGGGTTTCTCTGGGTAACCGTGGGGTTCCATGGCCCTCCCGGCGGTCAGTGCTGAGGCAGGGCTCTCAGTCTTTCCCTCTGACACGTTCACCTCCCCAGGACTCATCTAGACACAGATAGGCTACCTGGTTGTTGTCGTTCAGTCTCTAAGTCGTGTCCAACTGTTGTGACCACATGGACTGCAGCACGCCAAGCTTCCCTGTCCTCCACTATCTCCTGGTGTTTGCTCGAACTCACGGCCATTGAGTTGGCGATGCCATCCAACCATCTCATCCTCTGTCATCCCCTTCTCCTCCTGCCTTCAACCTTTCCCAGCATCAGGGTCTTTTCCAATGAGTCAGCTTTTCCCATCAGGTGGTCAAAGTATTGGAGCTTCAGCTTCAGCGTCAGTTCATCCAATGAATATTCAGAGTTGATTTCCTTTCAGATTGATTGGTTTGATCTCCTTGCAGTCCAAGGGGCTCTCAAGAGTCTTTGCCAACACCACAGTTCAAAAACATCAGTTCTTCAGTGCTCAGCCTTCTTTATGGTCCAGCTCTCACATCCATACACGCTTACAGGACAAACCACAGCTTTGACAATATGGACCTGGCTTGTTTACACATTAGCGGCCTACCGACCACAGCCATGGTGCCCTGATCAAGGGAATGTGTGACCCCCAAGTAGGGGGGTCTGGGAACTGAGTCTCACCCCATCTGCGTGGGCCAGAATCATGTGCAGAGGGAGACCAGCTAAGAAAAAGAGGGAGACCAGCTAAGGAAAAGGGAAGAACACATGTGAGCTTCACTTGACTTGTGTTTAGGAATCAATGCTTTACAGTCTCATTTTATACAAGCCTGTGCCTATTTCCTCTTTACCCCTGAGTGGTTCCCCATCCCTGGGGCTCCTGGAGACTCCTCAGGTGACTACTTGGTAAATTGTTCCAATTCACCAGCATTAGCATGGGGAGAAGGGAGCAGGTTTATCTGGGCAATTGATTGCAGGGCACATGGACCAGCAAAAAGTTAATGAGCAGCAGGTGAGGTTGCAACTGTGATCTCCTTTCAGTAGACGTCCATACTCAGTAGAGACCAGACCTGCCCCTCCTCTTCTAGCCCAGCATCTGGTGTGTTTTCATGGAATCTCAGTGGGACAACAAAAGACCGAGACTACCCGCACGAAGGCAGTGTGTTCAACATTATTATGACATCTGTAAAAACAGTTAATATCACACAGAACCAAAGGGAATGTGGGAGAGCAGGAGGGGGAACCTGGGTCCCCAGTGAGACCCTCTCAGCAAAGCTGGGCCTGGGTCAGGCTTGGAGGGTGTGACCGAGAGTTTGCTGGACAGGACGCCACATTTAGAGGGCCTCCTGCAGTGTAGGTTTCAGGGCTACATAGCAACTAAGTGCAGAGCATGGTGGCTGAGCTGATGGCTGTGGATCCTGCAGGCTGAATGCTGAACCCTGAACCCTGAACACTGGAAGATTGTCTGGAGCCACAGGACGTGCTTGCTGTCTCTGCTGAGATGATCACAGTGGGGACCCAGGTTCCCCCTCCTACTCTCTAGCAGCCATCGGACTGCAGTCACTCCCCACAGGGAGCCCTGAGGAAACTCGGGAAGGAAAAGACAGGATACTGGCCGCAGATGATGAGCTATGTATCAAAAGGAATAATTTCAATGAGATGACTCTTGCATCTTCCCATACATAAAAAGTACTAAATTCCTTACCTTTAGATGCTGCCTGCATTTTTGAAATCCTAAAAGATTCTTGGCGAAAAAACTTAACTCTCAACACCTAGATTATAAATATTTTTATGTCTACACATATGAAGTAGACACTTTCCAAAGAGCAACAAAAGAAGACAAATCTCAACATTTAGAACACTGGCCCCAATGGTGGACACTCCCCAAAAGATGCAACTGATGGAGCAATTGGAACAATCACCACCCCCTTTCCCATAAGATTGTGGAATGAACACTGAGAGTGGGGAATTGTTACAGGGAAGAACAAAATCTGACTCCATGTTCAAAAAAATTTTTTTTCAAATTAAATCTTCTATTTTAACCTTTGCTTCCTGTTGGTTTGTTTGCTACAGGGATACTGTCCATACATAATGGCCTGACCCAGGAAACCCCACTCCTCTGCCTTTGTCCAGGACCTGTCCACCTGTGGATGGCTACAGGAAGGGAGAAAGTAACACATCTTCTCCCGAGACTGGCCATTCCAGGAGATATTTGCCAGATTAATGGCCTTTCCACTTTATTTCCTCACCTCCCAGCTCTGTGTTCTATAAAAGACACTGGCATCCAGATCCTGACAAGATGGTTTCTTTGAGATATTAGTCTGCTATCTTCTCAGTCTGCCAGCTTTCCAAGTAAAGTCATATTCCTTGCCTTAGCACCTCGCCTCTGATTTATTGGCCTGTTGTGAGGCATGCAGAGCGAGCTTGGACTTGGTAACAATCCCACATGCCTTGCAGTCAAAAAATCAAAACATAAAATGGAAGCAATATTGTAATAAATTCAACAAAGACTCTGAAAATGGACCATATAAAAAGATCTGAAACCAAAAACCAAAAGGAATTCAGTGGTTGTCTGAAATATTTAAAAAGGAGTTAGTGCCCCTCTTGCCCGTACCCCCTGAAGCCACACTGGACAGTTAGGCCCTGTCCATTCAGGACACCCTCTCCAGACCCCAGGTGGAGGTGCTCTGCCCCCAGTGCCCACCTGGGTCTCAGGAGTAGAAGAGACACAGCCTAGGGGGTCTCTTCTCTGGTCCAGGGGAGCGTCACACCATAATATGTCTCGCTGCTCATAATAAATGAGGAGGGTTGTCGGCACCTGGGTGAGTGATGTTGTGGGCACCTGGACTGCCTCGTCCTTGTGATTTGATGTGAAGACAACACAGAAGGAGAACCAGCCAAGAGGGATCCAGGCAGCAGTAAACCCCTCTTCACAGGGACCCTGTGAGACCCAAGACTCACTCTGCCCACCCTGCTCCGACTTTTGGGAACTGGCCTTTGTCATTCTCTGGGCAGGAGGTGGGAAGGACAACCTGGTCTCTCTTCCACCTCCTGAGACCCAGGTGGGCACTGGGGGCAGCAGCACCTCCACCTGGGGTCCAGAGAGGGTGTCCTGAATGCACAGGGCCTAACCATTCAGTGAGGCCGGCCCTTGTCCACAGTGCACTGACCTGCTGCAGGGTCTCGGGTTCCCTGGCATCCAGCTCGCCCTTCGCCAACCCCAGTTGGTGCCTTGGAAACCCCTCACTGGCAGGCACCCAGGAGGTGAAAGCTGCATGCCCAGAGAGAAGGAGGAGAAGCCGGTGGGGCAGGGGTCCAGCATGAAGTGTCCAAGGCCCCTCTGCTCCCCCAGGAACAACCAGCCCCTACCTGCCATGGCCTTTCTCCTCTTTAGTACGTGTCTTTGTGGCTGATGTTGCCAAACACCTTCCTCTGGAAGAGAAGGCTCCATGACCATGGAAGGGGTGGAGGTTAGGAGGTGCTGTAGCCCTAAACCCAGGGAGCTTGAGGAGTAACTTCCCTGAGCCCTGAACATACTGCCTGTTCAATCTGTACCAACAGAGGCTGAGATCCAGAGAGATCCTCTGTGGAAACACTTTTCACGTCCAACAAGAGGACCAACTGAGACCAAGATCTGGGTAGATTCTCTGTGGAAACACTTTTCCGACCAAGAAGAGAGGATTTGTTAGCCCACAGCCGAACCCCGAGACGTGGGACGTGCTATAACTGTGGAGACTGCAGGAAAGGCATTTGAGAGGCTTCTTCCCGGGAGGCTCCCCTGAGGCCCCTGGAGTTACTGGACCCAGAGGCGGAGCACTCGCGCTTCTCTCCTCACTGCAGGCCAGACGGTGCCCCCAACCACACAGCCCTGCTCCTCCGCCTCCCTGAGTTCAACAGAAACCCCCGAGTCATGAGGCCAAAGCATAGTCTTCTTGGTGAGCAGAGCAGAGGCCGGTGGGAAGGGGGGTGGAGCCTGAAAGCTTTTGTAGAAGAAAAAGATGCACGTGTGTTCCCGTGTGTGGTGGCCAGATGCTGCAATAATTGCTGTTCCCTACACATTTATGGGTGGGTTTTAGTTTCTGTATTTTCTAAATTTCTTTTTTTTTTTTTTTAAACAGCTGCATATTATGAGAAAGTTTTTGCAATCAACCACGAGAACTTGCAACATAAGATCTTTTTTTTTTTCTTTTGCTAAAATGTTACAGTTTTCTCTTGGTGACAGACTAACCTCCTACTTTTAAATGTTCATTTAATCGGCTGCACTGGGTCTTAGTTTTGGCATGCAGGGTCTTCAGTTGTGGCATGTGGGATCTAGTGCCCTGACCAGGGATTGAGCATGGCCCCCTGTGTTGGGAGCTCAGAGTCTTAGCCTCTGGACCAGCAGGGAATGCTGCAACCTCCTACTTAAAAAAAGATTATTTATTTACTTTTGGCTGTGTTGGGTCTTCGCTGCTGTGCGGGCTTTTCTCTGGCTGTCGGGCGTGGGGGCTGCTCTCTCGTTTCTGTGCTGAACTTCTCCCTGTGGTGGCTGCTCTGGTTGGGAAGCACGGGCTCTAGGCTCTTGGGCTGCAGTAGTTGTGCATGGACTAAGTTGCTCCACGGCATGTGGGGTCTTCCCAGATCAGGGATTGAACCCGTGTCTCCTGCATTGGCAGGTGGATTCTTAACCACTGCACTACCAAGGAAGTCATTCCCCTCCCCTCTTCCTGCCAACATCCCCCTTTAAAAAAAGACTAAAAATAATCTGTTTAGTAAATTTTCAGAAGTCTGAGCTCTGAGGTCAGTGCCTGTGGTGTCATTCTCCCGAAGGCTTCAGACACCAGTTGGGCTCATGAGTCTGGCAACCAGGGCGGGTCTGACGGCTAAAGACAGGCTTGGCCTCTGGAGCTCTGCCTCACCAACTCACCCAGGGTCCCCAAGTCCTGGCAGCCAAGCAGAGCTGCGCGCAGGCGGGGCTGGTACAGCCGTGGGGCCGCCATGGTCAGGGTGGAGTGTGCAGCGGAGGCAGCTAGCTGTCTGTCCCCATGACTGCTGGTGTCCTGTGTGCCCGTGCAGGGCAGTCATGCTGTCAGGTGGGGCCTGGCCGCTGTCCTGGGGACAGGATGGGACCTCAGAGAGCTTGCATCCCCACTCCCCATCCCCCAGCTCCGCTTCAGGTTGTGGCTTGTGGCTGCTGGCAGCTTCCTGGGCTGGGAGGCTGTGTAAAGCACCAGCCCCCTTGCTCAAGGTCAGCTGAGACCCCCAGCTCTGGGGTCACACACCATCTGTGCCATCATCCAGGTCATCCCACTTCTGTGAGGGAGGGCCTGTGTGGGGCTGTGGGTGATGGGGGATTTG
This sequence comes from Cervus canadensis, assembly GCF_019320065.1. Lineage (NCBI taxonomy): Eukaryota > Metazoa > Chordata > Mammalia > Artiodactyla > Cervidae > Cervus > Cervus canadensis. The sequence goes on along the minus strand of NC_057386.1, from coordinate 82,593 downwards.
GGGGTGTTGTGGGCTGGCCCAGGAGCCAGCTTTTTGAGGGAAGGGGAGGGGAGGGAGAAGCTTTGACCTGCTCAGCCTTCCAGGGGATTCCAGGCCCAGCTCTGGTGGGAGGTGCAGGTGAGAAGCCCCTGCAGGTTTCTGGGTCCCCACCGTTTTTCAGTTGAAGCCCCTCTGCCTGCACCACCCCTAACTCTCCCTTCCGTGGCCCCATCCACAAGCCACAGAAGATGGGGAGTTTACGTGGCTTCCCTTCCTGTAGGGAAACATGTTCTTGAAGAAAGCATGACAGAAACGAGAAAATAATAGTGCGTGGTTATCACTGACACGGTTCATGTAGAGACACTTCACAAGCCTGGCAGACGGAGGGAACTGAGAGCCATTTCCCTGAGTCCTGGAGTCCGCACCCTCCCCACCGCCCCATGGCTCACTCTCCGCTTGGTGTCTTCTGGTGACCGGGTGGACTTCAGCCTCCTGAAACCATCCTGGAAGGATCAGGCCAGGGCAGAGGTCATTCACAGAGGGGAGGGTGTAGTCGACTCTTAAGAACGCCACTGCCCCCACTCTGTGTCAGAGCTCAGTTCTGGGTCTAAGCAAGCGTGGCTTCCTGGGGCGGTCACCCCCCTCACTCACCCAGGGTGGGGGGGCTTTGTGTCCACCTTATCCCCTCATGCAGCCTGGTCACCCCGGGACCCAAGGTGTGTGCATCTGCTCTGCTCACAGCTCACCCTGTGGTCCATCAGACTTCACTCATGAAGGGGAAGTGTAAGGATGAACTATTCCATGGTTAAGAATTTCAAGGTTGTGACAGCATTGACCACAGCACACGGGCACAGGTACGAGGCCCATGCATAGAGAAGCCGCGGTGTGGGCTTCGAGGACCCTCCGTGTGGGGGTGGGATGGGGGCCAGACAGGGATTTCCTGCACAGGCTGCTCCAGGCTCTGTTCTCAGCAGGGTGGACGACTGTCGGCACTGCCTGTCTGTGGATGGGCTCTGGGGCTGCCCAACTCAGCAGAAATGGCAGTGGTAGGAAGGGAGGTCACCCTCCGTTAGCACCCCTGACCTCACACCCCCTCATCAGGGCAGCCGAGTGCCTAAATGGCCCCTTCCTCGTCTAGCTCTGAAGACCTGGAAGGTGTGGGGGCTGAAGGGCAGGCAGAAAAAATTCTGTAAAGCAATTATATTTCTATTAAAAAATAATAAGAGATTAAAGAAAAAACCCCCACAAAAACAGCAAAGGCAGGGTTTTCATTCTCAGCCAGGCTCTGCCAGATTCTGCCTGTGCTTATGAAAAGACCAAAATGCTGGTGCTCCCACCCCATATCACAGATGAGAATAGAGACACAGAGAGGTTGAGCATCTTGCCCCAGGTCACACAGCTGATGAGGGCAGAGCTGAGAACTGGACCTCTGAGGTCGAATCTGGAGTCCAGATGCTGTGATGACCCTGAGGGAGCGGCAGAGATCAGATGGCCCATGCTGAGCCAGGCACACACATGCACACACACACACACGTGCACTTGGCCTTCACCTTTGAGGCTACAGAAGTCAGAGGAAACCAGAGGGCCACCAGGCGAGGCCAAAGGAGAGCCAAGGTCTGTAAGGAGGAGAAGCCACACTTCCCAGGAGGCTGGGGAATTCCCTTCCCTGGTGAGTCTGTCTCAAACCCTAGATTCCTCTCCCTGGACCCAGGAACTGACTGTCCAGTGACCTAACTGAGTTGGCTCCAGAATTATGCCTCCCCAGGGGTTCAGCTACCACTGGGCCCCACTGCTGTCAGTGATAATGGAGGAATGAGTACATAGTCTGGCTTCAGATTTGTTTGGAGACAAAATTTATTAGAAGAGGAGTACAAAAAACCATGAAGGCAACTGGCATGAACATCTCCAGATCACTTAAGAAACCCTCTGCTGTTTATCTACCTTCTCTCCTGTCATGAAAGTCTATTTAATCAAGTAATTCTGTGCTTATCACACTCTTTCTTTAAAATATTTGTTATATATTTATTTATTCAGCTGCGCTGTGTCTTAGTTGCAGCATGTGGGAGCTAGTTCCCCAATCAGGTATTGAACGTGGGTCTCTGCATTGGAGTCTTGGCCACTGGACCACCTGGGAAGTCTCTTCTTATACGCTTGGGGACAGTAATGGGTCATAGACCTCCTCTGAGGCCCTCTTAGAGCTGGGGCATGGGGTGGCTGCAGTAATCCTCCTGTGGCTAAGATGTGGTTTGTTGGTCATGACTCACTCACACTCCCTGCAAACATAAGGCTACTCCCCTGTGTGTGTCCTCTGGTGTGTGGTGAGGAGGGACTTCTGACTGAAGCTTTGCCCTCACTCCCCACAAACATAGGGCTTCTCCCCTGTGTGTGTCCTCTGGTGGGTGATGAGATGGGACTTCCGATTGAAGCTTCGCCCACACTCCCCACAAACATAGGGCTTCTCCCCTGTGTGTGTCCTCTGGTGTATGATGAGGTGGGACTTCCGATTGAAGCTTTGCCCACACTCCCTGCAAACATAGGGCTTCTCCCCTGTGTGTGTCCTCTTGTGTGAGATGAGATTTGACTTATCACTGAAGCTTCGCCCACACTCCCCACAAACATAGGGCTTCTCCCCTGTGTGTGTCCTCTTGTGTGAGGTGAGATTTGTTTTCTGACTGAAGCTTTGCCCACACTCCCCACAAACATATGGCTTCTCCCCTGTGTGTGTCCTCTGGTGTCTGATGAGGACTGACTTCTGAATAAAGCTTTGCCCACACTCCCTGCAAACATAGGGCTTCTCCCCTGTGTGTGTCCTCTTGTGTGAGGTGAGATTTGACTTATCACTGAAGCTTCGCCCACACTCCCCACAAACATAGGGCTTCTCCCCTGTGTGTGTCCTCTTGTGTGAGGTGAGATTTGACTTATCACTGAAGCTTCGCCCACACTCCCTGCAAACATAGGGCTTCTCCCCTGTGTGTGTCCTCTGGTGTCTGATGAAATTTGACTTGTGATTGAAGCTTTGCCCACACTCCCCACAAACATAGGGCTTCTCCCCTGTGTGTGTCCTTTGGTGCATGATGAGATGGGACTTCCAACTGAAGCTTTGCCCACACTCCTCGCAAACATAGGGCTTCTCCCCTGTGTGTGTCCTCTCATGTGTGGTGAGACTTGGCCTGTCCTTGGAGCCTTGCTCACACTCTCCATACTTGACTTTTATAATCCCTGAGACCCCTGCCCCCATGAGTAATTTGCCTGTGTCCTCTGGATTCAGTTTCTGGCTTGTGCTGGGCTCTTCTGTCATTAGCTCTTGCACCCCAGGACCCCGCATTTGTCCTCTGGGTGAGTAGGAAGAGGCCCTTGAAATCCTCTTCAGCCTTATGCTTTTCAGCAAAGGTTGGGGCCTGTCCTTGGCCTCGTGACCCTCAGGTTTGTCGCTCGGGCTGTGTGGATCTGAATATCGCTGATTTTGATTGCCTGGGCAGGCAACCTCTGGTTGGAGGTGGTCTCTTTCAGATGGTCTCAGGAGGGTCTGAGAGGGGTGACTGCATTGGACGTGTTGGCTGAGGAATTTCTGACTGGAGAAGGCCAGAGAGCAGGAGGCACATGGGTGGATCTTGGGCTTCGGTTCTGCTGAAAGAGGAAACTTTTGGTCAGGTAGCTGGTTTGCCGTAGTAAAGCCTGCCCCACTAATCATCTAAGTGTTGACAGTGCACAATTTGTCTCCCATCGAGTGTGTCTTTACAGTCCACTTTTCCATTCTATTCTTATTCTCTACGTCTACAGAAATCCAGGAAGCTTGTGTCAAGGGCCTTTTCTACATATCACCCAGATAGGGACCTTCCAGGAGCATCAGAGGCAGCATCTCTCCTGATAGAGGTGGATCTGCAGGGACCTTTCCTTGCGTGTAAGAGCCAGACATCCTGGAATGTGAAGTCAAGTGGGCCTTAGAAAGCATCACTACAAACAAAGCTAGTGGATGTGATGGAATTCCAGTTGAGCTATTTCAAATCCTGAAAGATGATGCTGTGAAAGTGCTGCACTCAATATGCCAGCCAATATGGAAAACTCAGCAGTGGCCACAGGACTGGAAAAGGTCAGTTTTCATTCCAATCCCTAAGAAAGGCAATCCCAAAGAATGCTCAAACTACTGCACAACTGCACTCATCTCACACGCTAGTAAAGTAATGCTCAAAATTCTCCAAGCCAGGCTTCAGCAATACGTGAACCGAGAACTTCCAGATGTTCAAGCTGGTTTTAGAAAAGGCAGAGGAACCAGAGATCAAATTGCCAACATCCTATGGATCATAGAAAAAGCAAGAGAGTTCCAGAGAAACATCTATTTCTGCTTTCTTGACTACGCGAAAGCCTTCGACTGTGTGGATCACAATAAACTGTGGAAAATTCTGAAAGAGATGGGAACACCAGACCACCTGACCTGCCTCTGGAGAAACCTGTATGCAGGTCAGGAAGCAACAGTTAGAACTGGACATGGAACAACAGCCTGGTTCCAAATAGGAAACGGAGTACGTCAAGGCTGTATATTGTCACCCTGCTTATTTAACTCATATGCGGAGTACATCATGAGAAACGCTGGGCTGGATGAAGCACAAGCTGGAATCAAGATTGCCGGGAGAAATATCAATAACCTCAGATACGCAGATGACACCACCCTTATGGCAGAGAATGAAAAGGAACTAAAAAGCCTCTTGATGAAAGTGAAAGAGGAAAGTGAAAAAGTTGGCTTAAAGCTTAACATTCAGAAAACTAAGATCATGGCATCTGGTCCCATCACCTCATGGGAAATAGATGGGGAGACAGTGGAAACAGTATCAGACTTTATTTTTTTGGGCTCCAAAATCATTGCAGATGGTAACTGCAGCCATGAAATTAAAAGACACTTACTCCTTGGAAGGAAAGTTATGACCAACCTAGATGGCATATTAAAAAACAGAGACATTACTTTGCCAACAAAGGTCCGTCTAGTCAAGGCTACGGTTTTTCCAGTGGTCATGTATGGATGTGAGAGTTGGACTGTGAAGAAAGCTGAGCACTGAAAAATTGATGCTTTTGAACTGTGGTGTTGGAGAAGACTCTTGAGAGTCCCTTGGACTGCAAGGAGATCCAACCAGTCCATCGTAGAGGAGATCAGTCCTGGGTGTTCATTGGAAGGACTGATGCTGAAGCTGAAACTCCAATACTTTGGCCACCTCATGCGAAGAATTGACTCATTGGAAAAGACCCTGATGCTGGGAAAGATTGAAGGCAGGAGGAGAAGGGGACAACAGAGGGTGAGATGGCTGGATGGCATCACTGACTTGATGGGCATGAATTTGAGTAAACTGCGGGAGTTGGTGATGGACAGGGAGGCCTGGCGTGCTGTGATTCATGGGGTCACAAAGAGTTGGACATGACTGAGCGACTGAACTGAACTGAATTGAACTGAAGTGTCTGAAAAGTCATGTCACAGTGGCCACAGGTGTTTTACTCCACTGAGAGATAAGAGTTGATGACTTAGTGGAATCTCCTGAGCGGCTCCCTGTGAGGGGAAAGGGTCTGTTAAGTTAGGGGTGCCTGGCCTGGAGCTCTCTGCATATGGGAGGCAGCACAGGGGGTGGGTAGAGCACGTGTGAGTAAAGCTGAATTTGAGGCTCCTTGTTCAAAGAGCAGCCTTTGTGCTGATCTCTGCAGGAAGTGGGTTTCAGACTGGGCAAGACCGAGCGGCCCAGGTCCCACTGACTACAGGTCTCTGGCTCCTGCTGCCCCAGTTGGTTCAAAAATTGCTCCTCTCTCAGTTTTCCATAAATCATAAAATAAAGCCATGTCCTTTCTCAAGCCTCACCAGTATTCATACCTCATTTATTTCATTCAGTCTTAATCCATTTAACATGCACTAGGAAGCCCTGTTTAAAAATACATCTCCAGCCAGACTCTTCACACCCTCACTCCCAAGCATCTTCAGCCAGCCCACTCTCCCCTCATGTCTGGCAATGAACTGACCTCTGAGGGGACTCCCTGCTGCTGTCTCTTCCCCAAAAATGAACCAAAGCATCGTCTTAGCACAGAGAACATGCTGCTTGCAGCTGAAAGCTGCACGGTTGTTCTGTGTCACCCAGGAAGACCCCTGGGGCCTGCATGTGGACACAGGCCCTGAGGCTTCCGTGTCCCATCCAGCCTCCTTCCTCTCCCTCTGTGCTTCCTCCCGTGACCCCTGGCACAGCCTCTCTTCCCGGCCCTGGGGCTGCGGCACTGTCTGCTCCCCTGCCTGGAATCCTTTCCCACGGATGTTATCTCTGCAGAGACCCTGCCCCAGCATCCTCCGCCACACCCCACCCTCTGCTCAACTGACTTTAGACTGGATTGTACTCTGCTTGGAATCGGCCCAGGGAGGCTCCCCAGGATGGGGTGGGGCATTGGAAGAGGGGTGGCACTCACCTCTCCCAGCCGCGAGCTCGCTCTTCCCCCTGCTGTCCCGCTTGATGCCGAGGTCCTGGCCATACTCATCCCCGTACCAGACCAGCAGCTCACAGCCCGGCCTGACCACCTGGCAGGTTCGGTAGAAGATCTGCCCATGATACTGGATGGCCACCAGGTTCTGCTCCTTGTCATCCCGGGCACAATTCACATACCTGGGGTGGAGGCCGGGAAAGGGAAAGAAACCTCAGGTGATGAGTGCCCTCCACACTCAGACCATGCCCAGCTCATTTCCTTCAGTTTCTGAGGCCACCGTGGCTCCCACCATGGCTGGAATGCTTTTCTCCCCTTACCTAACTGGCCATTTTCCAGAGCCCAGTTCCAGACTCGTCTTCACTTGGACTGTCCATGAGGCTGGTGACCTCCAGCTCCTCTAAACTCTGAATTAAGTTCTCTTTCATCCACAGGACTTGGTGCTCCTTGGCTACCATGCAGCCCTCAGCACTCACCCCAGCCTGCCTTCTCTCCTGGAGCTTTCCTCCAATCTCCCCACATGTATCCAGGGTCATATTCACTTGCCTACCCCCTCGCACGGAAACTTGGAGAGTGCTCTGACATAGCTTGAGACACAGAACAGTAATAGTTTAGTCACTGTCTGCCTGCCCTGATGAAAGAGGAATGGCCGTGCTCAGGGCCATCCTGCCCGCCCCCCGCCCCCCCCCCCCCCGCCCCGGTTCCTTCCAAGGCTCAGGGCTCACTTCTCACTGGAACCAAGCCTGAGGAGGTTGTTGCACACATAGAGTCAAGGTCTCCTGCGTTAGGTTATCCTGGCACTGTGCAGTTACTCAAAGATAGAAGAATTAAGGTTACTGTTCCTAAAATCAGTTGGCTAATGTCTGTCTGCAGTATGTTCTCCAAAAGGATATGGGTTGTGTGATCTGTTTCAGTAACAAAGTTCACTGTCTAAACTGAAACATAAAGTGTTTGGTAAGTGTCAATTAAATGAGTTAAAGTGTCCTTGGTGAATTTAGACTGCTCAAGTTGTTTTCAAGTTCCCCAGTTTTGTTCAGCATGTAGATGTATTTTGATGGCACATGCTATATTTTTATTTCCTTCTTTCTAATGTCTTTTGAAATGAAAGAGCATGATATGGAGGGAAAAGAGGAAAGAAGATGTGAAAGCTGTTGAGGCAGCCGGGTTGAGAAGGAAAAGGGTGTGGGATTGAGGGAGTATTGACATCTACACACTGCAGACTCACTGCACTCACCTCATCCAGTTGGCCCAAGACGTGTCCTTTCCATCCACATACTCGTAGCAGTTTCTCCCTTTGGTGATCTGAGTGTCAGAAAAAGAGTTACAAGCTTTCCTCTCTATTTTTTTTTTTTTTTTTTTTGGTAGGAAGCAATAGAAGAGCTATTTCCCTCTGCAGTCATTGGTGCTCTTCAGCCTTCATGGATTCAACTGCCTGTTGGACCACTCGGTAAGCTCCTTACTAATCATTCCAAGTCTGAGTCTCTTGGTTCATTGAAGGCAAGGGCTCCACAAGGGAGGAGTCACTTCTGTGTGCCTGGACCACTGTGTTCCCATGTCTGCTCTGACCTTTAGATATAGGTCCTGTGTGCCTGGACACTGTGCTCCCACCTCTCCTCTGATCTTTAGAGAGAAGTCCTGTGTGTCTGTACACTGTCTCCCACCTCTCCTCTGACCTTTAGATAGAGGTCCTGTGTGCCTGTACCACAGTGTTCCCACCTCTCCTCTGACCTTTGGATAGAAGTCCTGTGTGTCTGTACACTGTCTCCCACCTCTCCTCTGACCTTTAGATAGAGGTCCTGTGTGTCTGTACACTGTGGTCCCACCTCTCCTCTGACCTTTGGATAGAAGTCCTGTGTGTCTGTACACTGTGTTGGCACCTCTCCTCTGACCTTTAGATGGAAGTCCTGTGTGTCTGTAGACTGTGTTCCCACCTCTTCTCTGATCCTTAGATAGAGGTCCTGAGTGTCTGTACACTGTGGTCCCACCTCTCCTCTGACCTTTAGATGGAAGTCCTGTGTTCACACCCAGTGCACACAGTACACAGGGCTGACTGTGTCATTGCCGACTGTGTTATCACCATCTGCGTCCTCGCATGTAGACATGAAGTACCCCCCACCACACACTAGCGATTAGAGGCCAGAGGACAGGGAAACAGGGGTGTTTCTCACCAGCCAGGAGTACCCACTGTTGGCGGCCTCCTCATCGTCTGTGATCTGGCCCTCGTAGGGGCCAAAGTACAGGCCCCTCGGCAGATCGGATGCCTCGTTCCACACTCCAAGCCCAGCCTCCGGGATGCCCGACAGTCTGATGCTTAACCCAGGGGGTAGAGTGAGGGCTGAGCGGTTGGCATGCCCCTTTTCCACTGCAGAGTCCTTTACAAAGGTTGGGGGCCCGTGGGCAGCACAGCTGTCGATGAAGAAGTTCTGACATTCCTCACAATCTGGAGGTGAGAGCAACAGGGATGAGGGGAGGTATAGTGACGTTGTTGGTTGTAAAACCTTCAGAAAGAACTGGGGCACTCATGGCATGTGGCCTCGATCCTGCACCGCAAGTCATAGAGGAAGGGGATGACTGGGAGACCAAATGGTGAGGTGAGGTTACTGGACCAAGGCCTCGCAGCCCCTTCTCCGGGAGTGGGCCAGAGGGGTCACTCACAGAGGTAGTCATCATCCTGCGGCTCACTGACATCTTGGTACACGTGGCCCTTTCTTTCTCGTAGACTGTATCTCCTCACTCCAGTCTCCTTTCTTCTGAGTTCTAAGATGGAGAACAGAAGCTAAGCAAGGCTGGTGGGGTCTGGGGAGTTAGTCCCTGTTTTATCGGAAAGTGCGAAATCTCCTACCTGCCCATCTATACACTTTGTTAAAACTTTCTTACATGTATTTTTCAAACTTTTACTTTTGTAATTTTATGTTTTAATGTTACATTATTTATTTCTTAGCCATGCTGCATGGCTTGTGGGATCTTAGTTTCCTGACTAGGGATGGAACCCACAGCTCCTGCAGTGGCAGCATGGAGTCTTAACCACTTAACCACCAGGAAGTCCCTTCTCTATACTTTGTTTCTTCTCCCTTTAACTACAGGTTCAGGAGACTGAGGCTCCTCACTGACCACAGATGCCCAGTTCAGTGTTAGCTTCCTGCACTTCCTGTTAGTAGGTTTAACTTCCCAAACTTCTTACTTAGGAAATAGCTCACTGACACATCTACTCAGAAAATATATGTTAAGGGCACATGACACATAAGGCATTGAGCAGAGGTCTGGGCATAAACACTAATAAAGCATGGTTCCTATTATCACAGCTGGATTTATTGAACTACTTGTAGGTGTCAGACTTTTGCATTTAATGTAAGGCTTTCAAGCACTATATGAGTTATGTATCCTTATCTTCACTTTACAGATAGCAATCAGGACCTCAGAAAATGTATAAGATTTTCCCAAGGCCCCAGTGCTAACTTCATGTCTCAGATCAGTCCAGCTTAAACCCACGCCTACCCAAAGTCCATGCCACACACCTAGGCCATACTTATTTGTTTTTCTACAGGGATTAAAGGAACTAATTAGAGGAACTCCCCAAATTTTCTCTTACCAACTTTTTGTCTGGGGTGCTGTCCAGGGGTCCTTGCTTTTCTGGGAGGGGTGACCGGTTTCTGAGCCTGCTTGGAGCCACTTGTCTTCAGCAATTTTGCTGCTCCTGGCAATTCCTTCAAACTAGATTCCTTACTTAATGATGCCCTGGACATTCCCTTTCAAGTGAGTAAAAGACAACATGCATCTTTTTAGTTCTTTGGGACTTAATGAAGTATTTTCACATGCATGACTTCAGTTAATACTTTGACAATTCTTGGAATACGTGGTAGAGGGTGGGTCTGAACACTAGAGTGAAAAAAAGGATCTAAGTGGGTAGTGAATCAAAACTAGAATTCTTATCTTAAGGTTCTTTCCCTTCAACTTTCTGCATAAAAGTGAGAACAAGGCAGAGAGAATAGCTTGAGGTCAGGGAAAGAAGAGGGTAAGGGCTCATAGAGAAATCTGGGGGGTTTTCTATTAATTAGTGGAGCTTTGATGGACTAGGAAGTATGGAAAATTACAGAGGGGACAAAACACATCTGGAAAATAAAGTGACAAAGCAGTGAGATTGAGAAGAGAAAAGATGATCAGCAGAAACACATTTAGACAATAAAGAAAATGAGCTGAAAGTTGCAGGTTACCATGTCCTAGAGACAATGTTTGGAATTAAAGTAGCTGGTCTCATCAATTCTGCTTGAACAAGGCTGTACGGCTAGCTGATTCTCCTCAGTTTCCTGATGCATAAATTGGTATACATTCTAATTCTTAATGTTACAGTGGACATGAAATTTAATGCCATTTCAAGAAATCATTGTGTGAGCTACTTAATACAGTATTAATGTGCGTGTACATCCCTGCCATCAATTTATCCCTTCAACTGCCTCTGTATTTGAGGTCTAGCTCACAGATACTATCTTCAGCATTCTTTGACCTTCCTACTCCTAGATGAATGTTTAAATGTGGAGTCATTCATTCTTAAAACATTCAGGGGGCCCTCAGGGGCTTTGAGCTGGGCCTGGACTTCTGAGAGTTAATGGGTATGGGCTAGGCTCTCAAAGCTCACAACAGAGGGGTAGGCTAAACAAATGATTCCAAACAGGAGAGTTGCCTAATCAGAGCTCAGAGGAAGGACCTGTTTCTTCCTCCTGCAAGAATGAGCATTTGAAATGATGCCCAGATGATGAGTTTCTACTCAAAAGCGGGTAATCTATGTGAAGTCCTTCAGTTATTTTCTTATTTGTTGCTTCTCAGTCATAAACCTGAGGTTTGTCAGGGCTGCAAGTTGCTTCCTCTTATTGGTGTGGGAGGTTCTGAGGTAGGGATCCTGTCATCTTCTTTATCTTGGACTGTCCACTCTACAAACTTCCCAAAATGTCCTTAAGCGTCTTCATCTTGGACCGTCCACTCTACAGACTGCCCAACATATCCTTAAGCTTCCCTTAGTCAGATGTCTTAGCATATCCCTCCCTAGCACAGCACAAAAGAACTGAAGTTGAAAACATCTCTCAGATGAATGCTATAAAGATATATGAATAAACTTCATAGAACTATGGAAGTTTTAATCAGTTTGTAAGGGGTTTAGAGAACATACTTTGGATTAGATTGCACTACCAGTGATACTGTGAGCTCAGGCATATAATCAAATGTTTTTTACCTCATTTTTTCAATCTATAATGGTGATAGCTATATACCTACTTATAGATACTGTAGGATTGTTTTAAGGTTTAAGTAAGTTTATTCACATAAAATGCTTAAAGTCTGAAATATTGTGAAAATAATGTAACAATAGAACAGCCTACTATTGTTGTTGTTCTTACTAACTGTAAAGATGGTGATGATATAGACAGTGTGCTAAAGATTCAGGACAGGAAGGCAGCCGTCTCCAGGATCTCTGTGTTTCCTCCTATTTTTACCTCTGACTGGATCCATGAGGAGGATATTTTGGCAACAGGATTTGGGAAATACTCACCTTCTTGTGTTTACTGTGCTCTACTCTGAAGGCCATCGCAGAAAGTTTACCTAAATAATGATGAGAATCAGTGTTTTGGTTGGTAAATGTTTCCAAACTCTGGGCATTCTAATTAAGGACACATAATTCTGAGGCAGAGAGTGACAAGGACAAGGATTACCAAAGGAGAAATGAAAAATGATTTCTGTGTCACCAACTTCTACACTTCCACTGGGAGCATTACATAATTTTCTTAAAATTAAAAAAAAAATATGAAACTTCATCTGTGCCTCTTTTGATGTCCATAAAGTATCTAATGAATTTACTAGCCTTTCATGACAAAAATACTCAACAAAGTAGAAATAGAAGGAGGTGGCTGCAATATAATAAAGGTCATATATGAAAAGTCTACCTCTAACATGATAGTCATCAGTGAAAACCTGAAAACTTCTAAGATCCAGAAAACAGGGGGCGGTCCTAAGATGGTGGAGGAAGAGGATGAGGAGACCACTTTCTCCCCCACAAATTCATTGTAAGATCCAGAAAACAAGGCAAGGATGCCCATTCTCAACATTTCTATTAACCATAATATTAGAAGTCCTAGCCAGGGCTTTAGGGTAGGAATGGAAACAAAAGGCTTTCATTTGGAAAGAAAGAAGAAAAATTACGTCTGTTCACAGAGGACATGATTTTATGTACAGAAAAATTTATAAAATTCCACACACAAAAAAACCCTGCACAGAAAGTTGCACGGTACAAAATCAACATTCAAATACCTTTCCCTGCATGAACAATGACCATCCCAAAAAGGAAAATAAGAAAACAATCTTATTTACTTTTTATTTTTTTAAAGCTGTAGTCAAGAGCTAAATTTAAATTTTAAAAATATATTTGTTTTTATTTATTTATTTGTGCCAGGTCTTTGTTGGGGCATGTGGGATCTAGTTCCCTGACCAAGGACTGAACCCAAGTTCTCTGCATTGGGAGTGTGGAGTCTTAGCCACTGGACCCCCAGAGAAGTCCCAATAATCTTATTTATAATAGCATCAAAAAGAATGAAATAATTGGGAGTAAACTTAAGGAGATGAAAGACTTATACATTGAAAACTACAACGTATTGCTGAAAGGAATCTGACATAAGTAAATAGAAAGGCAGCTCATGTTTGTGGATTTGGAGACTGAATATTATTAGGCTGTTCACACTACCCAAAACAATTTAAAGATTCAATGCAATTCCTATCAAAATCCCAATGGAATTTTTTTCTGGTATAGAAAATCCATCCTACAGTTAATCTGGAATCTCAGAGGACCCCAAATAGGCAAAACAATCTTAGAAAGAACAGCAAAGCTGGAGGCCTCTGATTTCAGAACATATTTCAAAGGTACAGTGACCAAAAGAGTGTAGTTTTGGTATAAAGTGTGTGCTTAGTCACTCAGTGGTGTTGACTCTTTGTGACCTTTTGGTCACACAAAATAAGAAGTCCCGGTAGACTGTAGCCCACCAAGCTCATCTATCCAGGGGATTTCTCAGGCAAGAATACTGGAGGGGGTTGCCATTTCCTTCTCCAGGGGATCTTCTTAACCCAAGGATTGAACCAGTATCTCCTGCAATGAAGGCAAATTCTTCACCTGCTGAGCCTCTGAGGTAGCCCACTGGCATAAAGACAGACATGTCAATCAATGGAACAGAATAGACAGCCAGAAATAAACAGAAATACACTCTTGGAAACATGGTTTAATGATCTTCATCAAAGGTGTCAGGACAACAGGGAAAGTTTAATCCCTATAACGAATGGTGCTGGGGAAACAAAATATCCATATGCAAAATAATGAAGATCTTACATCATGAAGAAAAATCAACTCAGAATGGATTAAAGACCTAAATGCAAGACTTGATAAGGCTCTTAGAGGAAAACAAGGATGAAGCTTCACGACACTGAATCAGCAATGATTTCTTAGATATGGTACCAAGTGCACAAGTATTAGTAATAAAGTAAAAATAGACAAATGAGACTACATTAATCTTAAAACCTCTGTGCAGCAAAGGACACAGTGAACAGAGTGAAAAGGCCACCTACAGGATGGTAGAAAATGTTTGTAAAATATGCATCTGATAAGGGGTTAATAAGCATACACCAATATGAAGCCTACCTATAAGCCAGGAAGAGAACCTGATTGACCACAATGGCACCCTGATATCAAACTTCCATGCTCCAGAATTGTAAGAAAACAAATTTCTGTGGTTTAAGGCAAGCAGTCTGTTTTGTTATGGCAGCCTGAGCTGACTAACACAGTGGGAGAAGGAATTGAATAGACATTTCTCCAAAGAAGATACACAAATGGCCAACAAACATATGAAAAGATGCTCAATATTACTAATCAATAGAGAAATACAAATTAAAAGCACAATGGAAATTATTTCATACCTTCTGTGGTGGGCAATATGAATAAGAAGACAATAGCAAGTTTGTTAAGGATATGGAGAAATTGGAACCCTTATACACTATTGTTGGAAATGTAAAATGTTGCAACCTTCATAGAAAACAGTATGGAGTTTCCTCAGAAAATTAAAACTGCTGTATGATATAGCAATCCAACTCAAGAGTATATTTCCATAAAAAATTGAAAGCAAGATCTTGAATAGATAGTGTGCACATCTATGGTCATTGCAGCATTATTCCCAGTTGGTGAGATGTGGAAGCAATCTAAATGTTCACTGGTGGATAAACAGATAAAGATTATATATAAGATATATCTTATATCTGTTATATACACATGCACACAATGGAATGTTTTTAAGCCTTAAAAAAGAATTCTGTCATATGCTACATCATGGATGGGCCTTGATGATATTATGCCAAGTGAAATGAACCAATCAAAAAAGACAAATATTGCCTGATTCCACTTCTATGAGGTATATAAATTAATCAAATCCATGGAAACAGAAAATATAATCGTGGTTGCCAAGGTTTATGAAGACGAAGGATTGGAGAATTGTTGCTCAGTGGGTTAGGGCTTCAGTCATGCAAGATGGAACATTTCTACAGATCTGTTGTACAGCAGTGTGTATATATATATCCCCAGTGGCTCAGCGGTAAAAATCCGCCTGCAATGCAGGAGATGCAACAGACGCAGTTTCGATCCCTGGGTTGGGAAGATCACCTGGAGCAGGAAATAGCAACCCACTCCAGGATTCTTGCCTGGAGAATCCCATGGACAGAGGAGCCTGGCAGGCTACAGTCCGTGGGTACACAGAGTCAGACATGACTGAGCGATTAACACTATGGCCACTAACACTAATGTGTACATAGCAGCAGTGTACCATACACTCAGAAATTGTTAAGAAGGTAAATTAAGATGTGCGGAGGTATGGTGAACTGTGGCCTATGTTTTCCCTATAAAGAATCTCTCTTCATGTCAAAACCTTTGCAGGCAACCAAATGTTTGGTTTTCATGTCCCTTTCACTAGTTTTAATAACATAAGGGAACAGAGGGACTTCCCTGGTGGCACAGTGGATGAAAATCTGCCTGCCAATGCAGAGGACACAGGTTCGATGGCTGGTCCAGGAAGATTCCACTTTCTGCGGGGCAACTAAGCCTGTGTGTCACAAGCTACTAAGCCTGCATGTGCTCTGCAACAAGAAGCCACTCACCACAACCAGAGAAAGCCCGTGCACAGCCACAAAGACCCAGTGCAGCCAAAACTAAATAAATAATTTTAAAAAATCTGGGCGAACAGAAATTCATGGAGAATTGTAGAACTATCTAAGTTGTTTTCTCCAGTCTAGGAAGATTAACTCTTCTAAACTGAGCAGCAGAAGAGGAAGTGAGCTGCTCACTTCTATTTTATAATGAGTGTACTTCATTTTATTTACCTGATGCTGTCTCTGGTCAGTGAAATATGGGGAAGATTAGGGAGAATAAATAGTTCTTTCAAACCCTTTCCCAGAATCAAAACAAAGAATTAGTTTAACCTTAGGAAAGCCTGGCGATTCATGGGGTTGCAAAGAGTTGGACACGACTGAGTGACTGAACTGAACTGAACTGAACTGAGGGTAAGAAGATCATGTGGTGTTGTTTTATGCTGCTGCTAAGTCACGTCAGTCGCGTCCGACTCTGTGCGACCCCATAGATGGCAGCCCACCAGGCTCCTGTCCCTGGGATTCTCCAGGCAAGAACACTGGAGTGGGTTGCCATTTCCTTCTCCAGTGCATGAAAATGAAAAGTGAAGGTGAAGTTGCTCAGTTGTGTCCCACTCTTCGCGACCCCATGGACTGTAGCCTACCACGCTTCTCTGTCCATGGGATTTCCCAGGCAAGAGTACTGCAGTGGGTTGTTGTTTTATATACATACATAAATAATGTATCTTGACATAATACATTAATCATTTCCTCTTCTAAGAGATTTAATCCAATAACTGAATTATTATATTAGTATTAAATCTCTTTGGTGAATTTATAGTCTAAGGTTTCCTTACTTGCCTTTCATTAAGAATGTTTAGCAAAAATAATTCTTTTTAAAAAGAATGATAAATTTTAACCGTAAAACTTTTGAGAAACCTATACATTCATCTTCATTCAGGCTTATGTCAATATTCAGCCACAACCACTTCAGAATGCTGAAAATTATGTTTTCTTTGCTAATGGCTGAGATGTAGTTGAGACCTAAGCCCAGGCTGGTTTCAGCAAGACACCTCCAAATCCTCCTGGCCCCTCACCTTGCTGCCTTGGTGTCCATTCTTCATCAGAATCCTCAATGTCATCTACCTGGGGTTTGATGACCTGCCTGTGGTGATGCATGAAAGCTGGTCGAGTGGCTCTGAAACCTGGAAAGAAGCAAAATATTTGTTCTAAGGAGGAGGAACAAAACACAGAAGCAATGGAAAGTGTCACAAAGTCAGGGAATCAGTAGGATGGGCTGGGAGAATCTAGAACAAGGCAAGAGGTGAGCTCTGCACTGCAGGGTCAACCTCCCTTTGGTACAAAACTGTAAACATTTCCTCCAGGTTAGTCTCCACACAAAAGGGAACTGTGAGCAGATGAAGCCACCTAAGAGCGGGCCAAGTGAACACTGAGGGTGAAGACCTGTTTCATGTTTCCCAGGCTCACAGGCACGCAGCACTTCCTGTTACCTATAGCAATTAGCGCTTCGTAGTTCCTTTTCACATTCCTATATCGGATTTTTTCCCATTCTCCCATCTCTTCCCATTCTTCCTTGGAGAAATATACGGAGATGTCTTTGAAAGCATCTTTGGCCTAAGGAAAATAACAGATTTCATCAGTGATTTACTAGTCTAAGTCAAACCTTAGAGCTGGGCCTTCTCCTCCACCTTTCGTGCAGGGAGTAGCCTGAAGCTACTGGATGGTCTCTGTGAGACAGAGATGAAGACTTTCCTTCCCGACTGTGTCCTGCTTAACTGAACAAATACTGAGCATTTTCCTAACTCTCCCTGGACACAGAGCAGTTGACGAATCTAGTGTCCTGTTTTGTCCCACTCCTCCCCACCATCTCAGACAGGACCAGGCATTCCCATCCTGTGTACGGTCACAGAGAAGTTCACTCAGCTGCCTGGGCAAGCAGTCTGTGGTGCTTCAGGGACCAGCGCCGTGTCCTTCCTATAGAGCTGGCTTAGAGCCCAGCTTTGCCGCCTCCACCTCTCACCGTGGGCTTCCGATCTGTTCTCCCGGCATCTCCCTCAGTGCTTTCCTCTGGAGACCTATTCGGCCTCATGGCCATTGGAGTGCTCAAGACCAAGGTGCCTGTGGAAGAAGAAGGTGCTGAGACAGCCCAGACCACTGTCCAGAGCTTGGTCTGTCTTCCTTGGGTGGAGTGTCCAGGGCAGGAAGGTGAGGGGAAAGTTGGGGTGAGGGTATTGGTGGGGTGGAGGAATCCTGACTAGCTATGACAGACCAGGCTAATGTGAACTAGATTTGGTTTCTTTGGATCCCCTACAATTCAGCCCCTCCGAGGAAAGACACTGGGAGGGACGTGTCTGTGAGTGACAGAGGGATTCCTGAGGAGACCTGGAAACCCCTAACTGCTGGACTGGCATCAGGCTAAAATCATGACTCTGTTCCAGTGCAGGAGAGGGACTATTTCTCCAAGAAGGGTTTTGAGGATCTCCGCCTGGGGACTCAGAAAAATTTGGGCATAAGGTGGGTTCTATATCTAAGGGTCAGGTCACTCGGCTTGAGGAGATCTGGGTCCCACGGGCTGAAGGAACTGGGGTCCTCATACGGAGGGGACTGGGGATTTTTTGGCTGATGTAGAATGCGCAGGGTGAGAGAACTTGGGATCTTTGAGGCTGAGGAAATCAGGGGTTTCTTATTAAGGTGCTTTAGGTCTCCGACAGGCAGGACAGTTGGTGTCTTGAGGACAAAGAGCTTTAAGAGCTCCCAGGCTGAGGTATTCGGGGTCTCCGAGGTTAAGGAAATTTGGTCTGTCTGTGGGTGCTATTTTTAGGGTGCCTCAAGCTGAGGGGAACTGGGGTTTCTCTAAGTATTTGAGGGTCGCAGCACTAGGGGATTCGGTGTTTCTGTGGGTGAAGGGACTTGTAGTCCCTGAAGCTGACGAGACGCAAGCTTCCTTCAGATTAGGACTCAGGTTCCTCAAAGCTGACGGGATTTGGGGCCTCCCACCCTGGAATTTGAAGCCGTCAGGCTAAGGGTTTATGAGGGTTGTGCAGGGTGCGTTCCCGTCAGTCTCCCTGCTGTCCTGTGGCGCTGCCCAACCTGTCCTGGGGCTCGCTAGTAGCTCGGCGACGTCCAGTCCTCCCGCGCTGAGGCGAGTAGTCAAGGGCGAGCGGCTGACGTCTACCCTGTCAGGCACGAGCTACCAATCGGCGTTGCGATCTGGCCAATAGGCCCCGGGAATGTGCGAAGGGCGATGGAGGCCCCGCCCCACCGCTCAGGGATTGGCTGCTCTGGCGTGTCTGTCAAGAAGCCTCCAGCGCGCAGGCGCATCTTGGCAGTTTTCTTTGCTTGTTTTCAGGCATGGGCTGTTAGGCCTGGATCCTCACGTGAGCGGATTGTCCTCAGGCAGGATGTTTCCTTCCACTGCCCTCAACTAGAATCTCGGCTCCACCAGACTATAGTCATGCTCCCGGACTTTCTCCTAGGCCCACCTGTGCCCTACCTTGTCAAATCCAGCTTTGGCAAGAACTCTATGTGATGAGTACTGTATTATTCAGGGGAAAATGGTGTAATTAACTAAATTCTGATGAAGTGAAGTGAAGTGAAGTTGCTCAGTCGTGTCCGACTCTTTGCGACCCCGTGGACTGTAGCCTAATCAGGCTCCTCCGTCCGTGGGATTCTCCAGGCAAGAATACTGGAGTGGGTTACCATTTCCTTCTCCAGGGGATCCTCCCGACCCAGGGATTGAACCCGGGTCTCCCGCATTGGAGGCAGACACTTTAACCTCTGAGCCACCAGGGAAGAATCAAATTCTGATGAGACACAGGATAAACAGCATATGGTCAAAGATTTAAATGTAAGGCATGGAATAAGTATGTTAGAAAAAACTCGGAGGATTTTAAATCTCAAAGTAGAAGTGGCACTGATGAGTCATCTGTATATTTAATGTAGGTATTAAAAGCCTTCAAAAATGAGGTATAAATAAAACCTCAAAACCTTGTAAGTGTTTTCTGTAAAATGAGGCATCGAACTGGAGGACAAAGGATCAACAGAGCTGAATTTGCTTGACACCTACTGGCTTCACAAGGTAAAATAGGGACACTGTTTCTGGCCCTTAACTAAATTTGCTCACAGAAAAATAATGTGATTTCCATGTATTGGAAGCAAGACAACTGACTGTAGAATTAGTATCAAGCAGTGGTTGGGAGTCTGGATGGAGAAATGTTACCAGGAAAGTGAGTTTACCTCTTGGGGGGTGTTGAGCCAGAAGATACAACCCAGCCAAAGCTCATGTGAAGGAAAAGTGTATTACTTGCAGAACCATGAAGAACACCATGGAGCTTTCCAGAGCAGTATCTCTCTAAACTGCAAAGTTGGGGAAGCTTTAATCTATGGGTACAGGCATGTTCAGGATTTCATGGTGGCTCAGACGGTAAACAATCTGCCCATAGCAGAAGAACCGGGTTCAATCCCTAAGTGGGGAAGATACCCAGAGGAGGGCATGGCAGTCCACTCCAGTATTCTTGCCTGGAGAATCCCATGGACAGAGGAGCCTGGTGGTCCATGGGGTTGCAAAGAGTCAGACACGAGTAAGTGACTAACGCGTTAACTTTACAGGCATGTTCATTAAGGGTCTTGGGCTGTGGGAGACTCCAAGCTTCAGTTGATTAAAGTCTTGAGAGTTAGAACTAGTCACCATCAGCATCCCTTACATTCCAGCTGGTCTGGTATAGATATCTATTCTTGATATAGATATAGATATCTATTCTTCTTCATATTCTTTCCCCGTATCAGTTCAGTTCAGTCACTCAGTCGTGTCTGACTCTTTGTGATCCCATGGCCTGCAATACACCAGGCTTTTCTGTCCATCACTAACTCCCAGAGCTTGCTCAACTCATGTCCATTGAATTGGTGATGCCATCCAACCATCTCATCCTCTGTCATCCCCTTCTCCTCCCACCTTCAAT
Source organism: Cervus canadensis (assembly GCF_019320065.1). Lineage (NCBI taxonomy): Eukaryota > Metazoa > Chordata > Mammalia > Artiodactyla > Cervidae > Cervus > Cervus canadensis. The sequence continues at coordinate 62,056 of NC_057386.1, read as the reverse complement.
CTTTCTCAGCATCAGGGTCTTTTCAAATGAGTCAGTTCTTCACATCAGGTGGCCAAAGTATTGGAGCTTCAGCTTCAGCATCAGTTCTTCCAATGAATATTCAGGACTGAATTCCTCTATGATTGACTGGTTGGATCTCTTTGCAGTCCAAGGGACTCACAAGAGTCTTCTCCAACACCACAATTCAAAAGCATCAATTCTTTGGCACTCAGCTTTCTTCATGGCCCAACTGACAACCATACACGACTACTGGAAAAACCATAGCTTTGACTAGATGGACCTTTGTTGGCAAAGTAATGTCTCTGCTTTTTAATATACTGTCTAGGTTGGTCATAGCTTTTCTTTAAAGGAGCAAGCATCTTTGAATTTCATGGCTGCAGTCACCATGTGCAGTGATTTTGGAGCCACCAAAAATAAAGTTTGCCACTGTTTCCCCATCTATTTCCCATGAAGTGATGGAACTGAATGTCATGATCTTCATTTTCTGAATGTTGAGCTTTAAGTCAGCTTTTTAACTCTCCTCTTTCACTTTCATCAAGAGGCTCTTAGTTCTGCTTCACTTTCTGCCATAAGGGGGGTGTCATCTGCATATCTGAGGTTATTGATATTTCTCCCGGCAATCTTGATTCCAGTTTGTGTTTCTTTCATACCAGCATTTCGCATGATGTACTCTGCACATAAATTAAGTAAACAGTGACAATATACAGCCTTGATGTACTCGTTCCCCAATTTAGAACCAGTCCGTTGTTCCATGTCTGGTTATAACCATTGCTTCTTGACCTTCATACAGATTTCTCAGGAGGCAGGTAAAGTGGTCTGGTATTCCCATCTTTTGGGACTTTTCCAACAGTTTGTTGTGATCCACACAGTCAAAGGCTTTGTCATGGTCAATAAAGCAGAAGTAGATGTTTTTCTGGACTCTCTTGCTTTTTCAATGATCCAGTGGATGTTGGCAATTTGATCTCTGGTTCCTCTGGCTTTTCTAAATCCAGCTTGAACATCTGGAAGTTCTTGGTTCACGTATGTTGAAACCTCACTTGGAGAATTTTGAGCATTACTTTGCTAGCATGTGAGATGAGCGCAATTGTGCAATAGTTTGAACATTCTTTGGCATTGCCCTTCTTTGGGATTGGAATGAAAACTGACCTTTTCCAGTCCTGTGGCTACTGCTGAGTTTTTCCAAATTTGCTAACATATTCAGTGCAGCATTTTAAGAGCATCATCTTTTAGGACTTGAAATAGCTCAGTTGGAATTCCATCACTTCCACTTGCTTTGTTCATAGTGATGCTTTCTAAGGCCCATTTGACATCACATTCCAGGATGTCTGGCTCTAGGTGAGTGATAACACCATTGTGGTTATCTGGGTCATTAAGATCTCTTTTGTATAGTTCTGTGTATTCTTGCCACCTCTTCTTAATATCTATTGCTTCAGAAATGGTCCATACCTTTTCTCTCCTTTACTGTGCCCATCTTTGCATGAAATGTTCCCTTGGTATCTCTAATTTTCTTAAAGAGATCTCTATTCTTTCCCATTATATTGTTTCCCTCTATTTTTTTTTTTTTTTGCATTGTTCACTTAAGAGGTTTTTCTTATCTCCTTGCTATTTTTTGGAACCTTGCATTCAGATGGGTAGATCTTTTTCCTTTTCTCCTTTGCCTTTAGCTTCTCTTCTTGTCTCAGCTATTTGTAAGTCCTCCTCAGACAACTCTTTTTGCCTTTCTGCATTTCATTTTGGTGGGTGGTTTTGATCATCGCCTCCTGGACAATGTTAGGAACCTCTGTCCATAGTTCTTCAGGCACTGTTTATCAGATCCAGTCCCTTGAATCTATTTGTGACTTCTACTGTATAATCATAAGGGATTTGATTTAGGTCATACCTGAATGGCCTAGGGGTTTTCCCTACTTTCTTCAATTAAAGTCTTAATTTTGAAATAAGGACGTCATGATATGAGCCACAGTCAGCTCCTGGTCTTGTTTCTGCTGACTGTGCAGAGCTTCTCCATCTTTGGCTACAAAGAACATAATCAATCTGATTTTGGTAGTAACCATCTTGTGATGTCCGTGTGTAGAGTCTTCTCTTGGGTTGTTGGAACATAGTGTTTGCTATGACCAGTGCATTTTCTTTGCAAAACTCCATTAACCTTTGCCCTGCTTCATTTTGTACTCCAAGGCCAAACTTGCCTGTTACTCCAGGTATCTCTTGACATCCTACTTAAAAAAAAATTAATTAATTTTAACTGGAGGCAGATTACTTTACAATATTGTGGTGGTTTTTTGCCATACATTGACATCAGTCAGCCACAGGTGTACATGTGTCCCCCTGTCCCAAACCCCCCTCCCACTTCCCTCCCCATCCCATCCCTCTGGGTTGTCCCAGTACACCAGCTTTGAGTGCCCTGTTTCATGCACTGAACTTGGACTGGTCATGTATTTCACATATGGTAATATACATGTTTCAATGCTATTCTGTCATATCATCCCACCCTCGTCTTCTCCCACAGAGTCCAAAAGTCTGTTCTTTACATCTGTGTCTCTTTTGCTCTTGTGTATAGGGTCATCATTACCATGTTTCTAAATTCCATATATATGCATTAATATACTGTACTGGTGTATTTCTTTCTAACTTACTTCACTCTGAATGACAGGCTCCAGTTTCATCCACCTCATTGGAACTGACTCAAATGTGTTCTTTTTCATAGCTGAGTAATAGTCCATTGTGTATATGTACTACAACTTTCTTATCCATTCATCTGCTTATGGACATTTAGATTGCTTCCATGTCCTAGCTATTGTAAACATTATGAACATTGGGGTACAGGTGTCTCTTTCAATTCTGGTTTCCTTGGTGTGTATGCCCAGCAGTGGGATTGCTGGGTCATATGGCAGTTCTATTTCCAGTTTTTTAAGGAATCTCCACACTGTTCTCCATAGTGGCTGTACTAGTTTGCATTCCCACCAACAGTGTAAGAGGGTTCCCTTTACTCCACACCATCTACAGCAATTATTGTTTGTAGACTTTTAGATGGCAGCCATTCTGACTGGGCATGAGATGGTATCTCATTGTGGTTTTGATTTGCATTTTTCTGATAATGAGTGATGTTGAGCATCTTTTCATGTGTTTTTTAGCCATCTGTATGTCTTCTTTGGAGAAATGTCTGTTTAGTTATTTTGCCCATTTTTTGATTGGGTCATTTATTTTTCTGGTATTGAGCTGCATGAGCTGCCTGTATATTTTGGAGATTGATTCTTTGTCAGTTGTTTCATTTGCTATTATTTTCTTCCACTCTGTCTTTTCACCTTGCTTATAGTTTCCTTCGTTGTGAAAAAGCTTTTAAGTTTAATTAGGTCCTGTGTGTTTATTTTTGCTTTCATTTCCATTACTCTGGGAGGTGGGTCATAGAGGATCTTTCTGTGATTTATGTCAGAGAGTTTTCTGCCTATGTTTTCCTCTAGGAGTTTTATAATTTCTGGTCTTAAATTTAGATCTTTAATTTATTTTGAGTTTATTTTTGTGTATGGTCTTAGAAAGTGTTCTAGTTTCATTTTTTTATAGGTAGTTGACCAGTTTTCCCAGCACCACTTGTGAAAGAGATTGTCTTTTTGCCATTGTATATTTTTGCCTCCTTTGTCAAAGATAAGGTGTCCATTGGTGCGTGGATTCATCTCTGGGCTTTCTGTTTTGTTCTGTTGATCTATATTTCTGTCTTTGGGCCAGTACCATACTGTCCCGTGACTCTAGTTTAGTCTGATTGATGTCCTGCTTTTGCATTCCAGTCCCCTATGGTGAAAAGCACATCTTTTTTTGGTATTAGTTCTAGAAGGTCTTATAGGTACTCATAGAACCATTCAACTTCAGCATCTTTGGGATTAGTGGTTGGGGCATAGACTTGGATTACTGTGATATTGAATGGTTTGCCTTGGAGATGAAGAGAGATCATTCTATCATTTTTGAGATTGCACCCAAATACTGCATTTTGGACTCTTGTTGACTGTGAGGGCTACTCCATTTCTTCTAAGGGATTCTTGCCCATAGCAGTAGATGTAATGATCATCTGAATTAAGGTCCCTCACTCCAGTCCATTTTAGTTCACTGATTCCTAAAATGTCAGTGTTCACTCTTGCCATCTCCTATTTGACCACATCCAATATCCTGTGATCATGGACCTAACATTCCAGGTTCCTATGCAATATTGTTCTTTATGGCATCAGACATTACTTCCATCACCAGTCACATCCACAACTGGGCACTATTTTCACTTTTGCTCCATCTCTTCATTCTTTCTGGAGTTATTTCTCCGCTCTTCTCCAGTAGCATATTGGGCACTGACCGACCTGGGGAGTTCATCTCTCAGTGTCATATCTTTTTGCCTTTTCATACTGTTCATGGGATTCTCAAAGCAAGAATACTGAAGAGGTTTGCCAATACTGAAGTGGTCCCTTCTCCAGTGGACCATGTTTTGTCAGAACTCTCCACCATGATCTGTTCGTCTTGGGAGGCCCTACACAGCATGACTCATTGTTTCATTGAATTAGACAAGGCTGTAGTTCATGTGATCAGTTTGGTTAGTTTCCTGTGATTGTGGTTTTCATTCTGTCTGCCCTCTTATGAATAAGCATAAGAGAGTTATGGAAGCTTCCTGATGGGAGACAATGACTGTGGAGGAAACTGGGTCTTGTTCTGATGGGCAGGGCCATGCTCAGCAGCCTTTAATCCAAATTTCTGTTGATGGGGGAGGCTGTGTTCCCTCCCTGTTGTTCGGCCTGAGGCCACAGTGTTGACCCACGCTTCCACCAGAGACTCTGGACTCTCACAGGGAATTCTGACTCAGTCACTTGTGGGGGCACTGCTCCTTTCTCCTGGCTCCTGGTGCACACAAGGTTTTGTTTGTGCCCTCCAAGAGCCTGTTTCCCCAGTCCTGTGGAAGTTTTGTAATCAAATCCCACTGGCCTCCAACGTCTAATTCCCTGGAGATTCTCAGACCCTTTGCCAGATCCCCAGGTTGGGAAATCTGTTGGGGTCCTAGAATTTTCTTAACAGTGTGAGAATTTCTTTGGTATAATTGTTCTGCAGTTTGTGGGTTGTCTTCTCAGTGTCTCTGTGATGGGTCTAATGGCAACTTCCTCCAAGAGGGCTTATGCCACACGCTGCATGACCCAGGTCTGCTGCAGCCAGAGCCTCTGTCCATGCGGCAGACCACTGCTGACCCGTGTCTCAGCAGGAGACACTCAGACACTCAAAAGGCAGGTCTGGTCAGTCTCTGTGGGGTCTCTGGGTCCTGGTGCACACAAGGTTTTGTTTGAGCCCTCCAAGTGTCTCTGGTGGGTATGGGGTTTGATTCTAAATGCGATTTTGCCCCTCCTACCATCTTACTGGGGTGTCTCCTTTGCCCTTGGACATGGGGTATCTATTTTTGGTGGGATCCAACATTCTCCTGTCAATGGTTGTTTCACAGTGAGTTGCAATTTTGGAGTTCTCGCAGGAGAAGATGACCACATGCCCACCATCTTTTCCCTTATAAGTTATTACAAAATGTTGAGTTTAGTTGCCTGTGCTATACAGTAGGTCCTGGTTGATTATCTATTTTACCCTAATTTTTTAAACTGTTGATTTTAGTTATTTAATTAATTTTTGGCTGCACTGTCTTTGTTGCTGTGCATGGGTTTTCTCTAGTTTCAGTGAGTGGGGGCTACTCTTCCTTGTGGTGTGAGGGCTTCTCATTGCAGTGTCTTCTCTTGTTGTGGAGTACAGGCTCCAAGGTGTGTGGGCTTCTGTAGTTGCAGCACATGGCTCTCAAGCACAGGCTCAATAGTTGAATGAGAAGCCTTCACACTACAACAAGGCGAACACACTCTCTTCAAATAGAGGAAAGTCCACGCAGCAGCAAAGACCCAGTGCAGCCAAAAATAGACAATAAATAAATAAATAAAATTAGAAAATAACAACCTCTATAAAACCCCACAAAATTCAGATCTGGTATCAGGTAGCCCGGTAATTAGGTCTGTCTGTCTCTGGTTCTGAAATGCAAAAAGAAGGAAAACTACAAGGGGTGGTCTGTGATAAAGGCAAGCACCAGGGTGTAAGTAGCATGGGGTTAAAGGAGAACAGGTGCAGGATGTAGCTCAAGCAGAGTTAGGGAGCAGAAAAGCAGACTTAGTTACAGAGTACAGATTAGGAGCAGTAAAGGAAAATCTAGGAGGGATCTGGCCTGCTTGTTGTTCTCTTTATCTTCTTTGTTCTCAGGAAAGAAAAGAAAATCATGTCTATCTTTTCCTTTTCACTGCAACACTGATAGAAGCAACTTAGATGAGAAGGAGTGGCCTTCAGGAGCCCAGCCTCGTTCTTCAGTTCATGTATAAAAGCAGTGAGTTTGAGACATCACCAGGAGAAAAGCAGACATTTAATAACTTGTATACCTCCTGTACATAGAGGAACTGTCCAGGAAACCTGAGTCATTCCCTGAAATGCCCAAAGCCATCACCTCAAGCACGATCTTTAGAGAAAAATAAAAGAAAGACTTTGGGGAAAGGGGGAAGCCTGTTATAACAGATTATCATGCAAACATAGTAAAAAATGTAAGATTGTTGCAGATTTAAGTCAAGACCTGTCCACTGATAAGAATTACTTGAGAGTTACTTATCATCTACTTCTGGTGCAAAGATGGATAGCCCTTAAATATGTAGAGTTCTCTGTTGTAAATGTCCTTCACAAAAGGGCAATTGTTACTAAGTTTTCTGAGATTTCTGTTTTTTTCTTTTTTAAAGTTAGACTGAAATAATCCTTATGCCAGAGAGGCATACTTTGGAGTGGCATATTCTACTCATCTTATCATGGATGTACCCCACTTTGCTTATGCTTTCATCTATTGAAGGATATCCTGATTTTTTTTTCAATTTTTAAGCTATTATGAATAGTGATGCTGTGCATAATTGCATCCTTGTTTGAATTTGGGGTAAATTCTCAAAGCAGTTGGCAATACTGAGCACATGATTGCTGGACCCGGTGTTTTGGCTTTGGAAACACTGCCCAGCTGTGTTATAGAGTGGCTGTTCATACATCCCACCAGCAGTGAGGGAGACTTCTTGCTCTTCCTCCTCCAGCAGTGACCCTAACACTGAGCACATGATTGCTGGATCCGGTGTTTTGGCTTTGAAAACACTGCCCGGCTGTGTTATAGAGTGGCTGTTCATATATCCCACCAGCAGTGAGGGAGACTTCTTGCTCCTCCTCCACCAGCAGTAACCCTAACACTGAGCACATGATTGCTGGACCCACTGTTTTGGCTTTGGAAAGCACTGCCCAGCTGTGTTATAGAGTGGCCATTCAGACATCCCACCAGCAGTGAGGGAGACTCCTTGTTCGTCCTCCTCCAGCAGTGGATATTGTCATGTATGTGGAGTTTAGTGGTCCTAATAAGTGTGGTGTGATATCTCATGATTTTAACTCAATGTTCTCTAGTTCAGTTCAGTTGCTCAGTCATGTCCAACTCTGCAACCCCATGAACGGCAGCAGGCCAGGCTTCCCTGTCCATCAGCAACTCCCAGAGCTTGCTCAACTCATGTCTATCAAGTCAGTGATATCATCCAACCACCTCAGCCTCTGTCATCCCCTTCTCCTCCCACCTTCAATCTTTCCCAGCATCAGGGTCTTCTCAGAGGAGTCAGTTCTTCGCATCAGGATGCCAAAGATTTGGAGCTGCAGCTTCAGCATCAACCATTCCAATGAATATTCAGGACTGATTTCCTTTAGGAATAACTGGTTTGATCCAAGGGACTCTTGAGAGTCTTCTCCAATACCACAATTCAAAAGCATCAATTCTTTGGCAGTCAGCTTTCTTTATGGCCCAACTCTCACATCCATACATGACCACTGGAAAAACCATAGCTTTGACTAGATGGACCTTGGTCAGCAAAGTAATGTCTCTGCTTTTTAATATGTTGTCTAGGTTGGTCATAGCTTTTCTCCCAAGGAGCAAGCATCTTTTAATTTCATGGCTGCAGTCACCATGTGCAGTGATTTTGGAGCCCAAGAAAATAAAGTCTCTCATTGTTTCCATTGTTTCCCCATCTATTTGCCATGAAGTGATGGGACTGGATGCCATGATCTTAGTTTTTTGAATGTTAACTTTTAAAACTACTTTTTCACTCTCCTCTTTCACTTTCATCAAGAGGCTCTTTAGTTCCTCTTCACTTTCTGCCGTAAAGGTGGTGTCATTTGCATCTCTGAGTTTATTGATATTTCTCCTGGCAATCTTGATTCCAGCTTGTGCTTCATCCAGCTTGGCATTTCTCGTGATGTACTCTGCATGTAAGCTAAATAAGCAGGGTGGCAATATACAGTCTTGACATACTTCTTTCCAAATTTGGAATCAGTCCAATGATCCATGTCCAGTTCTAACTGTTGCTTCTTGACCAGGATAAAGTTTTGTAGGAGGCAGATAAGGTGGTCTTGTATCCCATCTGCTTAAGAATTTTCCACAGTTTGTTGTGATTCACACAGTTAAAGGCTTTAGCATAGTCAATGAAGCAGAAGTAGATGTTTTTCTGGAATTCTCTTGCTTTTTTATGATCCAGTGGATGTTGGCAATTTGATCTCTGGTACCTCTGCCTTTTCTAAATCCAGCTTGAACATCTGGGAGTTCTTGGTTCATGGACTGTTGAAGACTCGCTTGGAGAATTTTGAGCATTACTTTGCTAGCATGTGAAATCAGTGCAGCTGTGTGGTAGTTTGAAGGGCATTGCCCTTCTTTGGGATTGCAATGAAAACTGACTTTTCCAGTCCTGTGGCCACTGCTGAGTTTTCCAAATTTACTGGCATATTGAGTGCAGCACTTTCACAGCATCATCTTTCAGGATTTCAAATAGCTCAGCTGGAATTCCATCACCTTCACTAGCTCTGTTCATAGAGACGCTTCCTAAGACCCAGTTGACTTCACACTCTAGGATATCTGGCTCTAGGTGAGTGATCAAATCATCATGGTTATCTGGGCCATTAAGATCTTTTTTGTATAGTTCTGTGTATTCTTGCCGCGTCTTCTTAATATCTTCTGCTTCCATTAGGTCCATACCATTTCTGTCCTTTATTGAGCCCATCTTTGCATGAAATGTTCTCTTGGTATCTCTAATTTTTTTTGCACATATTCGAGTATTTTAACTGCAATGGGTGGAGAATGTTCAGGAGCAGCTAGCCTAGGGATCAGGCAGCATTTACTTCAAGATGCTTCTGCGTGGGCCCCCAGCTCCCCACTGAGGAGCCTCCTTGTGGGAGTGGGGGTGGGGGATTGGGAGGGTAGAGGAGGGGGTCAGGAGTGTGGAGGAGGGGGTCGGGAGTGTGGAGGAGGGGTGGGTGAGTGGAAGGGCTGCTATCTGCATGTAAGTCCCCACCCCAGACCATCTTCAGAATGGCTCATTGGTGTAGCAAGCATCCTAATTGGGTTTTCACCTGTATAACTGGTGGGTTCTTAAAGAACAATGTGAACAGTGACATTAAATGTCCTCAGTCAGGACTAGATACTTACTACACCACATACAGGTGTAAGAACCTGGGGAGGCATGTGCAGCCAGTACCCCTAGGGACAGGGTTCAGACTTGACCCCTCAACATTTTGGGGTCCAGCCACTGCTTTAGCATTTCTGAGGGCCCAGTGCTGACTCCAAGGGTTCTGTAATCCAGCCTCCATCTTTGTTTAGTGAGACCCACACTTTTAGGATCCTACAGAGCAGAGCCTGTGTGAATTCTCTGTGGCTTCTCTAACAGATGACCACATGTTGGGTGATTTAAAACAACAGTTTATCCTCCCCCAGTCCTGGAGACCAGACACCTGAGATCAAGGTGGCGCAGGGCTGAGGTCCCTCCAGAGGCTCCAGGATAGGGTGCTTCCTGCCTTTTCAAGCTTTGGGGCTCCAGGGGTCCTGGGGCTTGTGGCCCCCTCTCTCCCATCTCTGCCTCCATCTTCACGAGGCTTCTCATCTGCATCCTCTTTCGTCTCTTGTAAGGACTCTGTCAGTTGGATTGAAGGTCACCCTAACCCTAGACCTTACCTTGAGATCCTTAACTACATCTACAAAGACCCTTTGCCCAGATATGGCCCTGTTCCCGTGTTCTGGGGGGACACATCTTTTGGGGCCACCATTCACCCCATTATCTGTATATAAAACAACACTTATTTTAGGAGATCACCACAGACTCATATAGATGGGCACAGACAGTGGCCACACAGGTGGGGTCTGGAGAGAATGAGGATCCTGGAGTCACCTGGAATGGATCAAGGCCTGGCTTCATCAGGTGAGGGGAATCACAGGGAGGAGCGGGGCGTGGTCTTGTTCAGGCATCAAAAAGGCCATGTCGGGTGGAATGTGAGATGCATCATGAGGGCAGGGAGCTTTGTAGGGCCTGATGGAGGGATTAGGCTTGAGACAGGGCCGTGGGTATAGAGGGGAATTAGTGTGGGGGTTGGCCATATGCCCTGGAGAAGGAGCTGACAGTCCCTGGGGCACAAGGAACTGGGAACCTGGGAGGCCTCCATGTTACTGAGCCGAACTAGAGTCCACACACCTGAGTGCAGTAAAGCCAGTCACCTGACACCAGTTGCAGTAAAGGAAAGTGCAACGTTAATTGTAAAGGCACCAATACGTGGAGACAGGTAACTCGTGCTCTAAATCCCGAAATCCCTGAAGGGTTTCAGGAAAGCAATTTTACAGGCCACATGAGGGAGGGGGTCACAGAGTATGTTATTCGCTGATGTACGGTTCTCTGGTTGGTGAGGTAACAGGCGGCTAACCTCACAAATCCTCAGGCACTGGACACTCGGGGTGACGTGTTCATGCTCATCAAGTAGTTAACTTCTTCCACTCAGTGGGGCTTTTAGCAGCTGTAAAACAACTCCCTGAGTGTGCCTGAGATACTATTATCTCCATACTTCAGAGAGGAGCTACAGCAGAGGATACAGGATGGGGTCTGTCCTGGGAGGGCCCCATAGGCTCCTGCTCGGTTACACCAGGTGTCTGGGTTCAGCAGCTGGAGAAGCTGGGGCTGCCTCCGGGGCATGGGGAGCAGCAGGATCACAGTGCTCAAGGGGCCTGTTAGACCCCAGGATGAGATGGGGAGGCCGTGGGTGGATAGATGCACCTGGCCTGGGAGAGGGGTGCAGGCTGGAAATGTCACTGGAATCATCACAGGGAGGAAGGGGAAAGGGCAGGAGGGGGCAGGTGGGTTATAGCACCTATGTGCAGGTGATGATGGTCCTGTTGGACACAACTCAGAGCCGTAAGGAGTGGTGGTCAGGGGCCCAGCTTCATCCTCTTGTTCTTTGCTTATCTGTAACTTCCCACTCCTGCAGCGAGGAGCCTGGCCCCCACCATTTGCATTTGTCAGCTCTTTTCTCCTCTTCAGATTACATGTACAGTGGTCTCAGAATTGCTAGCTACTGCACTCTGGAAAGATCTCTATAAAATGAAGCCGAGTGTTTATGTGCAGGCCATTTTGCCTTTTGTGTATAGATTTCATTCATTTCCAAAGTCAACACATTTTGTCCCATCTCCTACAGTGAGGTATATTTTTCGTGCATTTCTAATGTGGTTAGGTTTTGTCGCATTGGATATTCTGTCCTGCGACTCTCCTACACTCTAAATAACTGTACTTGAATAGATTGTTTGATCCCTTGGGCTATACAAATCGATGAGTGTAGATAAATGCATAGTGACAGGTGTCCATCGTAAAGCATCACAGGGAATACCTCAGTCCCCTTCAGCAGATGACCTGCTTATGATCTATGTAGCTTTGCTTTTCATAGAATGTCATAAATGAGGTCATACTGTGTGCTGTCTCTCCAGACTGTATTCTTTCACTGAGTGATATGCACATGAGATTTAACCATGCTTTTCAAGGTTTGGTGGTTCATTCCTTACTACTGATGAGTAATACTCCATTGTATGTGTATGGAAGGAAAAACAATTTTCACTCTGCCCTTCCATAATAAAAGACAAATTACCAGGAGGAAAAACAGAAGCATACCTCCTCTATGCTTCCCTGGTGGCTTTGTGATAAAGAATCTGCCTGTAATACAGGAGATTTGGGTTTGACCCCCGGGTTGGGAAGATCCCCTGGAGAAGGAAATGGCAACCCACTCCAGTATTCTTGCCTGGAGAATCCCACGGACAGAGGATCCTGGTGGGCTACAGTCCGTGGGGTTGCAAAGAGGTGAACACTACTTAGTGACTAAAACAACAAATAGCTTCTGTATACAGGGTAGCTGCCAAAGAAACCTGAGTCAGTCCCTGAAATGTCCAAAGTCATCACCTTAAATACTGTCTTCAGCTAAACACAGAAGACCCCAAAGAATGGGAAAAGCCCGTATGGAAGGTAATTACACAAGACACAGTAAGGAAGGGTATGATCGTTTATAGATTTAAGTCAGGACCTCTGCATTGATGTTACTTGAGTTTTAATTATCCTGTATTTCTGGTGCAAACAGGGACAACCCTCAAATGCAGCGATTTCTCTGTTATAAATGTCAATCACAAAATGGCAGTTTCTGCATAGTTTCTGGAGAGCCCTCTGTTTTTTTTTTTTTTTTCCCATGGGAATAGGCTTAAGCAATCCTCACAGCAGAGAGGCATATTTTGGGGTGGTATGTTCTACTTGCTTTGAGATGGATATACCCCAATTTGATTATTCATTCATCTATTGAAAGATACCCTGATTACTTCACGCTTTTAACTATTATGGATAGTGCTGCTGTGCCTAAGTTCATCTTTGTTTGCATTTGGGCATGGAGTTTTCAAAGAAGTTTCCTAAATACTGGAAGTATGATTGTTGGATCCCAAGGTGAGGTTTGTTTAGCTTTGGAGAAAACTGCCCAACTGTGTTACAAGGTGGCTGTGCGTGCATCCCACCAGCAGTGAGGGAGCGTTCCTGCTGTTCCTCAGCCTCCAGCAATTTGTATTGTCATATATTTAGAGTTTAGCATTCCTAATATGTATAGTGTGATAGCTCGTGACTTTAATTTGTAATTCCCTAATGGTGTATGCTGTTGGGCGTGTTTCTGTTTTGTACTATCTGTATAACTTTTTTTTGGCTGGGTGTCTGTTCAGATCTTTACTTATTGTTTATAGGGTTGTTCAAGAGGTCTTTGTCTATTTTGTGTCCAAATCTTGTATCAGATATGAATTCTGCAAATATTTTTCTTCCAGTTTGTGGCTTGTATTTTGATTTTCTGAATGAGGTCTTTCAGAATAGACATCTTTATTTCTATAAAGTCCACAATGTTTTTCTTTTGTGGACTGACAGCTTGTGTGTTAAAACTCAGAGCTCATGATATACAGGCCAAACCCAGGGGCATGTAGATTTTCTATGTTTATGTCCACAATTTTGATAGTTTCAAAATTTGAATATCTGTTAATAAATTGGAGTGAATTTGGTGACTACATTTCATTCTATACAGTTTCGAGTTAATTATTCCTTAATTATTTTGGAGAAGTTTTGGATATTGGCAATATTTCAGTTTGAATTTCCGTAGTTTAATAGACCTAGCAGAACTGCCCTGAGGGGTGGAGTCTCCACTTGGCTGTGCCTGCGCGAGTGAGGGAGGCTTGACCTGCAGTTCTCATTGGCTGGCAGGGAGCGAGGAGCCCGCCTCCCTGACCCACCCCCACCCCAAGCGGAAATCCCGCTCTGACTGAGCACCTGCGTGTGGCTGCTGACAGGAGTCTGGTCTCCTCAGGGCCCACTGGGGTTTCAGCTTTGGGACGTTGTGGGATTCAGTTCAGGAAGACAGGGAGTCTGGTCTCCTCAGGACCTGCTCAGGTTTTGGCTTTGGGACATTATGGGGTTCACTTCAGGCTGACAGGAGATGGGTCTCCTCAGGACCCATTGGTGTTTAGGCTTTGGGACATTGTGGGGTTAGTTCAGGCTGAATGGGTATCTGGTCTCCTCAGGACCTGCTGGTGCTTCAGCTTTGGGACTTTTTGGAGTTCAGTTGAGGGATATGGGAATCTGGCCATTGAGGACCCACTGGGGCTTCGGCTTTGGGACATTGTGGTGTTCAGTTCAAGCTGATGGGAGTCTGGTCTCCTCAGGACCCAGTCGGGTTTTAGCTTTGATACATTTTGGGGTTCAATCCAGGGTGATGGGAGTCTGGCCCCTCAGGACCCATTATGACTTTGGCTTTGGGACATTGTGGGGTTAGTTCAGGCTGATGGGAGTCCGGTCTCCTCAGGACCTGCTGGTGCTTCAGCTCTGGGACTTTGTGGGGTTCAGTTAAGGCTGACAGGAGTCTGGTATTTTCAGGACTCACTGGGATTTCAGCTTTGGGACATTGTGGGGTTCAATTCAGGAAGATGGGAGTCTGGCCACTGAGGACCCACTGGGGCTTTGGTTTTGGTACGTTGTGGGGTTCAGATTAAGCTGACAGGAATCTGGTCTTCTTGGGACCCACTGGGTTTTCAGCTTTGATACATTTTGGGGTTCAATCCAGGGTGATGGGAGTCTGGCCCCTTAGGACCCATTAAGGCTTTGGGACATTGTGGGGTTCAGTTCAGGTTGACACAAGCCTCGTTTCCTCAGGACCTGCTGGGGCTTCGTCTTTGGTACATTGTGGGGTTCAGTCAAGTCTGACAGGAGTCTGGTTTCCTCCGGACCTGCAGGGAGGTGGTGCCGCTGAAGGAAAAGGTGAGGAAAATTGGGAAGAAACTTTCTGTGTGTGGCTATTGCTCAGTGTCTGTATTCAGAGGACCCAGGACAGTTAGGGCTTGATGTGGAAAGTTGTGGGTTTTTAGTCAGTTTTTGTCTGTGGTATAGAATGGTGTCCATTGTTGTTCCTTGGTGTGTGGTGTCCATTTTTCCCAGCATGGTTTATTGAGGGGACTGTCCTTTCCTGGGTGTATGTTCTTAGCTCCTTTCTTGTAAATTGATTACCAGAACCTGTAGATTTATTTCTGGGCTCTCTGGTATCTGTGCCTGTTTCTGATACAGTTCCACATGTCTTGTGGTGCCTTTAGGTGTGTAATGCAGATTGAAGTCAGGGATGGAGGTGCTGCCAGCCTGGTCTCCTTTCTTAGGGTCACTTTGGCTCTTCTGGGTCCTTTGTGGTTCCTCACAGATGTTAACATTGTTTTTGTTTCTGTGAAATATGTCAATGAGATGTTGGTAGTGATTGCATGAATGTGTACGTTACTTTGGTTAGAATGGAGATTTTAACGGTATTGTCCCCCGTGAGCATGGGATGTCTTTTCATATCTGTTCAGTTTAAGTGAGCAGTGTGTCTTGCAGTTTTTAGCTTGCAGCTCTTTCAAGTCCTTGGTTAAATTTCTAGTTTTTGGGGGATGCAATTGGACAGGGGATTATTTTCTTAATTTCTCATTCTGATAGTTCTTTATTAGTGTAGAGAATCACACATGATCTTGCAGTTCTACTGATTTATTTTTTTGGCCATAGGATCACTTCAACTTGCATCAGCTTCCCAAACTTTGTGCAAATGTCTTTCTCCATTCTAATGCAGTTTTCTTTTTCTGGGACCACCACTGGGGCTTTCCTTCATGTCAAAAACTTTCGTGGATTTAAAGTGACAAGATGACTATCATCTGCATGGCTTTTTCTGTGTGGCTTCTTTCACTGAGGATGTTTTCAGTGCTTTTCCATGTTGTAACCTGTATCATTTTTTAATTGTGATTGCAAACATATAGTATTTATCATTTGAGTCATTTTAAGTATGCACTTCTATAGCATTAACTGCACACAGGTTGTAAAAATATCCTCACCATTTATCTCCAGAATCTTTTCCTTTTCCCGAAGTGACACTGTAACCATTAAACACTCACCACCCTCAATCCCTGGCTACCTTATTCTACTTGTAATTTGTCTTGTTTGGATATCTTGTACTGGTGGAATCATAGAACACTTTTCCTTTTGTGTCAGCCTTGTTTCACTTCACATAATGACTTGAAGATTCATTCACATTAGAGCATGTGTGAGAGTTATCTTGTTTTTGAAGGTTGAATCATATTCCATTGTGTTTATACTACACTGTGCTTATCCATTTATCTGTTGAATGCTTGTGTTGCTTCCATCTTTCGGCTACTGTGAATAATGCTTCTATGAATATGGGATACGAATATCTGTTACAGTTCTTGGTTTTAAATATTTTGGGTGTATTCCCTGGACTGAAATTGATGGGTTCTGTTAACTCTGTGTTTGTTTTTGAGGAGCCCCCTACTGTTTTCTGCAGCTGTGGCTGTATTTTACTATATGGCATATATTATTGTATGCCTTTATATGGCAGAGTAATTCATCTTATGGATTGATCTACCTTATTTTGCTTATTCATTCACCTGTTGGTGTACATTTTCATTGTTTTTACCTTGGGCTGTTGAGAACAGTGCTGCTATGAATATTGGTGTACAACTTAATATTTGAACATCTGTTTTAAATTCTTTGTATGTATGTCTAGGAGTGGAGCTTCCAAAACGTATGATAATTACATTTCTATATTTTTGAGAAAATGCTGAAGTTTTACACACATTTATTGCACCATTTTACATCTCCACAAGTAAAGTTGGAGTTCCAATTTCTGTACATTTTTGCCAACATTTGTTATTTGTCTTTATTATTGATTTTTCCCCATGTCCATCCTGTGTGCCTTATTAAGGAGAAAGTCATAATTTTGGACCCACACTTGAGAGGGAAGTTAGCTTCACATACTTGATGGACAGCTGAGTGTCTGTATCAATGTTTAGAATCTTTCTGCATAGAGATTTTTATTCAACACTACTCATAAAATTATGTAACTTTTTAAAAAAACCAGTTTGGACATATGAAAATTATTTTAAACTTTTGGTTATAATCCAGCACTATGTTATTAGCCTGCTTAGTTTATTCTTGCTTTGGCTATTGAGAGCTTTTTCTATGCTCTCTTGTTTTTATTTTACATAATTCAGCTTTCATGGGGTTTTTTGGTACTTCTTTCTCACATTTTAAGATTGTCTTGCTTTACATATTTACTGTCTCAGTCCTAGTATCAGCCACATATTTAAAGAACCCTTATTCCTTTTTATTAGAGAATGGTAGTAAAAACTTGCATGTGGGAACTTACTATTCTTAGTAGACAATGCATGAAAATACATATGCATGTATCTCAGACTATGCATATACACAGTTATGAAGATTTTCACAGAGAGCTATGTGTTTCTGTATTAGGCTAGTTTATAATGATGTCTCCAACCTGATCTGTTATGACACAGGGATTGTAACCATCTCTCTTTGTCTGCCTGTAACTTCCCACTCCAGTGGTAAGAAATCTGGCTTCCACTACTTTTCATTTATCAAATTAAGTGCTTGTTCCATTCGATGACTGATACGGTAGTTTCAGTCCTGTTAGCTACAACCTCCCATAGGAAAGAACTTACAGTGTCCATTGTTTATGCATGGTACATTTTGCCTTTGGCCTGCAGATTCCATTCATTTCCACAGTGATCTTCAGTCAGCTCATTCTGTCCTACCACTAAGAGTGGGTTTTTTTCTTTTTCTTCTTTAAAAAAAAAATCTCTTGGCTATGTTATATGGCATGTGGGACTTTAGGTCCCTGACCAGGAATTGAACCCACCTTTCCTGCATTGGCAACGTGGAGTCTTAACCACTGGACCACCAGGGAAGTCCTGAAGTTTTTCATACATTTCTCAGTCAGTTAGATTCTTTGTTAAATTCCTCATTCCAGTCTTTGAATGGAATAAATAAATGAATGTGAATAGGTAATAATTTTCTTGTTGGGTTCTAAAAACAAAAATCCATGTGCTCAGACAAATTCACAGTGGCAGGTATTCATCACTGCAATACCATGTGAAATATTTCAGCCACATATCCATAAACTGTTTATTATGTCTGTTTTGCCTTTTCTAGAATGTCTTATAAGTTTGTACAGTGTGTAGCACTTGAGGCCAGATTCCTTCACTTAGTAATGTAAGTGTTAGATTCATGCTTTTTCTATAAATGGGTTGGTGGTTCATTCCTTTGTATCTCTGAATACTATTGTGTTGCATTATATGAGAGTAAAGATAATTTTCTCTCTATCCTTTGATGTTCTTTATGAGATCCTCATAACGAAAGGGAGATGAATTGGAGAAAAAAAATCAGAGGTTTAATATATGCTGTGCATTCGTGTATACTTGAAAGATAGCAGGGAACACTGAGTCACTTCCTAAAATGGTGCAAGTTCAGTTCAGTTCAATCACTCAGTCGAGACCAGCTGTTTACAACCCCATGGGCTGCAGCACACCAGGCTTCCCTGTCCATCACCAACTCCCAGAGCTGGCTCAAACTAATGTCCATGAGTCAGTGATGCCATCCAACCATCTCATCCTCTCTCGTCCCCTTCTCCTGCTGTCAATCTTTCCCAGCATCAGGGTTTTTTTTCAAATGAGTCAGTTCTTCCCATCATGTGGCCAGTGTGTTGGAGTTTCAGCTTTAGCATCTGTCCTTCCAATGAATACTCAGGACTGATTTCCTTTAGGATGGACTGGTTGGATCTCCTTGCAGTCCAAGGGACTCTCAAGAGTCTTCTCCAACACCACAGTTTAAAAGAATCAATTCTTCAGTGCTCAGCTTTCTTTATAGTCCAACTCTCACATCCATACATGACTACTAGAAAAACCATAGCTTTGACTAGATGGACCTTTGTTGGCAAAGTAATGTCTCTGCTTTTTAATATGCTGTCTAGTTTGGTCATAGCTTTTCTTCCAAGGAGCAAGAGTCTTTGAATTTCATGGCTGCAGTCACCATCTGCAGTGATTTTGGAGCCTAAGAAA
Source organism: Cervus canadensis (assembly GCF_019320065.1). NCBI lineage: Eukaryota > Metazoa > Chordata > Mammalia > Artiodactyla > Cervidae > Cervus > Cervus canadensis. Next base: position 43,263 of record NC_057386.1, on the reverse strand, counting down.
ATAAAGTCTCTCACTGTTTCCATTGTTTCCCCATCTATTTGCCATGAAGTGATGGGACCAGATGACATGATCTTAGTTTTTTGAATGTTGAGTTTTAACCCTTTTTCACTCTCCTCTTTCAGTTTTATCAAGAGGCTCTTCAGTTCCTCTTCACTTTCTGCCATAAGGGTTGTGTCATCTGTGTATCTGAGGTTATTGATATTTCTCTAAGTAATCTTGATTTCAGCTTGTCTTTCATCCAGCCCAGTATTTCACATGATGTACTCTGCATATAAGTTAAATAAACAGGGTAGCAATATACAGTCTTGATGTACTGCTTTCCCAATTTGGAACCAGTCCCTTGTTCCTTGTCTGATTCTAACTGTTGCTTCTTGACCTCCATACAGATTTCTCAGGAGGCAGGTCAGGTGGTCTGGTATTCCAATCTCTTTAAGAATTTTCCACAGTTTGTTGTGATCTACACAGTCAAAGGCTTTGGAATAATCAATAAAGCAGAAGTAGATGTTTTTCTGGAATTCTGTTATTTTTTTCTATGATCCAGCAGATATTGGCAATTAGATCTCTGGTTCCTCTGCGTTTTCTAAATCCAGCTTGATCATCTGTACATTCATGGTTCACGTACTGTTTAAGCCTGGCTTAGAGAATTTTGAGCATTACTTTGCTAGTGTGTGAGATGAGTGCAATTGTGTGGTAGTTTGAGCATTCTTTGGCATTGCCCTTCTTTGGGATTGGAATGAAAACTGATGTTTTTTAGTCCCGTGGCCACTGCTGAGTTTTCCAAATTTGCTGGCACATAGAGCGCAGCACTTTCACAGCATCATCTTCTAGGATTTGAAAAAGCTCAATTGGAATTGCATCACCTCCCACAAGTTTGTTTGTAGTTATGCTTCCTAAGGCCCCTTGAATTTGCATTCCAGGATGTCTGGCTCTAGGTGAGTGGTCACACCATCGTGGTTATCTGGGTCATGAAGATCTTTTTTTTGTACAGTTCTTCTATGTATTCTTGCCACCTCTTCTTAATATCTTCTGCTTCTGCTAGGTCCATACCATTTCTGTCCTTTGTTGTGCCCATTTTTTGCACAAAATGTTCCCTTGCTATCTCTGATTTTCTTGAAGAGATCTCTAGTCTTTCCCATTCTGTTGTTTTCCTCTATTTCTTTGCATTGATCACTGAGGAAGGCTTTCTTATCTTTCCTTGCTATTCTTTGGAACTCTGCATTCAAATGGGTATATCTTTCCTTTCTCCTTTGCCTTTAGCTTCTCTGCTTTCCTCAGCTATTTGTAAGACCTCCTCAGACAACCATTTTGCCTTTTTCCATTTCTTCTTCTTGGGGGTGGTCTTGATCATTGCCTCATGTACAATGTCACGAATCTCTATTCATAGTTCTTCAGGCACTCTGTCTATCAGATCTAATGCCTTAAATCTATTTGTCACTTCCACTGGATAATCATAAGGGATTTGATGTAGGTCATATATGTAGAGTCATATGTAGGTCATATGTAGAGTCTTCTCTTGTGTTGTTGGAAGAGGGTGTTTGCTATGACCAGTGTGTTCTCTTGGCAAAACTCTGTTAGCCTTTGCCCTGCTTTATTTTGTACTCCAAGGCCAAGTTTGCCTGTTACTCCTGGTATCTCTTGACTTTTGTATTCCAAGACTGGTCCAAGAAATGGTCCGAGACTTTACCTTAAACACTTTCATCAACTAAGAATGAAAGAAGGAGGTTAGGGAATGGAAGAAGACATTTAAGGGAATTTATTTATAAGGTGAATCACAGTAAATAAGGGTAAATAAGGGTATGGTGGTTTTGCAGACTAACTTCCAGCTTAGACAATCTTTTCTTGATATTTATCGTCATCCAATTCCTGTCCCAGAGAGGGACACACCCTTACAGATGGTAACATCCTTAGTAAATGTAAATCTGCTTCATAAAATGGCATTTCTACTTGGTTTTCCAAGATTCTCCTGGTGCTGCTGTTTTTTAAAATTAATCAGTCCAAAATAATCCTTTTGTCAAATGTGCATATTTTGGGTGTGCTGTATTGTGCTCCCCTTGACATGTCTGTGTCCTAATTTACTTATGAATGCATCTATGGAAGGACATCCTGATATCTTTAAGTTTTTGACTATTACGTTACTTGATGCTAGTTTTTATCTCATAGTTTTGCAAAGCAGTTGTCTAAATACAAGAGAGATACTTCTTGGATCCTGAGGTGAGACTGTTTAGATTTGGAGAAAAGTGCCAAACTGTCTTCCAAAGTTGACTGTACATGCATTCCGCCAGCATCTTGAGTGTATTCTTTATGCTTATTTACTATCTATCTTCTTTGGCCAGGTGTGTATTTCAATCTTTACCAAATTTTAAAGAGGTTGTTTAGTATAATTCAAGTCAGATCCTTTTTCAGATATGTGTTTTGGAAATGGCACTAGTGGTAAAGAACCCACTTGCAAATACAGGAGACATAGGAGATGCGGGTTTGACCCCTTGGCTGGGAGGATCCCCCGGAGGAGGGTGTGGCAACCCACTCCAGTATTCTTGGCTGGAGAATCCCATGGACAGAGGAGCCTGGCAGGTTATAGTCCATAGGGTCACAAAGAGTCAGACATGACTGAAGTAACAGAATACATACAGTATGTGCTTTGTCTTTTGGTTTTCTGAATAAGGTCTTCCATAGAGTAGAAATTTTTAATTTTATAAAGTCCACATTATTTTTTCTTTTGTTGATAGACTTTTATTAAAAGTTATTTTTTGTTTTATTTTTATTTTTGGCTGCACTGGGTCTTTGTTTTGCATGGGCTTTTTCTAGTTGTGGTCGTGGGGCTACTGCTAGTTACAATATGTGGGCTTCCCTTGGAAGTGGCCTCTCTTGCTGTGGAGCATGGGCTTCTAGGCTCTTGGGCTCAGTAGAAAATATTTTAAAAATATTTTTCCTGATACATGAGTATAGGATATTTGTTTTTTTTTCTGTTCTCAATATCTTTATCAATGCCCTATAGTTTTCTAATTATAGGTCTTTTATGTCTTTGGTTAAATTTATTCCTAGATAGTTTTTTTTTTTTCTTGAATTGTGAATAGGATTGTTTTCTTATTCTTTCTGATGGTTTGTTATTCATGCATAGAAAAAAAATTGATTTTTGTGGTTTTTTTTTTTTTTTGCTGAGTTTATCTTTTAACATATTTTTTGAAATAATGTGAAAGATTGTGAAGCTAAAATCTCACTGTTTCTCCTGCAATCCAGATCATCTATAGGACCCATGACTTAGTGGCTACTAACACCCTCTTCCCATGATGCCTCTTAATACTAATAACATATGGACCCCTACAAGGGAAATAAATGTCACAACTTTGGTTGAACTTGGTCTGGTAAGTCTTGGCCTCTATAACAAAGCCTGATGCCTGTCTCACCTGATTTCTTGAATGATATTGTCATGGTTGTTTTGAAAAGTAACTCACTTTCCACTAATTTAAAATGTACAGAAATTTTTATAATGGTAAAAAGTACTCATATTTGCCAATTCACACAGTTCAGTGTGTTTTACCCAAAACAGTGACACTCTCCTGAGGAACCAACACCTAGCCCCCCATGAGGAAATCATGACTTCTGTGTAATAGTTTAATACACAGACCCACTTGCACTTTCACCTGCTGCCCCAACTGTGTGAAGATACCTTTTTCCATCCTGATCCAGTTTTCTTTTCCTGGAGCCATTCCTGAGTTTCCCCTCATTTGGATGGCCTTGATGGATGGATTTAAAGCAGACAAGATGAATATGGGATCTGGGTGACCTTTTATGGTATGGCTTTTCTCACTAAGGATGTTTTTAATATTCATGTATGTTGTAACAATTATGACCACTACACTTTTTTCTCATTGTCATTAAAAATACAAAACGCGGCATTAACCATTTAATTCATTTTAAGTATGCAGTTTTGTGATACTAATTCCTTTCACATAGTTGCACAAATAAGTTAAATAATGTGTGTACCTCCTGTGTGCATGGCAGATACTCATATATATATATGAAGTGAAGTGAAGTGAAGTCGCTCAGTCATGTCCGACTCTTTGCAACCCCATGGACTATGTGTGTGTATACACACACACACACACACACACCACAGCCACACACATGCATCTTTATCCATTCATCAGTTGTTGGACAGGTAGGTTTCTTTCACATCTTTGCTGTTGTGAATAGTGCTGCTATGAACATAGTGGTGAATGTATCTTTTTGAATTATAGCTTTGTCTGGATATATGCCCAGGAGTGGGATTGCTAATTCATATGGCAGTGTTTTAGTTTTTTGAGGATCCTCCATACTGTTTTCCACAGTGGCTGCATCAATTCCCACCAACAGTATAGGAGATTTCATTTTCTCCACCCCGTCACCAGCATTTGTTATTTGTAGACATTTTATCGATGCTGTTCTGACGACTATCAGGTGATACCTCACTGTGGTTTTGATTTGCATTGCTTTAATAATTAGCAGTGTGAAGTGTCTTTTTATGTGCCTGTTGATCATCTGTATGAGTTCTTTGGAGAAATGTCTATTTAGACCTGCCCATTTTTTATTAATTTTTTTGAGATGCATGCACTGTTTGTGTGTTTTGGAAATTAGACCTTTTTGGTGGCATAATTTGCAAATATTTTCCCCAACAATTAGTATAGGTGCTGGGATAACCAGATCCTACATGCAAAAGAACAAAGTTGGACCCCTACTTCCCTCACTATTCAAAATCAACTCAAAATGGATCAAAGGCCTAGATGTAAGAACCAAAATTATACACCCCATAGAAGAAAACATGAGAGAAAAACTTCATGACTTTGGATTTGGCCATGATTTCTTAGATCTGCTACCAAAACCACAAACAACAAAAGGGAAAAGAGATGAATTAGACTTCTTCAAAACAAGGTTGTTGTGCACAAAAGGAATAAGGAAAAAGATCCGTCATCCAAAATGGCACAAGATGTTTGCATATCACGTACCTGATAAAGGTCTGTAGCCTATAAGCCAAGACCCTGCTGGCTCAGTGGGGTGCCCGTGGGGCCCCTCCCATCCCAGATGATAAGGGGGTTTTAGGCCCACAACACCCTTGGGCTGGACACTGGTCATCCTCAGCACCATCAAGGAGTGAGTGCTGGATGGTTTTGAGCGCAGTTCCTTCTCATCACTGCCGTCAAAGACTGGAGGCTTCAGCATGTCTCCAGAACAACACAGAATCTTTGCAAGTCTTTGAGAACCAAGGGATCATCCTTCACTTTCTTGAAAAGTGCATCTTACTTCATAGCAGTGACCTTTTCCAAGTGGCTCCCATGGTGTTCTCCCACCTTCTTTATTTCTCTGAAAGTGGCCAGGGCAATTTGGGTGGCTCTAGTCCCCACAGCAGGTGACAAGGCCAGTGGGGCCAGGTCCTGGTGGCCCTTCCCTTCACTGGATACTAATTCAGACTCTCAGGTTGACTTTGAACATGGCTGCCCCTGCTTCTCCATCAAGAATTCTCATCTCCTCACCTTCTCTTTTCCTCTTGCTTCTCAGTCTCAGATATACCTGACATCACCACTCACAGTTCCTGAAGAGCCCAGAGATTTTTCCTGAAGGAAAGGTTCTGAAAGATTCAGAAGGATAAATAAAGAATGCAGATGATTCCTATCTCGTGCTGATGCCTAGAGGGTGATGATAGTGAGTGTTTTCTCATGAGAATTGTAAAATCCTCCAAGTAATAGATCATTGGGGGGCATCCTTTGTCTTCCTGCTCATTCTAATAATGTTGTTCCTGAATTTTAATTCAGTAAAAATTTATCTTATAAATATGCCAAGGGGGAGATCCATTTAAAAATGTTACTGAAGTAACTCCAAGGGATTTACAACAAACAGCGACACAGAACCTGAGGTCAGACACTTGCTGAGAGATTCCCACCCTGAGCCACTGTCCCTTGAAGGGTGGGATGGCCGTGACCGTCCTCCGGCAGGTAAGCCTCCTCAGGCACACCCTGTGTGGGACCACCGCATCACAGAATCTCAGAATGGCCGTGACCGTCCTCTGGCAGGTAAGCCTCCTCAGGCACACCCATGTGGGACCAGCGCATCACAGAACCTCAGAATGGCCAATGGCCGGCAGCTGGCGAGAGATGAGGAAAACGGTTGTCCCAGCATCTTGGGTCAACTCCTGGGCAAGGACTTAGTAAGGGTCAGCGTCAGGCCGTTAGAGCCAGCATCAGGGCCTTAGAGACAGTGTCAGGACCTCAGAGATAACTTGATGGCCTTAGCATGAGTCAGTTAAGGCTGTTCATTAGGACACTTCAGAGACTTTATTAGGGACATATTCAGGGCCTTGGTTATGGACAGAATCAGAGGGATATTTAGTGACAGCATAGACTATAAGGGACAGCATCAAGGCCTACGCTAGGGACAGTGTCAAGGCTTCAGGTAAGGTTGTTCCTTAGGGATATCTCAGGGGTTTCAATAGGACCAGCATCAGGGCTGTAGTTAGAACCAGTGTCAGGGCAATAGTTAGTGACAAAATCAGGGTGTTACTTAGGGAAAAAGTCAGGTCATTATTATTGACAGTGTCAGGGCCTTTGTGAGGAGGAGGTTCTTGAGCTTACCAAGGAACAGGATCAGAGAAATAGGACCATTGTCAGGTCATGAGTTAGGGCCACAATTAGGGTGTTACATATGGAAAGAGTTAGGTTATTAATGACAGTGTCTGGGCCTTAGGTAGAGTCATCATCAAGACCTTAGGAAGAGCTTCAGTTCAGTTCAGTCTCTCAGTTGTGTCCAACACTTTGTGACCCCATGGACTGCAGCATGCCAGGCTTCCCTGTCCATCACCAACTCCCAGAGCTGGCTCAAACTCATGTCCATTGAGTCAGTGATGCCATCCAACCATCTCATCCTCTATCATCCCCTTCTCCTCCTGCCTTCAATCTTCCCAGCATCAGGGTCTTGTCAAATGAGTCAGTTCTTTGCATAGTGGCCAAAATATTGGAACTTCAGCTTCAGCCTGTCCTTCCATGACTATTCAGGACTTATTTTCCTTTAGGATGGACTGGTTGGATCTCCTTGCAGTCCAAGGGACTCTCAAGAGTCTTCTCCAACACCACAGTTCAAAAGCATCAATTCTTCAGTGCTCAGTTTTCTTTTATAGTCCAACTCTCACATCCATACATGACTACTAGAAAAAACCATAGCCTTGACCAGACAAACCTTTGTTGGCAAAGTAATGTCTCTGCTTTTTAATATGCTATCTAGGTTGGTCATAACTTCCTTCCAGGAGTAAGTGTCTTTTAATTTCATGGCTGCAGTCACCATCTGCAGTGATTTTGGAGCCCCCAAAAATAAAGCTGACACTGTTTCCACTGTCTCCCATCGATTTCCCATGAAGAGATGGGACCAGATGCCATGATCTTAGTTTTCTGAATGTTAAGCGTTAAGCCAAATTTTCACTCTCCTCTTTCACTTTCATCAAGAGGCTTTTTAGTTCCTTTTCATTCTCTGCCATAAGGGTGGTGTCATCTGCATATCTGAGGTTATTGATATTTCTCCCGGCAATCTTGATTCCAGCTTGTGCTTCACCCAGCCCAGCGTTTCTCATGATGTACTCTGCATATAAGTTAAATAAGCAGGGTGATGGTATGCAGCCTTGACATACTCCTTCCCTGATTTGGAACCCGTCTGTTGTTCCATGTCCAGTTCTAACTGTTGATTCTTGACCTGCATACAGATTTCTCAGGAAGCAGGTCAGGTGGTCTGGTATTCCCAGCTGTTTAAGAATTTTCCACAGTTTGTTGTGATCCACACCGTCAAAGGCTTTGGTGTAGTCAATAAAGCAGAAGTAGATACTTTTCTGGAACTCTGTTGCTTTTTTGATGATCCAACAGATGTTGGCAATTTGATCTCTGGTTCCTCTACCTTTTCCAAATTCAACTTGAACATCTGGACATTCATGGGTCATGTACTGTTGAAGCCTGGCTTAGAGAATTTTGAGCATTACTTTGTTAGCATGTGAAATGAGTGCAATTGTTATGGGATTCCAGTTGAGCTATTTCAAATCCTAAAAGATGATGCTGTGAACGTGCTGCACTCAATATGTCAGCAAATTTGGAAAACTCAGCAGGGGCCACAGGACTAGAACAGTTCAGTTTTCATTCCAATCCCAAAGAAAGGCAATGCCAAAGAATGCTTAAACTACCGCAGAGTTGGACATGACTGAGCGACTGCACTGAACTGAACTTGAACATTCTTTGGCATTTCCTAACACCCTGGGCGCCCACCTCGAGCCCGGGCCTAGGGACCCCAACTGGCATTTTTCGCCCGGGGAGCCCTGACGTGGGGCGGCCCAACACCTGCTTCCAAAGGCCTCCCGTGGCTGTTTGCTTCTTCTGGCAGAGCTAGCTTTGCTCCCCGCTCCGGCACTGGGAATGCCAGGGGCCGGCCCACCACACCTCGCTGGGGGCCCATGGGAGGTGCCAGGTGTCCTCGGCCAGGTGACCCCGGCATGGCACTCGCCCCCCTCAGATGCACTCATGCTGCCTCCTTCCCCGTGGGCAGGACTGCACTGACCTAGAAAGGTGTTTGCTAGGTTCGCAGAGTGCAGGCAGACACCTAGCCAGACTTGGGATTTGAGGCCCTGGCAGCAGGCCCGGAGGCCTGGTGTCTGATGATCCACACACTGGATGTGCGATAGAGGCCTGAAAACCCACTCTCTGGGGCTGCCTTTCCTGCCTCCAAGGACGATAGTGTTCCCAGCCGCCTGCAGGCTGAGAGTCACCCTCGGCTGGGAAGCGCTGGCTGGGAGGTCAGTTGGCAGTGGCAATGGCCCCTGGGGCACCGTGCCTGGGGGGGGCTCCCACACTCCCAGGGAACGTCGAGGCAACCCCCACACGGCTGTTCCATCACATTTGCTCTGCAGGAGAGAGCTCGCAAGCCTAGGCCTTTCTGCACCACGCTCGTCTACTGCCGGCAGAACACCTTGGGCGCCCACCTGGAGCCCGGACGTAGGGGCCCCAATTGGCATTTTTCGCCCAGGGAGCCCTAACGCGGAGCGGCCCAGTATCTGCTTCCAAAGGCCTCCTGTGGCTGTTTGTTTCTTCTGCCAGAGCTAGCTTTGTTCCCCACTCCGGCATTGGGCATGCCAGGGGCTGGCCCGCCACCACTCGCCGGAGACACATGGGAGGTGCCAGGTGGCTAGGCCAGGTGACCCCAGCATGGCACCTGGCCACCTCAGACACACTCCCACAGCCTCATTCCCCATGGGCAGGACCGCGCTGACCTAGGAATTTGTTTGCAAGGCTTGCAGACTGCAGGCAGACACCCAGGCCTGACTCAGGAATTGAGGCCCTGGAGCAGGCCCGGAGGTCTGGCGTCCGAGGAGCCAGACTGGCTGCGTGACAGAGGCCTGAAAACCAACTCTCTGGGGCTGCCTTTCCTGCCTCCCAGGAAGATAGCATCCCCAGCTGCCTGTGGGCTGAGAGTCACCCCTGGCTAGGAAGCCCTGACTGGGAGGTCATTTTGCAGTGGCATTGGCCCCTGGGGCCCCGCGCCCAGGGAGGGCTCCCACACTCCCAGGGAACATCCAGCCAACCTCCACACGGCTGTTCCGTCATGTTTGCTCTGCAGGAGAGAGCTCTCAAGCCTAGGCTGATCTGCACTGTGCTCAGCTTCTGCGGGCAGAATACCCTGGGTGCCGACCTGGAGCCTGGACCTGGGGCCCAAACTGGCTTTTTTTTTTTTTGCCAGGGGAGCCCTAATGCAGGGCGGCCCAGCAACTGCTTGCAAAGGCCTCCCATGGCTGTTTGCTTCCTTGTGCCAGAGCTAAGTTTGCTACCTGCTTCGGTTTTTCGCAAGGTTGGTGGCAGGCCACCACCCTTCGCTGGGGTCCTGTTGGAGGTGCCAGGTGCCCTCGGCCGTGTGACCCCAGCATGGCACCTGGCCCCCTCAGACACACTCCCACAGGCTCCTTCCCCATGGGCAGTACTGCGTTGACCTAGAAATGCGTTTGCAAGGCTGGGAATGTGCAGGGTGACACACGGCGGTTACTTGGGAATTGAGGCCCTCGGAGCAGGCTTGGAGGTCCGACCTCTGAGGAGCCAAACCCCTGAAAACACATTCTGTCTCCTGCCTTTCCTTCCTCCAAGACATAGCTTTCCCAGCCTCTTGCGTGCTGAGAGTCACAGAGGGCTGGAACAGGCTTGCTTTAACGTCATTATTCAGTGGCAATAGCCCCTGAGGCCCTGCGCCTAGGTTGGGCTCCCACACTCACAGGGGAATCAAAGTGACATTCCAGTGAGTCAGCTCTTTGCATCAAGTGGCCAAAGTATTGGAATTTCAGGTTCATATTAGTCCTTCCAATGTATATTCAGGCCTGATTTCCTTTAGGATGGAGTGGTTGGGTCTCCTTGTAGTCTAAGCGACCTTCGAGTGTGTTCTCCAACACCACAGTTCAAAAGCATCAAATCTTTGGTGGTCAGCTTTCTTTATAGTCCAACTTTCACATCCATACACGACACATGGATAAACCATAGCCTTAACTAGATGGATCTTTGTTGGCACAGTAACGTCTCTGCTTTTTAATATGCTGTCTAGTTTGGTCATCACTTTCTTTCCAAGTTGTAAGCATCTTTTCGGAGAAGGCAATGCCGACCCACTCCAGTACTCTTGCCAGGAAAATCCCATGGATGGAGGAGCCTGGTAGGCTGCAGTCCATGGGGTCGCTAAGAGTCAGACCAAACTGAGCGACTTCACTTTCAGTTTTCACTTTCATGCATTGGAGAAGGAAATGGCAACCCACTCCAGTGTTCTTGCCTGGAGAATCCCAGGGACGGCACGTGACTTAGTGACTGAAGTGACTTAGCAGCAGCAGTAGCAAGCATCTTTTAATTTCATGGCTGCAGTCACCATCTGCAGTGATTTCTGAGCCCCCTAAAATAAAGTTTGCTGCTGTTTCCACTGTTTTCCCATCTATTTGCCATGAAGTGATGAGGCCAGATGCAATGATCTTAGTTTTCTGAATGTTGAGCTTTATGGTAGCTTTTACACTCTCCTCTTTTACTTTCATCAAGAGGCTCTTTAGTTCTTCTTCCCTTTCTGCCATAAGGGTGGTGCCATCTGTGTATCTGAGGTTATTGATATTTCTCCTGGCAATCTTGATTCCAGCTTGGGCTTCATCCAGCCTAGTGTTTCTCACGATGTACTCTGCATAAAAGTTAAATAAGCAGGGTGACAGTATACAGCCTTGACATATTTCTTTTCCTATTTGGAACCAGTCTGTTGTTCCATGTCCTGCGACCCCATGGACCACAGGGTGCCAGGCTCCCCTGCCTATCACCAACTCCCGGGGCTTGCTCAAACTCATGTCCATTGAGTCAGTGATGCCATCCAACCATCTTATCCTCTGTTGTCCCCTTCTCCTCTGCCTTCAATCGAGACTATTATAGACAGATATATATATTTTCCCATTTATTTTTATTAGTTGGAGGCTAATTACTTTACAATATTGTAGTGGTTTTTGCCATACATTGACATGAATCAGCCATGGATTTACATGTATTCCCCATCCCGATCCCCCCTCCTATCTCCCTCTCCATCCCATCCCTCTGGGTCTTCCCAGTGTCACTATTATAGACAGATATTTTAAAGTATAATTATTTTTAATAGTTTATCTAAAAGCTCATATTGCATTTACATTTTTTAAGGAGTTTTTTTGTTTGTATTTAGAGGTACTTTCTTTGTTGACAAGCTTGTGACAGATATAACAATATAGCAATATTTAACTTATAATAAACTTAGGCACTATGAAAATTTTATGCTTAATGTTAATGACTCTTAGACATGTCTATATTAGAGTTGTGGGAAAAAAATACTAGATATTTCATATTGACTATTTCCCAGTTCACATGAATCTAAAAATCACTCAGGTCAATTTTTTCTTGTAGTTAGAACTGTTTGATTTGTAAGGGCTTCCTTTTCTTTAGATTATTTAAATAAGAACTCACAACTTCAGTAATATTATAAAAAAACAGAAGACTCAGCCTGAGACATACATAAATCCACACAGAGAGAGATCTAGTTTTCCGCCTCAGATTTAAAATCTCTTTGACCTCCTTTTTTTGGGCTGGGGGAGGGTGGGGGGGCGGCTTGAAGTTCTCATTTGCCCAAGGCTGAGGTCTCAGGCAAAGTGGGCAGTGTTTTTCAAGGAAAGGGTTAACTTCAAGCTTTGCCCTAGGCAGGCGTTTTTAACAAGCTAATTGTTTTTAATTGCATATGCAAAAGAATCAGCTTTACAGTTTCCAAGAAAAAAAAATTTTTTTATTTTAACCAATATTCTCTGGTTCTATAGAATATCATGGCCATCCTCGGTCAGGTCATCTTTCCTTTGTGTAGTCATAGTTTTATCCCTGAATTATAGACAGATTAGCTGACAAGGTTTCCGTAGTTGAACCTGCGGAAGGATCTTTAACGTGGTCTGCTCAGAGAGCTGCACGGTGGCCTCGCCTCGCCTCGCCCTGCCCGGCTCCTGAGCCTCTCCTCCACCCGTGCGGCGCGAGATGGTAAGGAAGGGAGGGAAGGACGTCTGGAAGGCGGCGCGCCCGGGGCGGGCGGTCGGGTCCGGTGGCCTTTCCGGAGGTAGGGGGTGAGGGGCAGCGCGAGAAGGTGTGGGGCTGCGTGCAGAGTGGGGAGAGTACATCATGAGAAACACTGGGCTGGAGGAAACACAAGCTGGAATCAAGATTGCCAGGAGAAATCTCAATAACCTCAGATATGCAGATGACACCACCCTTATGGCAGAAAGTGAAGAAGAACTAAAAAGCCTCTTGATGAGTGAAAGAGGTGAGTGAAAATGTTGGCTTAAAGCTCAACATTCAGAAAACTAAGATCATGGCATCTGGTCCCATCACTTCATGGCAAATAGATGGGGAAACAGTGGAAACAGTGTCAGACTTTATTTTTTGGGCTCCGAAATCACTGTGGATGGTGATTGCAGCCATGAAATTAAAAGATGCTTACTGCTTGGAAGTAAAGTTATGACCAACCTAGATAGCATATTAAAAAGCAGAGACATTACTTTGTCAACAAAGGTCCGTCTAGTCAAGGCTATGGCTTTTCCAGTGGTCATGTATGGATGTGAGATTTGGTCTGTGAAGAAAGCTGAGTGACGAAGAACTGATGCGTTTGAAGCGTGGTGTTGGAGAAGACTCTTGAGAATCCCTTGGACTGCAAGGAGATCCAACCAGTCCTTCCTAAAGGAGATCAGTCCTGGGTGTTCATTGGAAGGACTGATGCTGAAGCTGAAACTGCCGTCCTTTGGCCGCCTCATGTGAAGAGTTGACTCATTGGAAAAGACCCTGATGCTGGGAGGGATTGGGGAAAGGAGGAGAAGGGGACACCAGAGGATGAGATGCCTGGATGGCATCTCCAACTCGATGGACATGAGTTTGAGTAAACTCTGGGAGTTGGTGATGGACAGGGAGGCCTGGCGTGCTGCGATTCATGGGGTGGCAAAGAGTCAGACACGACTGAGCGACTGAACTGAACTGAACTGAAGCAAAGTTACTCTGATACAGTGGAAGATGTGCAATTTTGTGTGCATTAAATTTGAAGATAAGGAAGATTTAAGGCTTAAGAGAAAAGGGAGAATTAGAAGGATTGATTGCAGAGTGACTCGTCTCATATATTTCATGGTCACCTGAAATGTGAGTTTGCGTCTTCCAGGGTCTGGGGTCATTACCTTCCACCTTTACCTTGACCCACATAAAAAGGTGTAAGGCTCTCAGAGTATAACGTGCCTCAGACCTCATACCCATTCTCCCCGGTTCTCTTTCAGTTTGACTTCTGTGGGGGTGGCTGTTGTTTCAGCTTTTCCCGTCAGATCCCCTCAGCCCACATGGCAGAGCCTTTTGATGCCTGTCTTTGCTATGGAGTAGATTCCAGGGGGTGGGAATCTACACTCTAGGTCCAAGAGAACAGATATTTATCCAACTTCTTTCCAGAGACCCAGGGAGTGGAGATCTGCGGACCTTTGGGGATTAAACTGGGAAAAGTGAGCAAGTGAGGGAGTGGCTGTGTAACCAGGAAGGGTTCATTCTGACTCCACGCTGGATCTGTTTCTATGAATTTAACCCTTGTTTTTGTCATTTTTGTTATCATCGTCTTACACAGTGGCCTGCTTCAGAGAACCCTACTCCCTCTGCCTGAGCCTTAAACTAAAGTGCCTTTGTGTAGCTCACAGGGAGATAGTCTGAGCCTGCCCACCTGTGAATGCCTGTAAGAAAGGAAATACCATATCCCCCTGCCTGAGGCTTGCCATTCTAGGGAATAATTGCAAGAATGAAATGGTCTTTTTCACTTTCTTTCCTTACTTTCCCCTTTCTCTCATCCGTACAAGAACCTAGGATCCAGGCCCCAAGAAGATGGTTATTTTGAGGTGTTAGTCTGCCAACTTCTGTGTCAGCTGACTTTCTGAATAAAGTCTTATTTCTCTCCTCTCAGATTCGTTGGCCTCTCATGAGATGAGCAGAGTGAGCTTGGACTTGGTAACAGCTGCGAACATGTAGATCAATCTAGCAGGACTGGGGTCACCTTCACAGTATGAGGTTGTTCCCCCCGCACCGTGATCTCAGGGCTCCTTTCACTTATTTACACCTGTGTTAATTTCTCAACAATGTTTTCTTGTTTTCACTTCATAAGCCTCTTACCTACTGGGTTAATCATATTCCTAAGTATTTATTTTTTTGATAGTATCATGAATTGAATTTTTAAAAGTACCCTTTTTGCTTCTTCATTTTTAGTAACTGGAAAACGATAGGTTTTCTAGCATTACTTCGCGTAACCCTGTGGGAGATCCTACATTGAACAGGTATAGTGTCATGAAGAGTGCTGGTTTTCCTGTTTGTGGGGCAGGTGACAGGCAGTGGGCAGGTGGGACTGTGAGGTGGTGTCTGCAGCCCATGGGCAGTAAGATGACCACACAAAGGGTGATCTAGGACACATGACCATCTAAGGACCTGAAATGGCCCCAGGTTCCATCTGACTTATGGGGGAAGGAAAGGCATGGAACACGTCTTTTTTTTTTTTTTCATTTTAAGAAAAAAGTCATCAATGTATCGAGACCTTAATATGTGATATTGTAAAAGCACCAACTATTCTCATATTGGTGTCTGGTGACAATAATTTGTGGAAACTCCACAAACGAGGAGCAAAGTGAACTTAATCTCCATAACAATAATTCAACATCATGTGGCAAGAGTTAGACAAAGAAATTGAACAGGAAGAATCAATGGTGGGTCTTAGCAGTGAGGGCCATGGAGAGGCAGTTGTTCCAAAAGACCCAAATGTAAGATGCACCTTACCTGCTCCCGTGTTGGTGCAGCAGTAACTGAAGGAATCTCTCCAGTGGAGAAAAAGCACAGGCGTTCATGTTGAGGGCTGATGAGTGGGTTCAGAGCTCTAGAAACTCCTGGGAATGGGCAGATGCCCCAGGGATGGAGATTAAAGGCTCCCGAGTCAGAGTTCAGATCCGAGATGACCTCAGCCAGACCCCAACCTCAGCCCCTGAATTCAGGGCTAAGAGATGCTGTGTCCCTAGAGATGGGGACATGAACTTTCTGTTTCCTTTGAGACCTTCTCCTGGGAATGGGCTGCTGGAGGGCCTTCAAGGACAGAGGGGACAGGAGGAGCCTCCATGCCCAGCCAGACCCCTGGATGAGCTGGAGTCGGGGAGACAGTAGCAGCAGCAGGTCCAGCCAGATGCCGAGCAGGAAGCCGCTGGGCGGCCCCACCTCCCCCAGATGGAAGGGAGTCCGTACCATTTCTGGTCTAGTTCCCGCAGGCCTGGAGCTCTGGGTGAGCTGAGAAGCTGTCACAGGAAAGGCAGGAGCAGCAGCCTGGTATCATCTCAGCCCAGTGATGGCCAAGGAGCCAGAACTCCAGATTTGAGACCTGGGAAATGAGCAGAGACCCCGAGATCTGAAATGGAGCAGGGACCCCGTGCGTCCACTACTGGTATCAGAGAGGAGAGCTGTTGGGACCAGGACCCACACTGGACACTCTGATGAGTCCAGAATCAGACAGAACTGTACTGTGTCTCTCTGGTTCTGACCTGACCCATCATGGACTCTGACCCCAGGGCACCTGCCCCTGGCACCAGGGATTTCTGCTCAAGTTGAGAAAATCAGACAATGAGTTGTTGCAAAGGAAATCTGAAGAAGGGGTGAATTAAGAAAGATGTGAACAGATTTTTCTGGACTAAGTTCCCTGGTGTGATTCTGAACCCAGTCTTAGGCCAAAGAGACAAATGAAGCAGCTGCCTTTGCAGAGGATGTTTCTGCCCCCAGAGCCCAGACTCTGCGAGGACAGGAGGTTTTTGTTATCACTTCCTGCCTGGCATGGAACACTGTGCCATCATTGCCGCTAGTGTCATAAGATGCACAGTAATAATCAGCCTCGTCCGCAGCCTGGAGCGAAGTGATGGTCAGGGTGCCTGTGTTGCCAGACTTGGTGCCAGAGGATCGGTCGGGGACCCCCGAGGGTCGTTTGTTACTATCATAGATCAGGGTTTTAGGGGCTGATCCTGGGAGGTGTTGCTACCAGCTCACACCCAAGAGCCCAATGTTGCTGCTGCTTCCAGTGCAGGAGATGGTGACCCTCTGGCCCAGGGACCCGGACACAGAGGGCGGCTGGTCAGCACAGCCTGGGCCCAGGATCCTGGAAGGGGGAGAGACAGAGATGATGACTTGGGGGTCCAGACACGAGAGCAGGGAGCAGGGCCCGTGTGTCTTCCCAGAACCCTTCCCCTGTCCCCCCATCCAGTCACCTGTGCAGAGAGCAACCAGGGCGAGGAGCAGAGGGGACCAGGCCATGGTGGACATGGTCAGGGCGTCCTGCCTTCTGTGGCCCCACAGCTGAGCAGAGCGTCCCCACACCGCTCCTTCCCCTCTTCATGTTCTGAGAAGGGGAGGGGCCTTTCATGCAAATGACCCCCACCCCCAGCTCTCTGACCCCTCCCTGGGCCCTGGTTCATGTCCTTCTGCTGGAGAGTGGCAAGGGTGTAGGCAGGGGCGGGGCTGCGGGGGGCCCAGGGCTCGGAGGTCCCAGCTGGCAGCCCAAGTACTCAGGGCTCTGAGCTGTGACCTCCAACCCCCTGGCCTCCTCCAGCACAGGGTCATGAGCCAGGGCTGATCCCACCTCTCACCCCCACAGACTCACAGGAATGGCCGCCAGGCGCCCCCTGGTGGCCAGGCCCGGACACACATCCCATGACCTAGAGATGAGAACCTCAGAACAGCTCCTGCCCCTGCTCCGCGCACGGTCCACTCCTTAAGGCCGCGTCAGGCGCCCCTTCTGTGTGCTCCATGACCTCATGGCCGTCTGGGGCTCACCTCAAGTCTCCCCTCAGACCCTCAGGGCAGTCTGTCCACAGCACCCTTGGCTGCTCAGAGGTCAGGATACAGGGAGTGTCTGTGACACAAAGTCCTTTAACTCATGATCAAGTCAGGTCGTCCGTGACCACCCCATGGATGTAGCTACCTGGCTGTGCAGGCCGTCAGATTCTTTCCTCTTTTATTAGTAATGAATCAGTGTGTCTTACACACACACAGACGCACAGACACACACACACACAATATTCAAGGCCCTTTTCCAGGGGTCTGTAGGCACGTTGTTCATAAATATACTCCCTAACCCAACTATACTATTTTGCTGGCCTCCTCTTTCCCATATGAGTTGTATAAAATATATCCTAGCTTTCCCTCTGTATCTGCTTGGAGTCAGAAGCTGTCTTCATGAGTCAGGCTTACTCTGCCCGCAGCTCCCAGGACACACAGGAGAAAGAGATCTTGGTGGCACTGCCTGTGACCAGGTGCCCATGTCATGATCACTCTCCTGGTCTTCCCCTCCCATCCTAGGACAGGAGCTCACAATCGTCAAGGAAATTGAGTGGCTGCATCTGGAGCCAGAGGAACAATGGTGGGTCTGAGGGCCGGGGACCAGCAGACATCAGGGTGTGGGTTTTCCATGGGACCTGTTGGTGCACAGACGCATCACATCCCCAGCTCTGCTGCCCTTTCAGGACAAGTGGACCTGAGGACTAAGCCTGCCGCTGGCCCGGCTGAGGCAGCACAGACTGCGCTCAGGACCCTGGCGGGGGCCGGGGGGCACGTCACTGCCGCGGAGCCTGACACGAGGGGACGACGGGAACCCTGCGCGGAGTGGGAACTGGCGTCCCTCCTGGTGACGTCTGGAGGCCCCGCCTGTCACCCCTGCTCTGACCCGCCACCTTCTCAAGAGATAACACGCAGGAGGCAGCGCGGTCAGTGATGAAGTGCTCCTGCAATCTGGCTGCTCACTGCTGACATTTCTACTCAGCGTGTCTTGAAGACAACATTTCACCACTGGTTTGAATTTTCTTATATGTTTCTCGGTAAATGTTTATTGTTTTCCTACTGATATGGTCAAAGTGCATATTATCTTTTATTCGGCTGGGACCAGAATATCTCACACTTTGAACTACTGATAAAATTATATAATTTTAAAGTTACATATTATTTGTAATAATTGTGATCCTGAATGTTTTTGTAGTCATTCTAATGAATTGTCAGTAGAATCTCTAGTCCTAAAGGTATTGATTCTTCATTTCAACCTATTTTCATGTTTAGTGTTGTTTCTAACATTGATTTGATCGAGTCATGAGGAAGCAAAGGTCCGTTAGAAGATTCTCCCCCTGACATGCACGCCACTCCACGAAACACACAGGAACAACCTGGCAGCATCCCGTTTGTTGCAGGGCGTCTTCTCGCTCTTCCTGGGATGGCCAAGGCAGCTGTGGAGAAAATCTCTGTTTCTGTGTGGTTGGGGGGACATGATGGGTGGTCTTTAGATTTTCTATTCAGTGTTCATAGGTCTAAGTTCCATTTCTAAGCTTTGGAAATGCTGCCAGGAGCCCAGAAATCACACTGGCGCCCTCTTCTGTTTAGAAACGCTGAGTCCGAATTCTCATCAACAGGTTGCAGGTCACACAGGCGTTCCTGGGGGTGAGGTGACCCCAGGTGCCCACTGCAGGTGAAGCTCAGGGAACCCCCAACAGCACCCACGTGGCCTCTGCACCCACACCCCACTGCCCTCACCCACCTGGTCTGGGCCACGTCCAGGACTTACGCTGTTCTCCCAGCCTCACAGGGATTTCTCAGAAGAAAACACTTTTCCTTGAGTTCAAGGGCTAAGTCCTGAACTTCCCCTTCCTCAGACACATCAGGGCACCGGGGCCTAGAGGAGGAGGGTTCCAGGGCTGTTTCATCCTCTATGTCTTTTCTCACAGTTTCCATTCTTTTTGCCCCAACTTCCTACCTCATGCTTCGTGGCAAGTGAAGACTGTTTGCTGGGAGAATTTTGATCAAGTTGGGAATAATTGTTGTATTTTTAAATACTTTTAGTAGCAAATAATAGCTTCACTATGTTGTGCTCTTTTCAATGTTTGTTGTCTTAGTGGCATTCAGGGCTTGGAGCTAAAAGGAGGAGTATTTATTATATTGGTGGGAGAATGAAATTTTATTTCTTGTTCACTCAATTCCTTGAACACCAGAAATCACAGTGTTCTATCATCAAAGATTACTTTTAATTATAGTCTGATTGATACATATATGAAGGCCAAAATCCCAATGATATAACACAAAAATGTATTTTCACCATTTTCAATGACATCCCATTTTGAACTGGCAATAGCAAAGAACTAGAAAGTCATTGATTGATTTGGAAAATAATTTAAATAGATTTATCATTCTGCAATATCAAAGTATTGGTCAAAATATATTTTAAGCATGTATCATGATAAAAAAGAATTTATAGAAAAACATTGTGTTAGAGAGTAGTAACATCCTGATTTTTCTAAACCTTTTGGACATATAATTACTACACTTCCACATAAAAAAATAAAACGAATAATTTAAAGCTACTTGACAGGTGTTTCTTAAGTTTGCTTTATTTTCTGGCTTACATCCCAGATATTGAGAAAGTGTGGACAATAATAACTGGGCAATAAATAATTTTTCTCCTCAGAAAATTTTTTTAGATATCTCTTCCAATATATTGTAATTTTTAGTGCAAAGAGTTCCACTTTTACTCAGATGTATCCTTAAGTGTTTTATATATATCATATTACAGATGCTGTTACTTTTATTTTTAAAAATCTAGGTCCAATGCTCATCTACAGAATATAATGAAATTCTGCATGTTTGCTTTTATATCGCAAAACCCCAAGTGAAACACACAGAAGCACGTCTTAGTGACCACTTGACCCTGAGCTGGACCTGGCATGAATCCACCTCTTCCATGCCCTTCCACCGTCTCCACTGGGAGGTTTTTACCTCTGATTAAGAAAAGTTTTGACAATGCCAACGAATGTTCAAATAATTGCACAACTGCACTCATTTCACATGCCAGCAAAGCAATGCTCAAAAGTCTCCAAGATAGGCTTCAACAGTACAAAAGCTGAGAACTTCCAGATGTTCAAGCTGGATATAGAAAAGGCAGAGGAAGCAGAAATCAAATGGCAAACATCTGCTGGATCATAGAAAAAGCAAGAGAGTTCCAGAAAAACTTCTCCTTCTGCTTCGCTGACTTCCCTAAATCCTTTGACTGTGTGGATCACAACAAACTGTGGAAAATTCTGAAAGATATGTGAATACCAGACAACCTTACCTGCCTGCTGAGAAACCTATATGCAGGTCGGGAAGCAAAATTTAGAATGGGACATGGACAAAATGGGACATGGTACCAAACTGGGAAATGACTATGTCAAGGCTGTATATTGTCCCCTTGCTTATTTAACTTATGTGCAGAGTCCATCATGCAAAATGCCGGGCTGGATGTAGCACAAGCTGGAATCAGGATTGCAGGAGAAATATCAATAACCTGAGATGTGCAGATGACACCAGCCTTACGGCAGAAAGCGAAGAGCAACTAAAGACCCTCTTAATGAAAATGAAAGAGGAGAATGAAAAAGCTGGCTTAAAACTTAACATTAAAGAAACGAAGAACATGCCATTCAGTCCCATCACCTCAAGGCAAATAGATGGGGAAACAATGGAAACAGTGACTTTATTTTCTTGGGCTCCAAAATCACTGCAGATGGTGACTCCAGTCATGAAATTAGGAGAGGCTTGCTCCTTGGAAGAAAAGCTATGACCAACCTAGGCAGCATATTAAAAAGCACAGACATTAGTGTACCAACAAAGGTCCATGTAGTAAAAGCTATGGTTCTTCCACTAGTCATGTACAGATGTGAGAGAGTTGGACCATCAAGAAGGCTGAGTGCCAAAGAATTGATGCTTTTGAACTGTGGTGTTGGAGAAGATTCTTGAGAGTCCTCTGGACTGCAAAGAGATCAAACCAGTCAGTCCTAAAGAATCTCAATCCTGTATATTCATTGTAAGAACTGATGCTGAACCTGAAGCTCCAGTCCTTTGCCACCTGATGCAAAGAGATGACTCACTAGAAAAGACCCTGATGGTGGGAATGATTGAAGGCAGAAGGAAAAGGGGAGGAGAGAGAATGAGATGGTTGGATGGCATCACCGACTAAATCCACATGAGTTTGAGCAAGATCCATCCAGGGATGGTGAAGGACAGGGAGTCCTTGGCGGGGTCCCCAAACTGTGCTGGGCTGCCCCAGGCCTTCATTTTCCCCCAGCCCATGCCAGAGGAGGGGCTGCCATGCAAATGGGGGTCCACCCACGGCTAGCCCAGCCCCGCCCTGAGCCCTGATGTTGGAGCTCAGCTCACAGCCCAGACTGAGCGGGAGGGAGGGGTCTTCCCCCCAGGGAGACCCTGAAAAGCACCTGCTGAGATTACACAGGTCCCTACTCAGGGGTCTCTGCAGTCAGAGCGGACACACTGCTGAGTCCCCCCCGGGAGCACAGGCCCCGCCCCCAGCCCAGGTCCCGGGGTGAGGGGTGCTCCCTGAGCAGCTGGGCAGGGACCCCAGGGCAGTCCCACAGCGCCCCCTGCTGGCCACAGTGCACAGCTTCGGTGTGGATCAAAGTTTTGGGATCCCTGGTGGTCCTCAGCTCACCTGGTCCCTGTCTCCTTTCACACATCTGTGGATGTATCTGCTTCCCACATACGTATTCTTTTATCCTGAGCCTGATCCTAAAATGTCGTCATTTCCAAAAGCAAGTCTTGGAAAGCTCAGTATATGTAACCACTGAAGGTTACAGTACCCTCCCTGCCGCCCCCCACCCCCCAGAGTGCATTCTAAAAGAGCTAACTGACCCAGGTGTACATCAATGCAGATGTCAGTGACAAGAGGGCAGGAAGGCGGTTTGAAGGACAGTTAGGGGTGTTTGTGGCAAAGCTTTCGATAGAATTCTCCAGCAATAAGCACAATGACATATTTTAAACATGGAAAATCTGCAAACACTTCAAAAGTCAAGCCATGCTTTCAGAATTCTGATGATTTTAGACTGATTTGTGAATATCTATTAGTTTGGCTGGTATAATGTTTACATTTCTTTAGTCATGAGTGAGAGTAATCTTCCCATAGTGGAGCTTTCTCTTGACTGTGTCATATATATTTTCAGAACCTTGTCTTAGAGATCATCCAATTTGTTGCTTTTATGAGCAAAATTTTCTGCATGAGCATTCTCTTGCTGAATGTTCTAGTTGAGTAGAATAATGGCCTTGTCTTGGATTGTAAATGGAGAAACCATCATTTCCTCAGCATATCATGTATGTATATTCACTTCAGTTGTGCAAATTCTGCACAATCATCTAGACCCGTCTCTTAGTAAATGACCTGTGAGCATGATCAGTTACTGTCTCAGGCTCCTCCCTCAGATATCAGAGTAAAATCCTAAAAGTACAGGTTCATGTTTTGTGTGGTGAAATTTTTAGGACTTAAGCCCTGGAGGCAGCATCTCAAGTAACCCCTAAAAAATTGCCCTGAGGAGGCAGGGGGTGGGGGTGGTGGAAATTCGAGTTATATAGAAGATTTATAACGAACGGCAGGTAGTCTGAACTAGAAAGGTTGTTTGTTTTTTTCATTAATGAAAACCATACATGTCAAGTCAAGGAATTTGGCCCTTTTCTATGTATGGGAAGATGCAAGAGTCTTTTGCTTTGATATACACGTCAGCTATCCGGAGTCAGCATCCTGTGATTTTTACATTCTGAGATTCCTCAGGGCTCACCCTAGGGAGTGGCTGCAGCATGATGGCTGCTAGATGGCAGACTTTCTTTCCTGAGTTCCCCCAAGGCTCACCAGCCACCTTCCATGGTGGGTGCAATTGCTGAAGACTGTGACATCTTTTGTTACTGATATGAAAGGAAGTGTTCCATTTCTCAATGGCTGTGTGTGTGAGTGTGTGTGTCAGAGAGAAACTGTGCCACAGGTGTCCTCAGGACACCTTCCTTCAAAGTCTACCTTGAGTCCTTGTGCCCATCCCAGTCTTCCCCTGCCTCACCCTGTCATCTTGTGACTCCTTCACATCTGAGGCTGAATCTGCAGGCAAACCAACCCTGGGCACTTCTCTGTAAGGTCTCCAGGCTCTGGGCCTGGAGCTGAGGAATCCACAGGAAGCCATGTCCGTGGAGCCGGATTTCCTTCAGACAGAAGGAGGATTGGGGCAGACACCTCTGTCGGCAACTCCGTGGAGTGGAAGCTGGGTCATGTTGAGTGGAGAGAGCTGTCCCCTGTCTTCCCTGCAGGATCTGGAAGGATGGAGCCCAGCCCCACATCTGAGGGTCTGCAGGCCCACGAAGCCCAGGGTAGGAATCCATGTCCGTGGAGCAGGATTTCCTTCAGACGAAAGGAGGATTGGGGCAGACAACTCTCTTGGCAACTCCATGGAGCAGAGACAGGTTGTGTTGAGTGGACACGGCTGTCCCCTGCCTTCCTGGCAGGATCTGGAAGGATGGAGCCCAACCCCACATCTGAGGGTCTGCAGGCCCACGAAGCCCAGGGCAGGCGGGCCACAGCCCCATCTTCCTGCACCCACAGCAGAGCCGAGGCCACGGGCCCTGCTCTGTTGGGGTCCTTGCCGCAGCAGGATCCAGGGGTACCCTCAGAATGAACGGCGTTGGCGAATGAGAGAGAGAGAGATAGAGATAGAAAGAGACCAGACCGGAGTGTGCAGCAGAGTCTGGCAGTTACTTTATTTTTCCCCGTAGCCTTTATACCCTAAGTTGGTACATTTCTAAGGGGCAGATAAGCACACAGACTTACTTTAACATTACATCAGCTTGTCCTTCACGAAACCAGGTGTTCTCTGTATATTTTTGTTTATGAGAGTCTTTTCCATAGATTTTTTGTACATTATCTTTTGGCCTTGAGCTTAGCAGAAAACAGAAAAGTGCAGTCTCATGGTACAGCAGGTTGTAACATAGTAGAAATACAATCCTATTAAACACAAACGTCAGTCTTTTTGCAGAAGTTCTCAGCTAAATTTATCTAAAAAGTTTAGCACACAAAGACCCTGCGGCTCCGGTGAATCAGCCTCTGTTTTAGCAGTCTTACTCAAAATTAACAATTATCTTATTGTTTTTACACTAGGGCTAAACTCTTATTTTTCTAAATCCTTAACTATATTATCGACAGTTTCTACTGCACAACCTCAGCGCAATAACAGCAATCAAACATTGGTCCAATAACCACTTTTAGAATAATAATTTTTGTGTTCTCTAATAGGGCTTCCTCAGCCCCTGAAGGGCTCTGTGCATATTAGGGCCTTTTCATGGTTAATCTCTATGTATAATATCTTTTGGCCTTCAGGCCTGTTGACATTTTATGGCTTGCACCTGGTGTAACATTAAGCAACTTCAGTAGCCGACCCTGTCTTTTTTGTGGTTAACCTATTTTCTTTCTATTAGGCATCATCTCCATGGGAACTAGATAGGATTGCATTTTTACAGAACAGAAATGCAAAGGATTGCAAAAATAGCAGATATAGCACAAAACAGGCTCTTAGTCTAAAAGTTAACTACCTGCAGGAAGTCACCAGCTAATCTCTATCTAAACTATTTTCTATTAGGCACATTTGTGGCCGATTCCATCAGCCAAAGATCCGCACTGCTTGATCTGGAGCCTATTAAGCAAAAGTCCTCTGGTACAATGGAAAACATGTAATTTCGTGTGCATGGAAGTTGAAGATAAGGAGGATTTAAGGCTTAAAGGAAAAGGGAGGATTGGAAGGAATAATCCCACATACTGTAAACTGTGCATCTCAGTGAACTTTTGGCCCACAGCCCAGCCTGCCTGCTGTGAAGACCCTGCACGTGTGTGTGAAAGGGCAGTGACAGGAGCAGGACACCGGCGTGGCGACATGTGACGCTCGCAGATCCCATGTGCCCTCTGAGGCTGCGATTTCAGGGTGGGCGGCCCCCTCCCCAGGGGTGTGACGTCACCTGTGAGCCTGAGAGCTGTCCCAGGAGAGGTAGCAGCAGCTTGGGCCTCAGCTGAGCCCAGTGATGGCCAAGGAGCCTGAACTCCAGCCTTGAGACCAAGGAACCAAGCAGGGACTCCTGAGCGTCCACTACTAGCATTAGACAGGAGGAGAGCCTTTGGGACCAGGACGTAAACTGGACACTCAGATGTGTCCCGACTCAGACACCGCTGGACTCCACTTCTCTGGTTCTGACCTGACTTGCCGGAACTCTGTCCCCAGGGCATCTGCCCCTGGGATCTAGGGATTTCTGCTCAGTTCGAAAAATCAGATAGTATGTGGTTTCCAAGGAAAAGCCCTGGGCGGGGAGTGGGGTGGGGGAGCTGCCGAATGAAGGAGATCTGAACAGATTTCCTGGAGCAAGTTCCCAGTGTGGGGCTCAGATCCCACTTTTAGACCAAACAAACCAAACATTTTGCTACTTTGGCAGAGGATGGTTCAGCCCCGGGAAGCCCATGACTTGGGGGAGAGCAGGTTTTTGTCTCACTTCCCCCCTGGCCTGGAGCACTGTGCCATTACTGCTACCACTGTCAAAAGATGCACAGTAATAATCCCCCTCGTCCTCAGCCTGGAGCGAACTGATGGTCAGGGTGGCTGTGTTCCCAGACCTGGAGCCGGAGAATCGGTCGGGGACCCCGGAGGCTCGACTGGTTGCACCATAGATGAGGGTTCTGGGGGCCGATCCTGGGAGCTGTTGGTACCAGCTTACATAATTACCATAACCAACATTGCTGCTGCTTCCAGAGCAGGTGATGCTGACCCTCTGGCCCGGGGACCCGGACACGGAGGACGGCTGAGTCAGTACAGTCTGGGCCCAGGATCCTGGAAGGGAGAGAGAGAGAGATGGTGACTCGGGGGTCCATCACGAGAGCAGGGAGCAGGGCCCGTGAGTCTTCCCAAGACCCTTCCCCTGTCCCCCCATCCAGTCACCTGTGCAGAGAGCGACCAGGGTGAGGAGAAGAGGGCACCAGGCCATGGTGGACATGGTCCGGGCGTCCTGCCTTCTGTGGCCCCACAGCTGAGCAGAGCGTCCCCACACCGCTCCTTCCCCTCTTCATACTCTGAGAGGGGGAGGGGCCTTTCATGCAAATGACCGTCCTCCCCCCAACTCCCACAATGCTCTGATGACCTCTGGGGCCTGGGTCAGCTTCCTGTGCCTGAGGGAGGCCAGTTGTGGTCAGATGTGGGGTTGTGTGGGGCTTGGGGCTGGGAGGTCACAGCGGGAACCCTGAGCAGAAAAAACCAGGAAGGACCAGGGGACTGGTCTCTGCTCTCACAGGTCCAGACACTCAGGACAGGCCTCCGATCGCCCCCTGGTGTCCTGGCACAAACACACATCCTGACCTGGTGATCAGAGCTCTTAAGAGGCAACTTTCCACAAAGTGGTTTTGAAATTATACCCTTCAGGCTGTGTCTGGTTGGGAAACAACAGCCAACTGTACCTTACCCTGTAGTGCATGTGAGTGTTACACAGTGGATGTGTGACTTTGAGATTTTAAATGAACCAAAATGTGTTCATGGATTAGTAAAAGTCTAAGGTCATCACTTAAAATAGATGCCTAAATTTAACTGAAGAAGATGCTGTTGTTAAATCACTAAGTTGTGTCCAACTCTGGCTCTGTTTTAATTTTGCATTGCCATGGTACTGTTTCTAAAACATAATTTTCCTTTTAGCCTGTGTTCTTTAAACAAGACAATTTTAAAGACTTTCTGACACGTATGGCATCTCCACTGAGGGATTTTTACGTCGTAGCGGGACGTTCTATAACAGGGCAGACTGAGTTATCAGAGCCATGGGTCGGTCTCAGATCTGAGATGAGGGACAGGACACGACACGGCAGGTCATTGTTCTCAGGACACTCAGACGTGACCATAGGGAGCAAACCTGATTTAGACATGGTCCAGTAGGAGCAGCAGTGGTCGCCCCGGGGGCAGAGCCCCAGGAGAGCGTCTGCTTTCCCAGCCAAGGGCCCCAACAGCGTCTCTGCTCACTGTGCATAAAATCAATCCCACAGCAGCTGAGCACAGACACTCCTCAGCCAGGAATCATTTCCCAGGTCTCAGGACCAGGGTTTCTCTCCCCACCTGATTCCTCACTCGATGGCACACAGGACAGAGTGTGAGGTTTCAGGGGATAAATCAGCCACACGAGGGATTCAAAATCCCCTGGGACACAAGGGGAAGCTGGGGAGGAGCCCGGAGGGGAAAGCTGGGGTCACACCTGAGAGCCAGAGCCCTGAGGCTTCTCGGGAAGGAAGGGTTAGACAGGTTCAAGGAGGGGCCGAGGAAGTGAGTGTAAAGTTCAGGAAGATTTGGAAACATGTCCATGATCTTCTGATAGAGTGAACTGGGTCATCACCATGGAGGTCAACACTGTAGGTCTGTAGAAAGAGAGAGGCCCAGGATCGGGAGGAAAGTCATGAATGAGGGGAGCAGGAGGGCAGGCTCTTAGCAAAGAGATGAGGAGGAGCAGGAGCCGGCTGAGCAGAGCTGGAGGGGTGCACGGGGTGGGCTCCAGGGGCTCCTCCCCTCGTCTGTTTCTGAGAAGAGGGTGGGGACTGATGACCACCTCACCCCTTCACCCTCCAATTCTGGGTGCTCGGCTCCATGTGCAGCCTCACTCCCAGGAGGAGGGATGGGGGCCGCGGCTCAGAGTTTGTCCTCTGAGAGGAAGCACCTGCTGTCACGTCCAACTCGGGCCACTGAGCCCGGTGCAGGGCCAGGTCAAGAGACCACGTGGGTGTGTTGAGGTTTTGCCAGTTGTGAGCTGATAAACAGCGCCGCCTGGTGACGAACTCTGGAACATTCATGGTGTTGAAAGTGTGAGCAAGGTGCTGCTCAGTTGCTTGGTTCTCAATCCTGTCTGACTCTTGGGACCCCATAGACTGTCTCCCACCGGGCTCCTCTGTCCATGGGATTCTCCAGGCAAGAACACTGAAGTGGGTTACCGTTCCTTGCTCCAGAGGATCTCCCCAACCCAGGGATAGAACCCACATCTCTTATGTCTTTTGCATTGGTAGGCGGGTTCTTTACCCCTTGGGACACCTGGAAGGTGGGGCTGCCTTTTTTCCTGTCACCAAATACCTTAGCAATGAACAAATAAATGAGTTAAATAATAAATATTACATGTCTTTGATAGTATACAGAGAACTTTTTTATTTTCACCCATTGGATTTTCAGGTAATTCTGACTATCTTCTTCCCATGATTCTGTTTTTTCCCTTCCATTTATATCCTTTTCCTTTGGGCCCAAGAGTGTTTGTATCTGCTCATCAAACAGATTTGATGATATGTGTCTAAAAATATCTGTCACCTGATTTCATCATTTAAGGTTCACAGCATTGATGTCCATGCCGTCTCACTTCCCTTCAATATTTAGTTTCCTGGTTCTTGATAGAAGTGACAATTTTTACTGGATCCTGAACTGTGTGGAAATTACTTGAAGAAACTCTGAGTTCCATTTCCTTTGCCTTTAACAGGAGATCCTTCTGTGGCGGAAGGACAGGGATGTGTGTTCACTGCCCAGTGACCCAGCAAGGGCGGCACTGACCCCCCTGCTCTGTGCTGCTGACTCCGACCTGGGAACCGGGGGCAACTGCTGTCAGCAGCTCCTTCATCCAGGGGTGTGTGACCACCCCTTGTGAGATGCTGCCCTGGGGAGGGGAGTTGAGCTGAGGGGGCAGCTGTGCTGAGTCAGGGGACACTCAGTCCCCTGGGTTCCGTGCTCTCAGGGACTCCAGGAAGGGAGGGGCAAACGCCTTGTCTTGGGAGCCCCATGGCTGTGGGGGAAGCAAAATTTTGTCTCTTTCCACTCTGGCCTGAAGCACTGAGGAAACTTTCAAGCCGTCAGCCCATGAGAAACAGTAACAATCAGTGTCTTCCTCAGCCTGAACTGAGGTGATCAGAGAGGCCGATTTGCCAGACTTGGAGCCAGAGAATCAATCTGCGGACCTGAGGGTCGTTGGCTGTTTTCATAGATCAGAGGTGTGGGGGACGATCCTGGGAGCTGTTGGTTCCAGCTGACATAATTACCCCCAGTGTTGCTCCTGCTTCCAGTACAAGAGATGGGGACCCCCTGTCCCAAAGTCCCGGACACGGAGGGCGGCTGAGTCAGCACAGTGTGGGCCCAGGATCCTGGAAGAGGGAGAGACAGAGATGGTGACTGTGGGCTTCAGGAAGGAGAGGAGGGAGAAGGGACATGCGTCTTCTCAGGGCCCGTCCCCTGCCCCCCCATCCAGTCACCTGTGCAGAGAGCGACCAGGGTGAGGAGCAGAGGGGACCAGGCCATGGTGGACATGGTCAGGGTGTCCTGCCGTCTGCGGCCCCACAGCTGAGCATAGTGTCCCCACACAGCTCCTTCCCCTCTTCATACTCTGAGAGGGGAGGGTCCTTTCATGCAAATGAACCCCCTTCCCCAAACAATTTTCTGATGCCTCCCTGAGCCCTGGGTCAGGCCCCTGTGCCTGAGGGTGGCCAGTGGGTTCACTGGGGCGGGGCTGTGGGGGCCCCGGGGTGGGAGGTCACACTGGGAGCCAGGAGCAGAGGCCACCAGGCAGCGCCAGGGTCCCAGCGCCCATCCCCCAACCACCCTCAGGATCGGCCCCCGCGCGCCCCCTGGTGTCCAGGCCCAGACACACAGCCTGCGACCTGGTGACCAGAGCCCTCGGGGCAGACCCTGGCCCTGCTCTGTGCTCTGTCCCATTCTTGCCTTCTGGCCGGGCTTCCGTTCTGTGTCCCCTGTGGCCTCAGGGCCGTCTGTGGGCTCCCCTCTGACCCTCAGGGTGAGTCTGTACACGGCGCCCTCACAGCTCAGGGTCAGGACTGAGGAGACGTCGGGCACACGTATTCCTTTAAATCAGGGTCAGGTCAGGACAGTGATGACCCCGTGGATGCAGCCTCCTGACTGTGCAGGACGCGGGTGCTTTCTCCGTCGTTAGAAATGAAGCAGTGCCTTACACACGCACACAGGCACACGCAGATTGCTTTGAGGGGCTTTCCCAGTGAACTATAAGCATTTTGTTTTTATACTCCGTGACCCCATTGTAGTAGTTCCTGGTCTCCTCTTTCCTATGTAAGTTAAATAAAACATTTGCCACCTGTTCACTCCCTATTGGCTTGGGAATCAGAAGCTGCCATTCTGATGAGGCTAACTCTGCTCCCAGCTCCCAGGATGCAGAAGAGAAGCTGATTGTGGGGGCACCACCTGTGTCCAGGTGCCCGGATCATGATCACCCCCATCCTCATCTTTCATCCAAGGACAGGAGCCCACAGTCGTCAAGGAACCTGAGTGACCATATCTGGAGCCAAAAGACCGATCCCGGATCCTGAGGGTTGGGGACCAGCAGGCATCATGGTTTGGGGTGTCTGGCTGGGACCTGTTGGTTCCCAGACACCTCACACCGCCAGCTCTGCTGCTCTTTCCAAGACTGGAGGACCTGAGCACTGAACTGGACAATGGGCCCGGCTGACGCAGCGCAGACTGTGCTCAGGACTCTGTGCTCAGCGGGGAGGGGACAGGTGGCACGTCACTGCTGCAGAGCCTGACTCTGAGCAGGCAGAGTGACCCTTCTGTGGTGTCAGGAACCAGCATCCTTCCTTCTGACATCTAGGGCTCTGCCCCGTACCCTCTGCTCATACCCCCTCCTGCTTCTCAAGGGAAAGCAGGTATAAGGAAGCAGCACTATAAATCATGAAGGGCTTGCACTATCTGGCTACTCAGTGCCTTCCTGGAAGAAAATATTTCACTCCTGTTCAAATTTTCTTTTGTATTTCTACTGAAAGTTTATCGTTGCCATACAAACATGGTCAAAGTTTATGCTTTTAATTTTACAGCTAGAAACAGATTAACAAACACTTTTTTTTAAATTGTTTTTATTAGTTGGAGGCTAACTACTTTACAATATTGTAATTGTTTTTGCCATACATTGACATGAATCAGCCATGGACTTACATGCATTCCCCATCCTGATCCCCCCTCCATCCTCCCTCCCCACCCCATCCCCCTGGGTCTTCCCAGTGCACCAGCCCTGAGCACTTGTCTCATGCATCCAACCTGGGCTGGTGATCTGTTTCACACTTGATAATATATATGTTTCGATGCTGTTCTCCCAAAACATCCCACCCTCGCCTTCTCCCACAGAGTCCAAAATTCTGTTCTGTACATCTGTAACACACACTGTGAACTACTGTTCAGTTCAGTTCAGTCCCTCAGTCGTGTCCGACTCTTTGTGACCCCTTGAACCACAGCACTCCAGGCCTCCCTGTCCATCAACCATCTCCCGGAGTTTACCCAAACTCATGTCCATCCAGTTGGTGATGCCATCCAGCCATCTCATCCTCTG
Organism: Cervus canadensis; assembly: GCF_019320065.1. Classification (NCBI taxonomy): domain Eukaryota; kingdom Metazoa; phylum Chordata; class Mammalia; order Artiodactyla; family Cervidae; genus Cervus; species Cervus canadensis. The sequence goes on along the minus strand of NC_057386.1, from coordinate 11,500 downwards.
TCGTCCCCTTCTCCTCCTGCCCTCAATCCTTCCAAGCACCACGGTCTCTTTCAGTGAGTCAGCTCTTCACATCAGGTAGCCAACAGACTGGAGTTTCAGCTTCAGCATCAGTCCTTCCAATGAACACCCAGGACTGATCTCCTTTAGGATGGACGGGTTGGATCTCCTTGCAGTCCAAGGAACTCTCAGGAGTCTTCTCCAATACCACAGTTAAGAACAATCAATTCGTCTGTGCTCAGCTTTCTTCACAGTCCAACTCTCACATCCATACATGACCACTGGAACAACCATAGCCTTGACTAGATGGACCTTTGTTAGCAAAGTAATGTCTTTGTTTTTTAATATGCTATCTAGGTTGGTCATAAATTTCCTTCCAAGGAGTAAGCGTCTTTTAATTTCATGGCTGCAAGCACCATCACTAATGAGTTTCATTTATATAATTTTAAAATTCTATAGTACTTTTAATAATTGTGAACTTGAAGATTTTTGTATTCATTCTCATTGATTTTCAGCATAATTAATTCTCATATTAATTCTTCATTTCAAATTATTTTCACATATTTTTTAACTTCTATTATTGACTTGCCAAACTTACATGGAAGTGAAGGTCTGGGAAAAACATTCCCCCACCCGATGCGTGCATGACTCCACGTAACTCCACTAGACCAGGCTGTCAGCACCCTGTATGTTTCAGGGCATCTTCACTTTCTGGGACCAGGAAAAGCAGCTGTGGAGAAAATCTATGAGTGTGTGTGTGATTGGTGGGGGGTTTGGTGGGGGTCCTTGTTTTCTCTATTCAGAGTTTACGGGTGTGGTTCCATTTTAAGCCTTGGAATGCCACCTTGAATTTCAGGATCCCTGAAATCACACTGACACCCTCTTCTGTTAGAGCACCCGAGTGATAATTCTCACCAACAGGTTGCGGGTCACAAAGGCACTCTTGGTGGAGAGGTGACCCCAGGTGCCCACTGCAGGGGAATCTCAGAACTCCCTCGCTCCTGGAGTTCAGGAACCTCTTGCTGCACCTCCCCTTCTCAGACATATCAGCTTATCTGGGACTAGAGGAGGATGGTTCCAGGGCTCTTTTTTCCTCTATGTCTTTTCTCATAGTTTCTATTTCTTTGGTAGAACTTCCTCCCTTGTGCTTCATGGCAGGTGATGACCGTGTTTGCAGGGAGAATTGTGATCCATTTGGGAATGATTGTTATCTTTTGATTATTGGAGTATAGCTGCTTTACAACGATACTGTGGTGTTGGAGAAGACTCTTGAGAGCCCCTTGGACAGCAAGGAGAACAAAGCAGTCAATCTTTAAGGAAATCAACCTTAAATACTCCTGAAAGGACAATGCTAAAGCTGAGGCTGCAATACTTTGGCCACCTATGCGAACAGCCGACTCACTGGAAAAGACCTTGATGCTGGGAAAGACTGAGGGCAGGAGAAGAAAGGGATGACAGAGGATGAGATGGTTGGATGGCATCACTGCCTCAATGGACTTGAACTTGGGCAAACACCAGGAGATGGTGAGGGACAGAAAGCCCGGCGTGTACAGTGCATGGGGTCACACAGAGTCAGACACGACTTTGTGGCTGAACAGCAGCAAGCTGCGTTCCACTGTTGTGCTCTGTTCAGTGACTGTAGCTTAGTGACTCTCAGTGTTTGGAACTAAAGCCTGGGGTACCTGCTCACTGTGTCTGTGGTTTCTCTTGCATGCTTGTCATTTTCAGCACACAGACTTCTGATCTTCCTCAGATTTGTCTGCAGTTTTATATTGATTGCATCATACACGTTAGTGTTTTTATTTTTACAAACTAGAGATTCATTACTGAACTACAAAATACAATTCACTTTGGCATGTTGACTTTTATATCACAAAATCCCAAGTGAAACACTCACAGAAGCCTGTCTTATTGACCCTTTGACCCTGATTTGGGCCTGGCCCGAAACCACCTCTTCTGGGCTCAACCATGGTCTCCACTGAAAGGTTTTTATCTTAACAAGCTATATTTGTCCAAGAAAACTGCATTGAATAACAGTATTTTAGCAATCTAAAAGCTGAATTGAAGCAAAAGATAGAATATTATCAAATCTGCCGGTTGGAGGAAAATAAGTTCCTTGTCTAACATCTGACAATTGAAGTCACCCACTGAACTAGACTTCCTCCGAGCCACGAGCAGGCGTGAGTGGAGGTTTTCCTCTCACGTTCTCCCTGGTCTGAAGCGCCGTGTAAGCATTAGTGCCGCCATGCCCCACAGCACAGACAGAGTCGGCCTCGGCCTCGGGCTGAAGCCCAGAGACGAGCAGGAGCCCTGCGTTGGCTGAGGCGTGTTTGGATCCAGAGAATCTGCTGGGGACTCCAGAACCTCGGTTCTTATGGGAGTCTGACTTGACCCTCAGGAGGTACCATGGAGGGCTTCCTGGCTTCTGCTGGAACCAAGATAAGGAGAAATCACCAATATTGTAGCCACTGCTCAGGGTGCAGGAGAATCTGGCTGATGCTCCCGGAGACGCAGAGACGGAGGCGGGCCGAGTCAGCACAGGCTGGAAGAGGGAGCCTCCTACTCTCCCCCAGCCTCTGCGGGAGGAGGGGCTGCCAAGCAAATAGGGCTCCACCCAGGGCCCGCGCAGCCCCTCCTGGAGCCCTGGTGGTGGAGCTCAGCTCACAGCCCAGACTAGGGAGCCCCTGGGAGGAAGCCCATGCTGAGACCACATAGGTCCCTGCTCAGGGGTCTCTGCAGCCAGAGAGGACGCACCGCTGCGTTCCCTCAGGAGCACAGGCCCCTAGGCCAGCTCCTAGAGTGAGGGGTGTTCACTGAGCAGCTGAGCAGGGACCCCAGGGCACTCCCAGCGCTCCCCCTACTGGTAACATGTGAGAGAAAGCTTGCAGAAAAGGGGGATGACATTGATACTTCTCTGAACAAGTATAGCACTGGCTCTAGTAGAGAAAAGATTTAAAAACAGGCTGAAATGCTTAGGAAAAAAAAAAAACATTTTATCATGAAATTATTCCACCAAAAGACACGATGTATTCTTATTTACCATATGTAACATACTTCAGCAATTACTTGCTTCCCACTGATTTTTTTGTCTACATATTTTTTTAACATTGAAAAACATGAAAAATTTGTGGTTCTTTGAGGAAGTAGTTAAAGTGTTATACATACAACTCATACATAAAACACATAAAAGGGAAATTTACAGGACTTCCTTTGTGGTCCAGTGTTTAAGGTTCTAGTTGCCAATGGTGGAGACATGGGTTCAGTACCTGGTCCGGGAAGAGTCCACATTTCACGGAATGACTAAGCAGCAGCCTGGGCCTCAGCTCAGCCCTGTGATGGCCAAGGAGCCCCAGCGCTAGCCTTGAGACCAGGACACGGAGCTGGGATCCCCAAGGGTCCACTACTACCATCAATGCAGAGAGCTGTTGGGACCAGGACATGTACTGGACAATGATGCCTCCTGAATCAGACCCAGCTCCACTCTGTTTCTCTGATTCTGACCTGAACCATCATGGACTCTGACCCCAGGGCCTCGGGCATTCAGGACTTTGTGCTCAATTTTAGATAATCAAACACTATGTGGTTGCCATAGAAATGCCTTGGTGTCGGGGCAGAATTAAGATGATCTGAACAGATTTCCAGGACCCAGTTCCAGGTGTGGGGCTCAGACCCCAGTTTTAAATCAAAGAAACAACAGAACAGTCTGCATTGGCAGAAGATGCTTCAGCCCCGAGAGGCCCATGTCTGGAGCAGAGCAGGTTTTTCTCTCACTTCCCCCCTGCCTGGACCACTGTGCCATCATTGCTGCTAGTGTCATAAGCTGCCCAGTAATAATCCACCTCGTCTTCAGCCTGCAGCGAACTGATGGTCAGGGTGGCTGTGTTCCCAGACCTGGAACCGGAGAATCGGTCGGGGACCCCTGAGACTCGACTGGTTGCACCATTGATGAGGGTTCTGGGGCCCGATCCTGGGATCAGTTGGTACCAGCTACCATAACCACGCCCGATGTTGTTGCTGCTCCCAGTGCAGGAGATGGTGACCCTCTGACCCGGGGACCCGGACATGGAGGGCGGCTGAGTCAGCACAGCCTGCGCACAGGATCCTGGAAGGGGGAGAGACACAGATGGTGACTCTGGGGTCCAGACACGACAGCAGGGAACAGGGCCCGTGAGTTTTCCCGGGGCCCTTCCCCTGTCCCCGCATCCAATCACCTGTGCAGAGAGCGACCAGGGTGAGGACCAGAGGGGACCAGGCCATGGTGGACATGGTCAGGGCGTCCTGCCTTCTGTGGCCCCACAGCACCGCTCCTTCCCCTCTTCATACTCTGAGAGGGGGAGGGGCCTTTCATGCAAATCACCTGGCCCCCCCCAAACCCCCGGCTCCCTGACCCAGCCCTGGGCCCTAGGTCAGGTCCCTGTGTCTGAGGGAAGCCAGGGTGTGGGTAGGGGCAGGCTGTGGGCTGCCCAAGGGTGGGAGGTCACAGCTGGGCGCCCTGAGCAGAGGCCCCCGGGCAGTCAGGGCTGGGCCCAGCTCTCACCCCTGACTGTTAGGAGCAGCCCCTGCGCGCCCCCGGAGTCCAGGCGCAGACACACATCCTTTGACCTGGTGACCAGGGTCCCTCAGGGACAGCGCCTGCCCCTGCTCTGTGCTCTGTCCCCGCCTTCGGTTCAGGTCAGGCGCCCCTTCCGGGCCCCTTGTGACCGCAGGGCCAACTGTGGGCTCTCCGCAGACCCTTCATGACGAGAGTCTCCACTTCTCTCTTGGCTGCTCCGGGGATGGGGTGAGGGGGCGTCTGGGACATAAATTCCTCTCAGATCGGGATCAGATCAGGGCCACTCTGTTCCCAGGGAGGGCCGTCCCTGTCTGTGCAGGACAGGGGTCCCTTCTCTTTGGGGCCCCTCCCTGGTGGCCAGAGCCCTCCTTCCTCTGTGTGTGCCCTCAGCCCTGAGGAAGAGGGCAGGAGGAGGGGAGGCCTGGGGTGTGACCCTGAATTCCTAAACACTTGGGTCTCTACTGTGAATGAGCCTTTCCACACACTGGGCCCCGTGTTCAAGTCCTGTCTTCTGAGGGGACCCATCCTGGGCGTCTCTCCCGCAGGCACAGGGCACAGGCTGCAGGGACCAGGGCTGGTGATGGGCCTGGCAGTGTTTAATGAGACTCTGAAGGGTTCTGAGCAACTTCTGTTCCCAGGGAGTCTGATACGTGATGGCTGTTAGGATCAACCCTCCCAAAGAGTGGGCTTGAGAAGATACAGTCAGGGACTGTTCTCCTGGGAAAGACCAGCTGGCTGGACTTTGCCCTGCACGGCGTGTGCGTGTTACACTGCAGATGTGTGACTTTGAGATTTGAAATTAATCAGAACATGTAAATGGTTACCGAAAATCTAAGGTCAGCACTTAAAATAGCTGCATGAAGTTTTTCAAGGAAATCATATGTTCTATTTTAATTTTGCATTGACAAGGGTAACATTCTTCTTCTTGTTTAGTCGCTAAGTCGTCTCCAATTCTCTGGGACCCGACACACTGTAGCCCGCCAGACACTTCCTAACATCAGCACTTCCACAGGACACTCTTTAGTACATACACACGTTTCATGTTCCAAATCTCATGTGCATTCGAGAAATTGATTCCGACTAGTGTCACAGGAGTTGATTTGTGTTTTCACTTCCCCAGTGCTGAGCTAACCGAATGCTGTACTCATTGAAAGAGCAAAGCATATAGGGATCCTATTTTAGAGCTTTGAATCTCATGGCATGACTTATTTCATTGAAATGATGTCTAGATTGGATTATACTTTACAACCCAGGGAATATTTTCTGTGAAATAAGACCCGGAAGGTCGTGCAAACGGAGACGACCCTCAGTGATAGGTGCTGAGTTATGAATGTACTCGGAAAGGTGGACACTCTCAAGGTCCGTCTGTAGTTGCCCACCGATCTCTGGATCCGGCAAAGGGAGGGCAGTGGGGAGGGGCCATCACTGGGGTTTTGGTCTCACTTCTCTGCCCGTGTCACTGTGGGTTACACGAAGCTGCTCCCACTGCCATGGCCTGCCCCACAGACGTAGTCAGCCTCGTCTTCGTCCTGGATGTTCTGGAAGGTCAGGGACCCTCCAGGCCAGAGCCCAAGCCTGAGAAGCAGTCAGAGATCCCATCCCCCTTGGATCCAGCAACACCACTGGTGCCCACTCGCATCAGGAAACGGGGGCCCCTCCCTGGGACCTGCTGGTGCCAGTTCACATAGTAGCTGCTGTAGCCGCAGCTCAGGGTGCAGGTGAGCTTGGCCGAGGCTCCCAGGGAGGCAGATGCAGAGGGCGGCTGTGTCAGCACAGGCTGGAAGAGGGACCCTGAAATCCCAGACACCCTTCATGTCCTGAGGAAGGACAGGGAGGTACGCTTCCTGCATGTGGTGGGAGTGGTGAGGAAGGGGGCGTCAGGGTGCTGAGGGCTGTCCTGACCTCTGCAGTGAAGGAGGGGGTCAGGAGTGCAGGGGAGGCCGGCCGCCCCAGAGCTGTGCTGAGGCTGCGACTGCCGGTCTGTTAGCCCCCCACCCCCAGGAGAAAGAGCCCCTCAGACAAATGTGCCCCTGTCGTCTGACCTACCAAACACCTCCCTGGGTTCTGTGTGTCCCCCAGGGTTCAGTATCATATCTGGGAGGGTGGCCTGAGCTGGGTCTGCCCTGAGGATCCCCTGGGACACAGAGAGGATCCGCTGTTAGGCCCAGTGACCACTGAGCAGAGACCCAGAACAGGGTCTGGTTTCCCAGCTAAGATCCCCCAGGACCTCTCTGGGCTCACAGTGCATAAAATCAATCCCACAGGAGCTGAGGACAGAGGCACCTCAGCCAGGAATCACTCCCAGGTCCTCAGGACCCAGGGTTTCTGGGTGGGCTCACAGGACAGAGTGTGACCGTTTGCAACAATGAATCAGTTGCTGGAGGGACTCATGGGTGCCCTGGGAAATGAGGTAGAACCTAGGGAGGAGGGGAAGGGGGTGAGCTGGGGTCACACCTGAGAGTCTGAGACCTGAGGCTTCTGGAGAAGGGAGATGTCGGAGAGGTTCAAGGGGAGGAGGAGAAAGTGAGTGTCCCATTCAGGAAGACTGGAAACACGTCCATGACCTTTTGACAAAGTGAACTTGATCATGCTGGAGGAGGTCACGGGGTGGAGGGCTGTAGAAAGAAGGGAGCCCAGGACTGGGGAGGAAAGCCATGAATCAGAGTGGAGGGGAGGGAACGGAGGCTCTTAGGGAAGCGCTGAGGAGGAGCGGGAGGAGACTGAGGGGAGCTGAAGGGTGCTCTGGGCCGGGATTGGGAGCTCCTCCCCTCCTCTGCTCCTGGGGAAGAGGGTGGGGCCTGATTACCACCTGAGTGCAAAACCCTCCAGGACTCACTCATGGGCCCCCTTTACAGCGTCACTCCCAGGAGGAGGCCTGGGGGTTCAGGGCCCTGAGTCTGTCCCCGGAGAGGAAGCACCTGCTGTCACGTCCAACTCGGGCCACTGAGCCTGGGGACTCGCCCAGTCAGGGGCCCACCTGGTGTGTTCAGGCTTTGCCGGTTCTGAGCACCTGCACAGCGCCCCCTGGTGACGCGCTTGGGGAATGACCACGGTGGGGAAATAACGAGGAAGGAGGGGCGGCTGCCTGTTCTCAGGTCGTGAAATACTCCAGCCATGAACGAATTAATTAAACAACAATAAGTATTACATGTCTTTGAGTACAGTCCGTGCCCCAACCCTGCCGCAGGCCACCACCGACCCACGTCTTCGCTGGAGACTCCCGGACGCCCACAGGCAAGTCTGGGACGGTCTCCTGTGGGGTCACTGCTCCCTCCTCCTGGTCCCGGCGCACAAGCTTCTGTTGCGCCCTCCAGGAGTCTGTTAGCCAGCCCTGAGTAAGTACCTTAAGTACCGGCAGCTCCTCGGTGGGGTTACTGCGACCTCCTCCTAGAGGACTCACGCCACAGCCACACCCAGAGCCCTGTCCCTGCGGCAGACCTCTGCGACCCGGCCCTCCACAGGGGATGCTCAAACACAGTTCTGCCTCAGCCTCCGTGGGGTCCTTGGGTCCTGGTGCAGACAAGGTTTGTTTGAGCCTCTGAGCGTCTCTGGTGGGAACGGGGCTTGATTCTAAATGCAAATTCGCCCCTCCTACCATCTTGCTGGGGCTTCTCCTTTGCCCTTGGATGTGGGCTATCTCCTCACAGCTGCACCATGCCTCCCGTCTGACTGGGGCTTCTCTGACCTTGGATGTGGGGTATCTATTCAGGGCTGTTCCCGCGAAGCACAGGTGCTGCTCCTGACTTGGACATGGGGTATCTCCTCTCAGCCACTTGCAGCGCAGCCGCCACTCGCCATGACTATATATTTCTATACTAAATGCTTGATATAAAAGATTATGACTAGAAATGGTAATCCTTGTCAGTTTCCTCCTTCATTCCTGGTTGAGAAACCCTGATGACCTGTTACCAGATCTTCATTGGACATGGTTGACCTTCATTTGTTACACTCCATAGATTTAATGAGAGCGGGTTTATAAGGTCTATGTTCAAAATAGTGACATTGATCCAATATCAGGTCAAACATGGAATGAGGGAAGGAAAACTGGGAAAGTCACGAGGGATAAGAGGAGAAAATGAGCCAGTGAGGAGTCTGAGAGCTGCGTCCTAACGGGGACGGTCTTCCTCACCTGCAGAGAAGGGCTCCTAGGGTGCAGTGTCCAGAGAAGGGGAGGCACCCAGATTCCATGGGGTCAGGGTTCAGGCAGAGCACAAAGCCTGCAGCAGGAGAGGGATGTGCAGGGGTGGGAGAGGCCCCCTGGGGCTCCAGGGCACAGATGCGGGACTTCTGCTTCCTCGGCATCCTGCCCAGGACCTGTGAGGGACCCTGTGTGTCTGGGCACATGGGCATTCTGCTTGGATTTGGAGACCAGAGAGAAAAGGAGACAACGTCATGAATCCCATAAAATGGACCAGGACAAGGATATGAGCCTGCCTGGTACTGACAGCACAAGTGGCAGCAGAGACCTAACCCAGCACTGCTAATGTCACCGTCAGGCTCAGGGCAGGGATGGGTCCCACACGGGGGTAGAGGGCAAACTTCCATCAGACATCCCCATCACACAGGAATTCCTTGTGGCTGTGGTTAGTGGTGAGCTGTGTGACACTGACGACCAGCCTGCTCATCAGGATGGGGTCCAAAGTGATCCAGGAGGGCGTGGGGACCTACCAGGACCCAGAGAACAGGGCAGAACCCCTAAGTGTCCCTCACCTCTGTCCTGGTCACAAAGGCTGGGCTTTGCCTGAAACCCTTGTCATCATTGCCATGGTGATCCCCGTATCCCTGCTGCTCATTCTGCAGGAGACGGTGCCCCCGGATCAGGGCTCATCAGGGGCATCACAGGCAGAGGGACACGGGCACATCCTGGGGAGCCCCTGCTCCTGACAGTCCACAGACCACCCCAACCCTGACATAGGAAATGCTCCGATGAGGTGGAGAGGAGAGGGGAGGGAAGGCAGGACACAGCCAGCAGGTGTGGGTCAGGAGAATCACTCCCGGGGTTCCCCGCATCCTGTGATGTAACAGCAGTGCCCCTCACTCCTCAGGGTCTCTGCTCTGATGATTCAGGAGCAAAGTTCACACCCTGGGGTTCAATCCGCCTGCTGGGATCGTCCACAGACTCTGCTGAAGGCACATCTGGGAAAGCCTCCTGCTCCTGATCTCAGGGAAGGGAGCTCAGCTCCACGGCTCTCTTGTTCACACGGATGATCGGGGTGCACTTCAGTGGTATCAGAATCTGTTTACATTTTCTGAGACTTCAGCAAAACTGACTGAACAATTGGGAGTAGACTTATTATGAACCAGAACGTATCTCAGGAATTAATTGATTCTGGGGGATTTATTTAAAATTTGACAGTTCTCTAAGAACAAGCCCCTGACAGGCTGAGGTTCTCGTCCCGGTTTCCATCTGCCTGTGTCTCTGTGAGAAGCCCTGTTGTACCAGCCTGCACGGTCAGAGTCAGCCTCGTCCTCAGGCTCCAGCATAGAGACGAGCAGGAGCCCTGCATTGTCCGAGGCACCTTTGGATCCAGAAAACCCACGGGGGACCCCGGAGCCTGGTTCTTCCTGGAGTCTGAGTGGTAGGACAAGGAGGACTCAGGAGGCCTCGCTGGCTTCTGCTGGTCCCAGTATACAGCACAGCGGCAACAGTGATGTCCCTGCTCAGGTTGCGAGAAGCCACAGCGTCACCTGTGGACTGGGAGGGACAGGGGTCTCCCCACACACGTACCACGACACACCACTGATGGTGTCAACAGTCCAGGGCATCGGGGCTGCGGTGTGGACACCCACACCAACCAGCACTTGGGGCTTAGCTATCCTGTGTGAGAGAAACCAAGAATAACCAGGGGTAGAATTCATATACCTGCAACCTTATAGACGACAGCTAACAATACAGCCATTAAGTTGAGATTCTTCTAAATTATCAGTTGAAAATAATAGGAAAACACACTACTCAAGATCAGAAATTAAAATGATAGTGTTTGAACATGGTGGTTTGAACAAACTTGCTTTCCACTAAATGGTCTTACGTGGATTAGAAGGACTGGGAAGAGCAGCCTAGGGCGTTGCGGTGAAAACCTTGGCAGTAAGTTGTGAAGTACGGCCAAACATTCGTGTTCCCACCTGTGAAATGAAATACGATTTATGTCCATTTCAGAGCTGCTGCTACAGTGTCTCCTTTGACAGAGATATTTTAGCCCCGGGAGGCCCATGTCTGGAGGAGAGCAGGTTTTTGTCTCACTTCCCCCCTGGCCTGGAGCACTGTGCCACCATAACTACTACTGTCAGCAGATGAACAGTAATAATCGCCCTCGTCCTCAGCCTGCAGCGAACTGATGGTCAGGGTGGCTGTGTTCCCAGACCTGGAGCCGGAGAATCGGTCGGGGACCCCGGAGGCTCGACTGGTTGCACCATAGATGAGGGTTCTGGGGGCCGATCCTGGGAGCTGTTGGTACCAGCCCACATAATTACCATAACCAACATTGCTGCTGCTTCCAGAGCAGGTGATGCTGACCCTCTGGCCTGGGGACCCGGACACGGAGGATGGCTGAGTCAGCACAGCCTGCGCCCAGGATCCTGGAAGGGAGAGAGACAGAGATGGTGACTCGGGGGTCGATCATGAGAGCAGGGAGCAGGGCCCGTGAGTCTTCCCAAGACCCTCCCCCTGTCCCCCCATCCAGTCACCTGTGCAGAGAGCGACCAGGGTGAGGAGAAGAGGGCACCAGGCCATGGTGGACACGGTCAGGGCGTCCTGCCTTCTGTGGCCCCACAGCTGAGCAGAGCATCCCCACACCGCTCCTTCCCCTCTTCATACTCTCAGAGGGGGAGGGGCCTTCCATGCAAATGACCGTCCTCCCCCCAACTCCCACAATGCTCTGATGACCTCTGGGACCTGGGTCAGCTTCCTGTGCCTGAGGGAGGCCAGTTGTGGTCAGACGTGGGGTTGCGTGG